>NW_027529934.1:11098303-11272746 GCF_008692635.1 Crocuta crocuta
GTTACTATCTTTTCGATACCAGCCATCCTGATAGATGTCAGGTGTTTCTGTTAGGTGAGTTTTTTTTTTTTTTTTTTTTTTTTTGGTACCTCTTAGCTCCTGTGGGCTCAGGCAAGATGCCTCAGAGACAATCTCTGAATTTATTACTTACTGGTGAAGTCATTAAATCTATGCTTTTCTTCCTTCCTTCCTTCCTTCCTTCCTTCCTTCCTTCCTTCCTTCCTTCCTTCCCTTTCCCTCCCTTCTTCCCTCCCTTCTTTTTTCCGTACCTTCTCTGGGCTTTACCTGCTAAGAACTATGGAATCTGCAACATTAAACAGTGTTTCTGTTTTAAAGACCTTTAGTACTTGGGTATTTGTCAGATCCTTCTTCAAAAATATCTGTTCTGGTTCCATTTCTCTGAGACACTCTTCAGTCATTTTCGATTGGCCCTTGCGAACAGTTCCTCCTATCATTCATGAAACACACCCACACCCACACCCACACCCTAAATAGTCTCCTGATCAAAACAAAAACAATAAGAACAAAAACTTGCTGTTCCAACCTAACAACTCCTTCAAACTGCTACTTTAATATCATGCATTCTTTCATTGTCAAATTTATTGAAAGCACATTTTAAACCTACTCGAAATTTCCACTTCCTAATCACCCCTTCCTGTATTCTTTGTAATAAAGCTACTATTCTCCAGTGGTCGCCAACAACATACTTGTTGCCAAAGCAAACAGTGATTTGGTCAGTTTCATTCTCCTTCTCTTTTTTGTAGACTGTGATGCTACTGACTCTTTCCAGAACACTGTCTTTATGCTTGATTTTCATACCACTGTTTGATCCTTCTTGTGGAGCTTTGTGATCAAATTTGGTGGGAATCTCAGACTCTCGGCGTGATCCTTAATAATTGCCTATGGGCGCCTTATTTAACGGCTAGGCCTCCAGATCGGGAGGCATAGAAGGAAAAGTGGAGGGGAAATAGAAAGAAGAGTGGAGAGGAAGGGCTGTTTGATGACTTGATGGAGGTCTAGAGGAGTGCTTTCCAATGGGGCCTTATCAGCATTTAGGATGGGACAATTCTTCCTAGTGAGGGACTCTCTCAGGCATTGCAGGATATTTGGCATTCCTGACCTCCAGGCACTAATTGCTGGTTGTACTCCCCACTTTGCTAACCAAAAAATGACCCACACATTCCCAAATGTCCTCTGCAGAGGTGATACTGTGCTGGGTGAGGGGAAGTCATGGTTAACTTTTTCCTCTGAGAGTCTTTAGCATCACATGTAAGCCCTTCCTCACTTACTTCTTTTGAGAGGCGATGGCGGTGTGTAAGGTCCAGCATCATTTATTTCTATTCCCTGTGTCATAAAATGTGCACCTCCCCTATTATCCTATTTAGACTTTTCCAAACATACTTTTTCCAGTTCCAAGTCTTTCTCTTTATGGATGTGGTAATGTCATGCTTGAGAAGCACCTGCCCATATTTGCTCATATTTTGAATTTCACTTGACCTAAATTCCTTGACCCCCAGATATAGGAGCTGCTCCTGTGAGCTCCTTTCCCACCTGCAGAGCATTTATCATATTGGAATCCACAGCTCATTTTCATATCTGTCTCTCTCGGAGTGCTGGAGGACGGAGACTCCATCTTGTTCATGCCTATTGTAGTGTCCAGCACATAGTGGGCCTTCAATAAATATTTGCTACTATGTGAATAAAACAAAAAGAAAGGAAAATATGGTAAGAATCAAAAAAATGTTTAGGTAGAAAAGAAGTAGAAAGAGCTCATGTTAACTGGCCACATGCATTGGGGTGTTACGGGTTGTGTTAAAAAGTTGAGTGTAGAGGGAAATTTCACTGCTCTGTTATCAGGGCAGAGCCAACAAGGAATAAGTGGGTGATGAAGTAGCACATGCTCCCATTTGAGCTTAGAAGGAATGTCTTTGTAGTAAACTTACCTTTTCATGGAAGTTAAGTTTCAAAAACCCCAGAGCAGGATTGAAGAAAATGTAAAGTTGAAAGCAGAAACATGGGGGATTGTGATTATTTACAAGATTTGGAAAGATCAGCCTTGGGGAAGGAGGGAGAGTTAAGATTTCTCATAACAAAAGTAAATTAAAAAAATAAGCAGTGAGCTATATGTCTTTAATGCAGAGGTTTAAAAGGATTTTGAGAATTTCATTTTTCATCTCTGAACTCCTTGTCTTTATCGTTGAAGATATTTTAAAAATAAACCCTTATTTTAAAATTAAGCTTTTTCTGGTTGCCAGATTACATTCTCAGAATTCTAGTCTATACCCTCTTATGGGCATGTCTTCAATTTTCAATCCATTTACTTTTTGTAGCTATTACTGGTTGGCACAGCTGGTTTGGGTAGAAGCCTTTTTCTCTTTAGCCCATAGATATTAAGTGCTACTCAGTGGACACAAACACATCTGGCCTTAAATCTTAACTTTACTGATGCTGTTGCAGGATTTTTTTTTACCTCATTGCCTGGGATGCGTTGTCTTGCTGCTTCGAATAATAAAGAGGTGGACGTAGAATGAGCAGCAGGCAAAAGTTTATTAGAGTGTATGATCAGAAAGGAAGAATAGTGTGAAAGCTCTCTTTGCAGAAAGGGGACACTGGAAAGTGAATGCTCACAGACTATTGGCAAGGGCCTTTGTTTTGTATGTGTTTTTCCCCACCCAGGGACCTTAGATCCTCTCCTTTCCCTCTTTCTTTTATCCTATCTTCTCCTTTCATAATGCTATGTAAGATTTTATGTGGTTTAAGAAGATACCAGTTTGCTTTCCTACTAGTGTTCTAATTTTGTCAGGACAAACTTTGTTCTGTAGCTAGTAAACCAAATCGTTGGCCAAGGGTCTTTGTAGTTTTCTTATTCTATAGTCAAGAAAGCTAGAAAAGAGACCTTTGCCTTAGGACATTACAGTTAACTGTTATACCTCTTGTTTGGAAATAAAAATTGAATTAATGCTTAAAACCAGATCAATTCACTTTTTTTCTTGCTGCTTCTATTCAGTAATTTTTGAATCATTAGCTGCCTGAGTATATTTATGTCTTTGCATAAGAAAAAAAACAAAACAAAACTGGAGTACTCAGAAGGACTAAATTAGTCATGATTGGTTCATACATTCAGATTGAATGTTGTAATTTTTAATACATCATAAATGTGCAGGACAATCATAAATAGTTCAAGCAAACCCATGTAAATCCTGAGCTTGTAACAGGTGATTTAGTCTCTTTTGCTCTGGGATATGCTTCACCAGGATAGGCCCAGATGAGACTGAAGAGTGCTAATTGGTAGATGCATTGACTAATTGAATAAACATTTATAAAATTCATTGTATAAAGTGGAATGTATGTTCCAGGTAATGAAGGTGTAAAAATGAATAAGTAGATATGAAAAGATAGCAGTAATAACAATTCAAAACATATGAAATAGAAATATAGAAGTTATTTTATTTTTTAATGTTAATTTATTTTTGAGAGGTTGTGGAGGAAGGGGCAGGAGAGAGGGAGACAGAAGATCCAAAGCGGGCTTCACACTGACAGCAGAGAGCCTGATGCGGGCCTCAAACTCTTGAACCCAAAGATCGTGACCTGAGCCAAAGTCAGGCACTCAAGCTCAACCGACTAAGTCGTCCAGGCACCCCTAGAAGTTATTTTAAAAGGACAGTTCAGAAGATAGTGATAACATTGGTTGGCTCTCTTGGTAAATACGATGCTAATATGAGCAATTGTTTGTGCTTGCGTGGACCATATAGTCTAAATCAGCAAGAATTACTTAAACTAACATTTTAAGTGCTCATCAATGTCAAAAGAAGAGTGATAGCAAATATTGAAATTAGTTTATTTTTTAAACAGGGGAAATGGAGGGGCGCTTGGCTGGCTCAGTCTGACTTGTGGTTTCAGCTCAGGTCATTTTGTGAGTTTGAGCCCTGCATTGGGCTCTGTGCTGACAGTGTGGAGCCTGTTTGGGATTCTCTCTTTCTCCCCCCACATCTTTTTGCTACCCCCCCAACACCCCCCTCTCTCTCTCAGAAAGTAAATAAAGTTAAAAAAATAAACAGGGGAAAGGATGTATGTGCCTCCAGGAAGATTCTGGTGTACTCCACCTGAGGGTTAAGCCTTGCATTCCCTTTCTCTCCCATCATTTGAGAATCACTGCATGTAATGTGAGATATTTACTAATTGGAGCGTCTTGTGCAGATGGTCTATGTGCAGACCTAAAAAATGGTTCAGAACCAGTGAGTTAAGTTCTTGTTGAGAACTATCAGAAGGTTGAGCCAAAAAGAAAAAAAAAAAAGTTGAGCCATTAACTATGTTTAGAAAAAGTAACACCAATGCATTCCAAATGCTAATAACTTCTGACTCTAATGGCATTAATTTATCACCACCAATGCCATTTGTTGATATCTGTGAAACTTCAATTATCCAGTGTTTTGTCTTTATTTGATACATATTCTTGTCATTTTTGTTTTTTCCCTATGAAAGGAAAAACTTTTTAAAAAACTTGTTGAAAATAGCATGGGCATGCTAACAAGTCTATAACGCAGCCATATTCCCAGGCCCAAATGATGTATTTAGCCACGTCTTATTGAATGTATGCAGGACACTGATTTTTTTTTTTAAAGTGTTGTAATAACATTGCCAAAATATGACTTTTGTAAGGAAAATGAAAGCAATACCACTATATTTAGAATTCTTAGATTAGAACTTTAGTAGGAATTGTTAGATTAGAACCTTAACTTTTGGAATATTTATATCGGTCTGAAATTGTTTCCATTTCCCATTAAAATAAACTCTCTATTTCTGGGGAGCAGCTAGAAGTCTTGGCTTTCTGTTGAAGGCATAACGTGTGTGTATGTTGCATTAGAAAGAAGTAGGCATACCTTAATGAGCAGGGTCCACACTGAACTTTATACAGAAAGGTCCCACAACTGAGTACCGAATAAATAGGCTTTGAAAGGTACGAGTAGTCATAGTTGAGATTGTGAAGTTTCTTTCCCATAGTAATTGGCCACTATCTGTCAGAAGCTATAGTGTCTTTGACTTACTTATAACCTTCTGTTGCCAACCCAAATATTTCAGTTTCTTGGCTGTCTAAGAAATGTACATTTTTATCTTGTTACTTCATATAATCACAGAATCCTAAAAAAATAAATTATAGAGTCATTTTAGAATCTTTTCCCAAGAGAAACCCTTTTCCCCCCAAGGAGCTGCATGTTAAGTTGGTTGTATTACAAGTCATCAATTTCTGACTGTTGAAACGACCTTGTACTAACATACTAAATTTGGTGCCCTCATGCCAAGGACGCAACTCAAGAAGTCATGAAGAGCATTTGGGTGCCAAATTCTACTTTACAGTTCCTCATAGGAATGTCTTGAGTGTGGGGATCTCTCCTCATTGCCTAAAGTTCTCAGAAAAAGACGTGATCTCTGTTTATATTGATAGGCCATAAAGAGGAGCATGTCCAGCATTTGAAAAATAAGAATTTTCTCACCTCTTCAATCCTAGAAAAAGAACTAAGAACTACTTGGGAAAAAGAACTACTTAAAGAACTGAGGTTTTGGGGTTTCCCTCTTGTTTATTTTTTGGTGAGGGAGAGAAGATGAGGGTGTGAGCAGGGGAGGGGCAGAAGAAGATGGAGAGAGGAGAGAGAGAATTTCAAGCGGGCTCTACACCCGGAGTGGGACTTAACTCGGGAGATCTCAGGACCATCAGATCAGGATCTGAGCAAATCAAGAGTCTGAAACTTAATGACTGAGCCACCCAGGTGCCCCAGGCGGGGGGTGGTGGTGGTGTCCTTGTAAGGTGCAACACTGATTTCTTCCTCTTACAGGTTTTAAAAGATACATTAAGTAGCTTCAATGAAGGTGAATGACAGTGCCTGTTTTGTTCCCTATTGTATCCCAAGGTCTAGCATATAATAAACATCCTCTAAATATTTGTTGATTGACTCAATTAATAATGAATAATGTTAGCAGTCCCTGCCATAGTTATGTCACTTTATTTTTAACTATGTGTTAGAAATCATCCAGTTATCTGTTTTAGACTTTGACAGTTCTAAGCTTTGATTTTCTCTTTTGTAAGTATGACTACAAAAGTTTATATTATATTACATTTATTATATTATAATATTATATTGTTTTGAAGATTAGTGAAAAGCACCTATTACCTAGTAGGTGCTTGTTAAATGGTTGGAAATCTTATAAATAATTAAAAATGGAATAGTGACAATTTTAGTTAATTCATGTTTCTCTTGTTTTGCAAATGAATTAGATCTTTCAGTAAAAATTTCCATGTGTCAAAGTACTCGAATTAACCACATCCAATTTTATGAAATGTTCTACTCTTTATGAATGGTTTATGTTAAAGAGAAAGTGTCTCCTACTGAAAATATGTTAGGCCATGAATGAGACATGAATATTTGATAACTTCTCTTCTATGTTACTTTTGTGGAAAATGCAGCAGATTTGTATGGCTGCTAGGAGAATAAACTACATTGCACAAGGCAAAAGATAAACTGCTTTGGAAACATTAAAAACAATCACTACAACAAAACAAATAAGCACAGAGGCATAGTACCTAGTGTAATGCTTACTACACAGGAGACAATATTTGTTTTCAGTTGAATTGAGTAGAACAACTTCTTACTGAATGAAAATCATGTATTACTACTACAAAAGGCTTGCCTGGTTAGAGTTTGGTCAGTAATTCAGGATGATTCGTGTTAGTGATGAGTGCCGAAATTGAAAAAGTCAGTTGGCTAAGATATTATCACTTGTGTGCTGAGGAAAAAAAAAATGCTCTGGAAAAATAACAGCCAAATGACTGAATACATTTTTCTTCCATTTTTTTACTTGAATTTTCCAGCAACTCCAGGTAGTTCTGATGGTTCAGTGCTCTGAGTTTCCAGTTTGGTCATTTACTCTTTTATTCAACAAATATTGCTTCCATAATGTGCTAGGCCCTCACTTGGCATGGGGATGCTTGAAAAGCAAAAACAGATGAAGTCCCTCTCCCTTTGGCTAACAGTCTTGTGGAGTGACCGAAATTGATTAAATAGTCAAACAGTAACTTAGGGAGTATGATGTAGTTGAGGGATTCAGGCAAGACTTTCCCAAAGTGGTGAAGGCAGAATTCAGTGCCAAGAAGGAATAGCACTTACCAGAGAAGAGGGTAGAGGGAAGAACCCTCTAGAGTAAGGACATGAAGGAAAGATGCTTTCGAATAAAGGTGTGTAAGAGAAACTGAAAGATATGGAAATAATTAAGGGTTGCTGGAGGAGTAGTTAGAAGCCAGGTCATGCAGGGACATTGTATTTAGTCTGTGCTTTAAGATCTGCAACCTTATCCTAAAAACAGTAGGAAATCACTAGAAGGTTTAATTGGTAGATGATGTAATCAGATTTATGTTTTAGAAAAATAGCCTTGGCTCCCTGTGGGGAGTGTTTTTGAGAGGAGTTCATAGTGATTGATGGAAGAACTGTTAGGAGCCGTTGCCACAGTCTAGGTCCTCTAAGGGATAAAAGGTGGTAGATGCTGGGACTAAGGTTGTTTGTGGTTGATGAGATAGGAAAAAGTGGAAAGATTCAAAAGTTGTTTTGTGGGCAAAATGGATAGGGTTTGGTGATGGTTTAGGTTATGGAGGAATGAGGAGGGAGGGTCTGAAAAAATAACTCCTAAATTTTTGTATTGTGCAATGTGAATGTATGAATGGTGAATGTACTTGCTTTATGAGATGAGAGACAGCGGAACAGAACCAGATTGAGGGGAGGAGAGGCAAATCATAAATGCTCCTTTTACATATTGAACTGCATGTAACATAGAGACATGTAGACTAGAGATGTACTTTTCTGGGTCACCATTGCATATGTTTGAACTGAACTCATTGGCATGGATGAGATCAGCTAGGGAAAATGTAAATAAGGTGGCCTAGAGGTGAGTTCTTTAGGAACTGCAGAGCCTTTACTGGCCAAGTAAGGAAGAATGAACGTGTAATGGAGAGACCCAGAAACAACGATAAAAAGAGGACGGAAAAAATCAAGACAATATTTTGTCAAGGTCACCAGGGATAGAGAGAGTGCTTCAAGATAGACGGAGTCATGCCAAGCGCTGTTGAGAGATCTTGCAAGATGTGGACTGAGACGTGCTTATCTGATTGACTGTGATGAAGGTCACTGGTAACTTGACCCAGAGCTGTTTTGGTGAAGTGTTGGAGGAAGAAGCCAGATTTGACTAAAGTTGAGGCTTCAAGGGGAGATGAGAGAATGGTGAGCACAGACAAATATTTTGACAAGTTTGTCTATAGAGAAGAAGAGAAAATAGGCTGCTGGTGACGGAGAATAAGGGAACAGGGAGGTGGTTTCTCTTTTTGTTTAAATTGGAGAAATTTGAAAGATTTAAAAGCTAATGGCCACTGTAGTTGATAATACTGTACTGGATGTTTGAAAGTTGCTAGGAGAGTAGATCTTACAAGTTCTCATCACAAGAAAAAAATTCTGTAATTGTATATAGGGATGGCTTTTAACTAGACTTATTGTGGTATCATTTCACAATGTATACTAATATTGAATCACTATGTTGTATCCCTGAAACGAATACAATGTTGCATGTCAATTATACTTCAATTAAAAAAAAGCAAAAAAAATAAAAAAAACAAAGCAAGTGACAGGAAAAAATAAACTAATGGGAAAGAGAGAGAAAGAAATCAATATTTAATATATATATAGTAGAGAGATTGAATAATCCAGAAAATAAGGCTCCTACTGCATGTTTGGAATTCATTTTTTCTCTTTGGTTCCTAGACTTTGATTGCTTATTTGCACCAACCTTTAGGAAGAGGGATGCCAGAATTTTGTGTGAACTTCTTAGCACCCCCAATGTGACCTTTACACAAAATAAATATCCTTTTTATTAAGTGTCTTCACTAAAATTAGCAGAACCAAGCAAATGAGGAGGAAATGATTCAGGAGAGTAAAAATGATGAGATAAGAAATAAAAGGAAAGACAAATTCCTGTACACATACTTTAACTTTCATAAACCCCTTCAAATTGTGTGTGTGTGTATGTTGATAGATAGATAGATAGATAGATAGATAGATAGATAGATAGATAGATAGACATTTTTATAACTATAAAGGAATTTCATTATGAACACTCTTATAACTCAGGTCTATAGAAGCAAAGATGAATATTTCATCTGTGGAATGGAGGCAACATTTGGTCATTTAAACTGGAAGATCCATTATTTTTATTTTCAGTAACATTTTTTTTTTCCTCAGTTTTATCTTCCAAGAGAATTTGGGGTGGGAAAAAGAAAAGGAGTTGAAAAACAAATTTCTAACAGCACATGTTCTTCCAACGTTTCAAGAATGAGATAGACGTACAGCATAGGGAATATAGTCAATAGTACTGTAATAGCAGTGTATGGCGGCACGTGATAGCTACACTTGAGAGCACAGCACGTACAGAGATGTTGGATCACTATGTTTACACCTGAAACTAATATAACATCGTATGTCAACTATACTCAAATAAAAACATTTAAAAATAAAATACATAAATAAAAATAATCAGAGAAAGGATAAGGCAGAAAAGGTACTTTTGAATGGTCCATACATACCTACTTAGAGAGAGGGAAGTAAAATTCCAGTTGTTTTTAAATCTTCTTATCCTACAGACACTGCTTTTTATGCCCATCTTTCTCATTTATGTTAAAACCTTCTTACCCTCTCCTGTAATGCCCACTAGTTGTGGAAAGTTGGGTAAATCCACCCTTCAGCTTTGTCATCTATAAAACAGAGATGGAAGAGATGACATTGAAGTTTCCTTCTGATGCAAGGTTCTGATTCAACAAACTTTAGCCATTGCTTCTTGGCTATCACTTAGTTGTTGTCCTCAGAATGAGTCTTCTGGGATCCTTAAGTTATCTGTCAACAAAAGTAAATTCTTTGTCTTTATTTTGAAATATCTCTCTTAGAGCCCCAGATATATGAATTGATAAATAAAAGGGACATAATTTTTTTTTTATAATTTTATTTCTAGGATAGAGAGAGACAGCGTGAGCAGGGGAGGGTCAGAGAGAGAGGGAGACACAGACTCTGAAACAGGCTCCAGGCTCTGAGCTGGCAGTCAGCACAGAGCCTGACGCGGGGCTCGAACCCACGAATCGCGAGATCATGACCTAAGTGAAAGTCGGACGCTTAACCGACTAAGCCACCCAGGCGCCCCAAAAGGGACATAATTTTTATTTATCTCTTCCCAGACCTCCTAAATCAGGTGGGTCACAAGAGTTTGCAAGTCAGTGTATTCTTTTTTAATACTTATTTTTGAGAGATGGAGAGAGAGTGGAAGTAGGGGCAGAGAGAGAGAGAGAGAGAGAGAGAGGATCTGAAGTGGGCTCTGTGCTAACAGCAGAGAGCTGGATGCTGGGCTTGAACTCTGGAACAGTGAGATTATGACCTGAGCACAAGTGGGACGCTCAACCAACTGAGCCACCCAGGCACCCCAAAGTCAATGTATTTTTTATGTGCATTTGAAAATTGAGATTGCTAAAGAATGCACACCGTATACTCTATGCTTTCAAAGTAAATTTTTAGTAATCAAAGTATGATATTGTATATTATATAATTCCAAAAGCGCATAACACTAATAGCCATTGAGTATCACAAAAATCATGCTAACACACCCTTAACTGGTATAATATCTGCTTACTGAAACATTGACTGCTTTTCACATAACTGCAGTCATGATCCTGATGTTTATTGAGTTGTTGTCTGTTTGACAGTCTTCTAGAATACTTATTACCTAAATTAAAATATCTAAATCTTTTTCTTCTAAATATCATGAGAGTGTTTCACTGACTAAAGAAAGAGAAAGGCTGATTGATCTCAGAGTCATAGTACATCTTCACCTCCTGGAAGATTTCAGGAGTGGCCATGGAATCCCACAACCCAAGGTCCTTATGAAATTTTGTTATATTGTAGATGGTTAAAAACACTTTTATGACGTTCAACACAAAGCTTTCATGTGCTTGAAAATAGGTTATTTTAGCACCAAACACATCTCCTGCTCTCATTTTCACCCATTGCCTCATTGTTCATCTGTTAGTCTCACCTTTAGGACATTTCTTAAATGTGTCCTAACTTTGACCTGATTCTGCCAAAATTCTTATTTGTGTCTTAATTGTTTGCTGTCCTGACTGTAGCAGTTCCTTTTTTTTATTCCTACGTCCTTCCTCTCTAAACTTCAGAGGGGTCTTAGAGTGTTATGGCGAGTCTATAGATTCCTGCTTTTTGAAAGAATGTGCATCGTATTAAAGTAATGTCTACTGACCTAGTATTTTTTTTAAAACTATACTATTTCCCTATTGACTTGTTATGATTGGTTAGAAATGCATGAGCCTAGCATTTGGAAGGAATAGTACATCTGACAGATTCTATTGGAAACTGTATCTTGAATCATTTCAATTAGATTTTCAGTGGGGAAAAATTATTATCGTGGTGGATGTTCCTTAAATTTATGGTAGGCTTTTGAGTTTCCCTTCCTAGCTTTAGATTATGGCATGAGAAAAGTATGTGAAATATAATTACACTTCTCTTATTCTAAAGACATTAAAATGCTTTTCACAGTTAAAATTATAGTAGAATTTATACTATTTTGTATTATATTTCCAAAGTATTTTTTAAATTAGTAATCCAGTCCCCCACATATACTTATGAAGTGAACAGCTACACTCCCCATTCCACAGTTATCAAGTGGAGAGGTTGAAGTTCAAATATTTTACCTCTGGAAATAGTAAAAATGTCATTGTTACCTAATAACATTTAGGCAGAACTGTCATTTTTTTTTATGTGTGAACTAAAAGTAACTAATTATCAAATAAAATTTGGCTGACACTTCCAAACTTTATGGGATGTATTGTTGAGTGTTTTCTCACCTCACTATTAATAAAGAACACAAAAGGAACATGTATATTTTATTTCCTCCAAAAAAAGTCTTAAGGAAATACCTTATTTTTGTGAAAAATTTTTAACCCTTTGATCCTTTTGAGAATTTATTTTGGGAAAACGGTATTTTGCTGTAGCATACATGTTATTTCTCTCCGTCTCAATCTTTGTCTCTGTCTCTTTACTACATATGTCTAAGTCTGACCAATTGTTAGCAGTACTAAACGCACTTTTGAACACTGTTTGGATAGTACCGCATGTCAGGCGTGTGTTCTCCCTGAAATGCTCATGTGTTGGTAGAGCCAATAGTTGAGTTGACACTGGTGCAGGCAAAATATGTACCTTAATCATTACTGTTTAGTGCCACATTCATGCTTGTGGCATAGCTCATTTTTCATCAACAAAATAGGCTAACAAAAGAGAATCCTGTCGTTTTTCTTCTTGGGGAAAAAGTCCCCATTGTAGAAAAGTAATTCTAGCTGAAAGAATTAAGAGCTGACTGTGGAGTGAATCCAAGCACAACAAACTTGAGGACAATATCATCATCATCATCATCATCATCATCATCTTTTACTGAGAGCTTGTTACAAATCATTTACCACTACTTTAACTCATTTAAATGCACAATAACTCCACAGTGTGGTTCTATTATTTTGTAAATGAGGATACTGGCAGTAAGAGGTTAAATGCTTGGACAGTGAGTTAAAGAAGATTTGAATGTGGTCTAACTCTACAGCCCACATTCTTAACCAGTATGCTTTCTGCCTCTGCTCTCTGTGGAGTGCAGTTCTCAGATTTATGTCGTATATTTAGCAGGTCCAACACGAGAACTTTCATTCAGCATCTCTCACATATGTTGTCATTGTTTCTTTCTTCATTTATCTTTCACAAATCGTCTTCTTAGAAAGGGGCATTTTATGTTTCAGAGTTTGAAAATTAAATGTAACCCACTATGAAGATTTGTAATGATGTAATATTATGAGTACATAAGTAAAATGTCCACTGTGTTTGCTTCTGTTTACTTTATTTGACGTGGCTTAATGCAGGCAATATATTAAGAGGGTTGACTTATTAGCCTTGTTAGGAGAGGCTTCCCATTCTCATTTCCTGTGTTACAATTTCTTTTCAGTGAAACATTTAACATTTTATCAGTGAAACAATTGAGTTTTTTCCTCACTGATTGAAGATACTTAAAATTATGCACTTGATTACAATAGTAATTAGGAAAGAGAGACATGTGTAAGGTTTGAGCTACTTGGATGTTGAAGATTCTGAGAAGTTAAAACAGGTTTTCTGTTAGGAAAAAGTCCTTATCTGAATTACTTAGGCACATTCAAAAACCTTGAATGATATGGAAATTTTTCAGTGGGACTGTTTCCTGTTGAAGACCACATAGTCCTTGCAAAATAAAGTGTTATATTTTGGTAACAAAGAGTCAATATTCAGACTTTTTCATCTTGCCACTCCTCTACCCCATAGTTGCATGTAATATTTTGACTCTATTTAGCTGTTATATATTCTATAGTTCATAAATAAGAAAGATTGCTTCTCAGAACATGAAGAATAAATCTAATTGAGGAAAATTAACTAGCATATTCACATGTGTATTCACATATACACAGGCACAGGCACATTCATACACACATGTTCGCGTATACTTACATATACACAGATTCACGCAAGTACTCGTGCACACTTACACACTAACCTACAAATACATGTGTATACACATTGTTTATATTTACACACATGCTCATACACATACACACACAGCCCAAGCCAAATTTACAAATGTGCACACAGATATATACACCCATGGGCACACATGTTTTTACACACACATATTTGAAAGTAAGACAAGTTTTGGCCAAAAGGCTATTCTTGGGTGACTGGTTTGGTGTTAGGATTCAAAGTCTCCTTTAAATACGCCTTCCAACATTATTTATAATTTGTGAGAATGAACTTTGCATTCCTGGTTTTAGTATCACTTCTTTCATGTTTATGAACTTTATATCTTTACTTTGGATCCTTTCTTCAAAAATTCTTTTATAACAAGGCTTTTTTTTCCCCCCTTACAATCTGAAAGTTAAGAGATAACAAATTAAGTGATAAAGCTTTACTAGTTTTCTAAAAAGTAAATATCTTGGAAGCATCAGTATGTTCAGAAAAACAAGTGACAAATATTCTCCTTTAAAACATTTATGGAACTTTCTGATCCAATTTTTGGATGTTTAGAGACAGTACTGTTTTGTATTGAAATTTCCAAATAATTATAAAAGTCATTAATTGAAAGATCACTTAAGAACTGACCATTTATTTCTGTTTTTATTATTACTTGTGTTATGGAAACTTATTAAAGTTTTGAATGGGTTGTGGTGCTTCCTAAAAAATGTTTTTTGTGGGAATAAGCATACATCTGCATTTGATATTATAGTTCAGTCTCTGACTTGATAAACAATATGAAATAAGGGGCTCCTTCAACATTTGTCTTTCTCTACTCTTCAGGCATCTGAATGACATGAGAGGTTAACTGTTCCATTTTTCTTGGCAGATCAATATTTCTTTCTTTGACTCTTAATGATGTGATGGCATCCAACATGGATCTTTGGGCAACTCTTACAAGAGTCAAAAGTATTCAGAAGGGAAATAGCAATAGGCAGTATGTAATGGATTAGCTCTTTGGAATGGATAGTTATTAATTTATACCAGATACTTGTTCAAGGTTACATTACCCACCCTGCTTTCCTGTGATCCAGAGCCAAAAGATTCAAATGGGTAATTACCTTTTCTCAAATTATATTTGACTTACCTTATGATACCACATGGTATAGAATTTTCCCCCCAAAGGACATATAAGCACTTTATTAACATCTTTTTCATTCCTAACATCTGTCTAAGAATAAGAAAGAGCCAAGCATTTTCCTTCACCATAGTAAAAACCCCATTTTACAGACAGGGTTGGAGACTAAGGACATTTTCTGGGAAAGAGATTTTGGCAGTTTTCCCCAAGAACTTTAATTTTGAAGTCATCTCTTTTATTAAGCTTTATTAGTAAGAATCTTTAAGATACTCATGATTAATAAAATGTGTTCTCTTCTTCTCTACTCCATTAACAATTATGTATATGTGTATATATAATTATATGCATACATGTATTCATATACACACAATGTGATTATGTATACATCACTGGAAATTCATAGGCATTATATATATGTATATGCAATTTGTATTCAGTTGGGTGATGAAGATAGGAAAATAATGTTGCTAAAAAGGTGATCCTGGGGCGCATGGGTGGCTCAGTTGGTTGAGCGTCCGACTTCGGCTCAGGTCATAATCTCACAGTTCGTGAGTTCGAGCCGCGCGTCGGGCTCAGTGCTGACAGCTCAGAGCCTGGAGCCTGCTTCAGATTCTGTGTCTCCTCTCTCTGCGCCTCCCCTGCTCATACTCATGCTCTGTCTCTCAAAAATAAATAAACATTAAAAAATTGTTTAAAAAGGTGATCCTTACCCTTGCACAGTTAGCATTTCTGGAAGAAATATTAAGTAGAACTTTTACATGTTTTTGATAAGTGGATGTTGGGATTAGGCAGGTATGAAGTACTTCAAAAGTATTTAGGTCTTGTCCGCACTTATAAGATTTATAGTAAATTACTTTCAGTCACTACTCACCATTTTGAACAGTTTAAGATACTTTTTTGAAGTACTTCAAATTCCTACCACTACCCAGTAGAAACTTCAAAATATTTGTTGGGGAAATTAGGTCATCTTTATGGTATTATTTTTCTCCTTGGTACCAAATTTTATTCTGTAATCTGAAATTCCTTTGGCCTTACTTACTGTAAATCTTGTCTAGTGAGGAGATTAAAGGTGAGGAAATAAACTCTTGGAAAGATAAGCTCATCGTTGAAGCTCATTTCAGGGATTATTGATAATTGAAAAATAATCTTTAGATACTTTGGTTGTAGCACTGAAACACAAGAGCCTTTATCACCCTTTTTAATGGAATGAGGAGGAAGACATAATCTGCAGGTAAGTTATTCAACCTGGGTCCTCTTTCATCTCTCAGTGTTTCCGTTGATCCATGAACTCTTAGTATTTGGAGAGGACAACTGTGTTATAATTGCATTTAGAAAGTTGTTCTTACTGCTTGTAAGTATCTTACTTGAGACGATTTTGGATTCTGCAAACAGAATATGGGAAGAGATGGAAGTGAAACTTATCAAACATAATCAATAAACATTTTTAGTTTAAAAGGGAAAAAAATAGCCCAATAAAAAGATACAGAGGTATCACAGTAATGACTGAAAGTGGAACTCAAATATAAGAAAACTTGCATCAATGTTTCTCTTGTTGTGCGTTTTTTCTGATTTGACAGTGAATACTTAAGCATGGCTAGTTCTGTACATTACATGAAGATGGATCCAAAATGCTGTATGGAGTAAAATGAAATATTTCATCCCATAATCTCTTTATGAACAACTTTGAATATGTTCCTCAAGAGTGACAATTGAATAAATACCAACTTAGTGGTGTGTGTGTGTGTGTACAGCGTGGCGAGACCATGAATTCTTCCCATAATTATTAAAATTTATAAAGTGCATGGAAAATAAGTTAAAAGTTATACAAAGAAATATTGGTCAGAAAATATTAAGTGTATAAGCTCATTAACAGTAAATTGGTAAATTCTTGTTTTCAGAGTTCAGCTGGGTGGTGGTTTAAGAAAAAAATATTCAGATGTTTCAACATTGTTTGCTTATGGAAAACATTTGCAATTTTGTTAGCAAAGAACAGTGTCAAAAAACTAAACATTTTTCCCTCAACATCTGCATTTGCTTATTAAAAAACACCCCACACCCCCAGTCTCTCAAACAAGTTAAGTTTGTCACGAAATGTTTTTCAAGTGTCATGAAATTCAATCTCAATTTTTTTTGTGTGTATCCATGAGTTTTAGTCTATTTGTTGATTTCATTTCCACATGTCCTTACATTTAGGACTTAAGATAGGAATAGTTTTATAGAATTTGGAAAAAAAAAGCTTTAAAAAAAGTCATTTGGGGGGTTCTCAATCTGAGCAGGGCCTGTTAAGGGACAGAGTAAGTTTTCTTATTCAGGCTCCTCAAAGAAATCTGCGTGTCCTGCCTCCAGTGGGTGCTTCTGTTAAAATTCATGTATCTATTTAGGGCTATGATGTATGCCATTCTCCATGCATCAGGCTACCTGAAACAGAAAGAAAAGTGTGAGGGTCTGTTGGTGTTACCTGTTTCTCCCATAGATTTGCTGTTTGGGTTAGGATACTAGAAACGAAGCGCAGTATGATGTCTCTCTTTTTCACTCTTGCTCTGCAAAGATAAATGTACATATAAACACAGAAGCACAAGTATTTACTGGATTGTTTAACAAAAAGATTGAAAGAAAATGCTGAACATACTGAATTAACTAGAAGACCTTCCTGCTTGGAATTATTTTTGCACATTTTTCTTCCTACGCCTTGTTACATATTTTAAGGTTGTCTCAGTTAATGAGATGAACTAATTTCTAGTGCATTTCTGTACAAATGGTGATGTTCCAGAAAACCTGACTGATTTAATGTTCATGAAGGTCATTTATTTTCAATTTAAAGCAGATCGTATCAGAGTAAGAGTAGTCAGCTTTTAGTAACCGCATCAGCTAATCTCTAAGTGGTATATAGATGTTTCAGATGGTCAACTTTATAAAAAAATTACATCTGCTTAGTAATGATGTTGTTATTTTTAGGGCGATGTACAAGTGATGATAATAAGGAAAGAAAGGAATGAGTGATTGGTGAATGGGCTAATTGCTGTGTCCTATCTAAATTACTTGGCCAATGTGGGGTGCCTGGCTGGCTCAGTCGGTTAAGCGTCTGACTCCGGCTCAGGTCATGATCTCACAGTTTGTGGGTTCGAGCCCCGCATCTGGCTCTGCGCTGACAGCTCAGAGGCTGGAGCCTATCTTTAGATTCTGTGTCTCCCTCTCTCTCTGACCCTCCCCTGCTCGCTTGCGCTCTCTCTCTCTCAAAATGTTTACTTATGTAAAACATTAAAAAAATTAAATCACTTGGCCAAATCCTCTCAATACATTTTTTAAATTTTTAAACTAAATTGAATTAAAATTTTAAATTTATATTGAGGTTAGTTAGCATATAGTACAGTAACGATTTCAGGAGTAGAATCCAGTGACTCATCGCCTATGTATAACACCCAGTGCTCATCCCAACAAGTGCCTTCCCCTTGTCCGCTTAGCCCATCCCCCAACCCAAAACCCCTCCAGCAACCCTCAGTTTGTTCTCTGTATTTAAGAGTCTCTTATGTTTTGTCCCCCTAAATGTTTTTATATATTTTTGCTTCCCTTCCCTTATGTTCATCTGTTTTGTATCTTAAATTCCACATAGGAGTGAAGTCATACGATATTTGTCTTTCTCTCACTGACTAATTTCACTTAGCATAATACACTCTAGTTTCATCCACATAGTTGCAGATGGCAAGCCTCTCAATATATTTCTAGTGAAATAATTTTACTATTATATTTGACTGAAAGGCATACATACAGTGAAACTTCTATATGGAAAACACATATAGAAGAGACTGGACAATTTTAAGATCTAATTGACATGAAAGAATGAATATAATCTTGACTTACTGGGATTGTTTCTTTAAAAAAAAATGTCATGCCATATGCAGTTCCAAGAAAAATTGAAGTGATTTCTTATTCGAAACGCCTTTTAGCTTTTTCACATTCTCTTCTTATCTATTGGTTATATAACCCATAATATTTGAGACTTAGATGTTAGGTCTATATATATTATCTGTTTCCCATTACAGAGCCCACTTTGTGAATTCAAAAAAATTTTTTAATGTTTATTTATTTTTGAGAGAGAGAGAGAGAGAAACACAGAGTGAGAGCAGGAGGGGGCAGAGAGAGAAGGAGACACAGAATTGGAAGCAGGCTCCGGGCTCTGAGCTGGCAGCACAGAGTCCGACATGAGGCTCCAACTCCTGAACCCTGAGATCATGACCTGAGCTGAAGTCAGACGCTTAACCAACGGAGCTAATGCTTAACCGACTGAGCCCCTCACTTTGTGAATTTTTAAAGCTAAATATTTAGTGCAGATATTAGGCTTTTCAAATTTTCATATTTGTACATGAAGTAAGGATAATTAAATAATTAAGGGAAAGTATTGAAAATATTTTTAGCAATTTAGTTTTCCACTAGCTCTTAATTATCCCAATATCATCACTTGCTTGTGATATATTTACATATATTCACAGACTCGTACATGCTTATTCCTTTATTGATATGCATCATGCTTAGTGAGTTAGGAATAAGTGCTAACTCCTTTTTTATGTAAGAGAGAAAATATATAGCATAAAATTTCCAAATATACAATACTGTAGTTTCACAGAAATAACTAGTGTGAGTTTTCCCTGACCCACTGTATCTGGGCACACCCTTCACATCCTTTCCTCATGAGAGCATTTCCTCATGATTTCCTTACTGCATCTAATTGAAGTGGTAGTGACATCTGAGTAAGGATTTATTTAATTATTGTGCCTAACTATACTGTAAGTCAGTGTCTACTTTGCTCATTCCTATTTCCTTAGCCTAACATGGGACTTGGTCTGTAAAATGTAGGTGCTTAATAATATTAGTGAATTAATGAATCAGTGAATAAATGGATATATACTTAATTATATAACTTTCGTTCATTTATTAGAATTGAAGCATGGGTTCATGGGAACAGGGTAAATTAATTACTGAGACTTTATTTGACTGCCTCGTTAAAATATGAATAGGCCTGAATAGAAACAGTACACTAGAAAAAATATTTCTATTTAATTTTACTTTGAGACACATTTTAAGCAAAATCAAATTCAAATTACTCTTGTCGGGATATGTAGCTTTGGGTCAACTTTGAGTAAAAATAAATTTAATAAGCCCAGCATATGAAAGATTTTTAACATGGATCTACAGTTACCAGTAGGTGGCACTGTATTCCAGTGCTGGGTAACAAATGGACTTCCAGAGGATTGACTCTAAGATGTAGTAGGACCAAAATCCTGGGGAATAATTTTATAAGGGATTTTGCATGTTATGGTATGAAGCATACATCTTAACAGTCTATATGTAATAAGACCATAATTTGGAATTTAACAAAATATTTTTTATTCTTTTGCGTTATTTTTAGATTTGAACCCTAAGTTTGCTCTTCTGTGAATTATTATAATTTTGCTATATTGCATTTGATTTCCCGTGAATGTATACTGAAGAAATGCACTCACCAGGATGTGAAACATAAATGGCTGCAAAACCAAGCTTAGATGCATCCTGGGGGAAGTAGTGAAGAACCGATGAGTAGATGTGTAGGATATGGAGTTTACTCAAAGTCACAGAGAAGCCAGTGGTGGAGTTTAAGATATTGTTAGTTCATGTGAGCATGTCTGGCTCACATATGACTTCTACATTTATGGCATATTTTTTAAATTCACTGCTGAAGATATTGCACATTGTTCTGAGTGATAAACTGTAATTCCAAAAAAGTAAAAAAAAAAAAAATTTAGATATGAACTGTCAGGTTTAACCTCTAATTTGAAATGAGATACAAGACCTGACAATTTGAAAATAGAAGAGGCTTTCAAATTTATGTCTTGTCTTCTTCCCTTAAACCAATAATTGACAGGGTACTCTTCTGAAACAATTTTTGATGACCATAGTCTCTGACTTAAATATTTTATTCTCTTGCCTTTTAAATGGAATATGTTTCTTTGAAACATCTATGTGATATACAGTTGAAAATTAGTTCTAGAGACAGCAGTGGGGGAAAACTTCCCAATGCATTCTGGTTTTCATAATATAATAAATGCTAGTAATAGATAAACAATTAAAGCTGAGTTCTTTTAAGAAATCACTCTCAGTCCTACCTTGCATTAGTGGAAGTTCATGCTTCTTATTTAACAATAGTGTAATCTAGTTAGTAGAAGGCAAATTTGGTGTTTGGTGATAATCAGTCATTTAGCCACTGAGGGCTCACTTGGCAACAAACCCATCTATTTTATCTTTCCTACTTATTATATCTTTTTTTAATGTTTTATTTATTTCTGAGAGAGAGAGAGAGACAGCGTGAGCAGGGGAGGGTCAGAGAGAGAGGGAAATACAGAATCTGAAACAGGCTTCAGACTCTGAGCTGGCTGTCAGCACAGAGCTCGATGCGGGGCTCGAACCTACGAACTGTGAGATCATGACCTGAACCGAAGTTGGACACTTAACCGACTGAGCCACCCAGGCGCCCCCCCCCCACTTATTATATCTTTGGAGGCTGTCTTTTAATTATAGCATTGCCCTTCGTGCTTATTAAATATTATAAAACTAAAATAATTTAGGGGTTGTAGAGGGTAAAAAAATGAGGCTTTCTTGCTAAAAATAAAGGAGAAAGTGAATAATCTTATTCGTTAGACAAGAAAAAAACATGCTTGAAACCAATGGCAAATTAAAGAGCTTTATAGCTCAATAATTTTCCATTTATAATGATTGATGGATCACTCAAAAACACTCAGTAGATAATTTTGAAGAACAGTATTCCAAGAATGATCCAATTAATAATTAACATATTGTTTGAATAGACCATGAGGAAATGGAGGCAAGTTATTTAGTGGGATGAGAAATGACCGGTCAAGGCCTAAGGTTTAAGTTCTGTTATATAAAAAGCAAGCATATCAATTGTTTACAAGTTGAACAAGTTATTCTTTTTCATTATAGGATTGTAAGTGCCTACAGTTATTTTGGATTCTTGTAAGTGGATGCTATGTTTTATCATCCACACTGCCTAGAACTGTACTCACACATACAAGACACTCCAGGGAGTATGTAAATGGAAGAGTGAATTTATTTTGAATAAGAATTTCAAATCTCTACTTCCATTATTTAGAGTTTTTGCTGTGGGGATAATTTTGCTAGTGTTAAAAGCATTTTTAAAAACAAGAGGTCTATTGGCAAGATGGCGGAGAAGTAAGGAGCTCCGTACTTGCACTCGCGCCCAAAAACAAGAGGTCTATGGAAACCAACTTGACAATAAACTAAGGAAAAAAAGAAAGAAATTATTTAAATTTAAATAAATAAATAAATAAATAACTGACAAAATTCAACAACAAAAAAATAAAAATAAAAGCAAGAGGTCTAGATCTTACTGCCAACTTTATCATTTTAGGTATGTAACTTAGGGGGAAAGATGACCTTAGTGTGCTCAGTCAGTACAAATTAGTGACTATGTTATGCAATTATTTGTTTTCTCTAACTTTAAAAATGCACATATGCTAACCCATGTAGTGTAACTGACAGCAATGCCATTAGGCTTTAACAACTTGTTCATCTATGAAAACAACCCTTCAGTTTTGAGGCTGTTGCTGTTCTTACAGGTTGTCACTTCTTGCATCTTGGCCACTTAAGACGTGCAGATGTCTGGAATTCTTGACGAAATTATTTATTTATTTTTTATATTGCAGAACACCACTTCAATTTATTAGAATTTCACCTACTACTGTGTATTCCATAACTTGGTGATAATGCCGTTTTTCTTTAGCAATATTGAATCCATGAGACTGTGTAATGAATGTATCCAGGAGTCAGAATCCAGACATGAATTAATGGACTAAGTTTGACATAAGGGAAAATTGGGACCAGTTGAGTAAGAGAGTCTTTTGCCTTGACCAGAAAAATTCCATTTTGTTTCCTGTTTAAGGAAGGACATCTAGCATGATTATGGAGTGTGTCACTCTCTGCACAGAATGGAAAGTTGAGGGACCCAAAAGAAGAACAGATTATAGACAGTTACTAACACAGATTTATCAATATATATGCTAAGTTGACTTTGTAAACTGGTTAGTGGCATCTCCTTATACCATGTTAATTCTTGAAAAGTAGTCACCATACATTGAAGGATGCTTGTAATATTTCAAATGGGGAGGAAGTCCCCAGAATTTTATACCCATAGTCTGATAACAGCTTTCAAATCCCTTACATGGTACTCACCTCACTTTAACTCCCAAATATATATTTAATTCATTGCTGATAGGAAAAGAGATTAAAACAATTTCCTATTTACATGTTGCCATTAACAGAATACGTTTTAGATAATGTTAGATGACTTTTATATGCTAGTGTCAGCTGTATGTGATTAGCAATAAAGACAAATTGGAACATAATATGGAAAAACCAGTGGTCCGTATTGGGTAACATCCTAGGAGCGAGAATGACTCAATACGGATGCTGCAATGTGGGAGCCGAGAAGTACATCTTGTCTCAGGATTTTGTGAATTTGGAAACTCCATTAGGGTAAGTCCCTGGAATTGAATGTATCCATGGATCTCACTGAGGGGAAGCCAGGAGACAGAAAGAAGTGGAAAGTGGCAGGAGCTTCACTCTTGACTACTGTATGGTTCAATGACTGATTACAGGACTTTTTTGATGCTGTGGCCTGGACCTCTTTCTCGTCTATGTTTAGACCTCCCTCCACTCTCCACTGGAAACTCCATGAGGGCAGAGATTGCTGGTTGTTGTTGTTTTTTTTTCCCACTTGTGTATCTTCAGTGTCTAGAACAGTTCCCAGCACATAATAGGAGCTCAGTAAGTATTTGTGAGTAAATTGAATAAATGAGTTTGCTGAGAGATGTTGTATGCAAGGTACTTTCCTAGGTGTGACAGAAGAAGCAAAGATGAATAAAAACTCCTTTCTTCAGCCAATCCAGAGCTGAGCAGGGAAGACATGTTGTGTATACAGAAGACAATGCAGAACATCCTTGAGAGTGCACGGTGGCAAATGAAGCCACTCTGCCTGGGAGGCAGGGGTGGGACTACAGAGCCCCCCCATGGTAAGGGACATTCGGCTTGGTCCTCAAGGATGAGTGGGCAGCAATAGACAGTGGTGGAAGGGGTGCACCCAGGCTAATGGGACACTTGGAACAAAGATAGGAGTGGAAATTTCTTTTAAAAATTTTTTTTTATAGTTTATTCATTTTTGAGACAGAGACAGAGCATGAGTGGAGGAGGGGCAGAGAGAGAGGGAGACACAGAATCCAAAACAGGCTCCAGGCTCTGAGCTGTCAGCAGCTGATAGCTGACAGGCTCTGTACTGACAGCTCAGAGCCTGATGTGGGGCTCGAACCCACGAACTGTGAGATCATGACCTGAGCCGCAGTCGGAGGCTTACCTGACTGAGCCACCCAGGCGCCCCAGGAGTGGAAATTTCAAAGAGCTAGGAAGAGAGGTTGGGCCCCAGTTAGGGAATGCAAGAGAACAAAGTTGGAGAGAAGACTGGCTGTGAAGGCTGGGGCCAGATTATGGAGGGCTGCCAAAGCCATGATAAAGCAGTTCATGTTTGAGGCGAGGAAGATTTTACTTACAGTGAAAGGTTTATACATGTTCAAGAGTCCTGAATAACAGTCAATACTAAAATCCCAAAGGTCATTGGACACAGTTTATGCTTCTTAACACATTACATACTTTCAGAAAACTGTTGTTCGATTGTTCCAGCCTTAAATTCACTAAAGCCTATGCAATATATCTAATATATTTATGATAAGGTGACCCAGGAAAGGCCTAGCCTTTTGTTAGTCTGTCTACACCCTGGTTTTGAAACATAGGAAAGGAAGACAGAGAAGCCTGAAAATCATCATTGTATGTGGAGCACAGAAAGCTGTTTTGGCTCATAGAAGTATGGGAGTTGGAAGCCAACAGAATCAGTCTTAAATACTTTTGGTCTCTTACAGCTACTATTTTCTCTCTGATGCTCCTGGTTTACCTGTATCATTTTCTCCTGTGAGACTCCTGCATTTGGCTAAGTCCAACTCTTCCTCAAAACTGATCACTTCTATTTCTTCTGGGTTTCTCTAGAAAGCTTCCTTCAGCTTCCCCACCTCTGTGAGGCAGGGTGTACCTCCGTCTGCACATGCATATATCCTCTCTCTGTATTTCTTTCATTGCACAGTCATTATCTTTAATTTCAAGAATGGATTAATCAATCCAGCATTCCAAGCCTTGAAGTTGATTATTTAAACTGCCCTTAAGATACTTTGAGTGGCAAAATATGTCTCATATTAGTTTTAAGTATTAGAAAAAAAATCTTCATGATACTGAACTAAATCTATCTGCTTCTTTTACTGATCATTTTAAGGTCTTTCTTCTGAATGACATGAATATAAGCATTTGAAGATGGTTATCCTGTTTCTAAATATTCCAATGAAATGGTTTCCAGATTAAAATAGCTTGCAACCTGAGAGCCCTTCTATGGATACATTAACTGGTCACTATCTCTCTTAAAATGCTAATTGTATACAGTTGTCTAGATACGAATCAAATAGAACTGAATATAGTGAATTCTTACCTTCCTTGCTGTAACACAGTACTTTTGTTAACCCTAAGATTTTTAGCTTTTTTTTGCTAGTGATCTCACATTGTTGACTGATATTAAGCTTGCAATTGGCTAAAGTCCAAATATACTTTTCATAAAAATTGAAATGGTGCGTGCCCAATAACTATGGTTTTAGGTGAGTAAATGAATGGTAGCAGTTTAACACCATTTTGTACTTTTGAAAACATACATGTAGGATGTGAAATTTACCCTAACTAAATTCCATTTTAAAAAACCTTTCCCTTGGGCTAAAATTTCCGTCTCATTGAATATGAATAATTTAGAAATTCTGCCAATTTTTTCCCTGAAATCAAGACATGTTATGTAATGATCTGTCACCATAGAAGCCATATTTAAAAGACAAACTGCTGCTAGTTTGATACATTTTGTTTTTTATTCATACATAACTACATCTTTTTCTATATATTCATGGGCATTTTAGACATTTTCTTGAATTTAAAATTAAGTTTACCAGTTTATGTATTCTTTCTGATATTTGCCACTTTTCCCTTCTGTTTTGAAAATAACATTTTTTTCTGATTGTCATTATCTATCACATTTTCTTATTGTCTGTGAGTTCTCAGATATTACATATCTATACCCTGTGTATGTTCTTCCAGAAACTAAAGCGGTTTAGTCAGAAATTGGAGAAAATGTCTCATTTAAAGTGATGGATTGTTATTTTGTATTTCCAAAGATTTTGCACCTGCGTCTCTGATTATAATTTTTTATAACTCCTTATAATCTTTCTTCTTAAATATTTTACTTTAAAAGATAGTCTTCCTTTGTTTGGAAAGAATTGGGAGAAAGAAGCAGTCATAGAAAATGTCCCCAAATGTTTAAAACACAAGGGAAATCTAAAACAAATGAAAGAATTATATTGAACCACTGGGTGCTTTCACAATGGAAATAGTCAATAAAATAATTCGACAATATGAACTACAACCAAGACTCTGAAATGTAGTTTAATTTTTTTTTTTTTTTAATTAACAGTGTATCAGGCCATACAGCCTGTTTCGCATGACCTCTTAAAGGTGTCACAAGACCCAGGAGAAGAAAATAAAAACCCAGAGAAGGAGCAGGAAGTAGATAAAGGAAGTAGCAGAAAAGGGGGAGGGAAGCACAAAGAAGTGTGATAAAGGGGGTGGAAAGGTACTGGCACCACTGCCAGTGGACTGACAAGTGTGTGCATGGTGTTTGCTTTTTACATCCCCCGTCAGCAGGGGACAGTGTTGATGCGGTCTCTGTGGTTACTTTGTTTTTATACTTCAAGAAACACAATTACCTCGGAGCATGGATCCCGACTGAGATTAGACTTCTATTTCCTTTCACCTGGACCACTAGACAGTAGCTCCATTTTTATTACACATGGTGATTAAAGTTATCGGGCCAAGCAAGTATTTGGGGTTGAATTTTGCTCTATTCATTTTATTACCCAAGGCATTCTTCATTCATATCCTTTGAGCTGGAATTTAAAATTTTGAAGTTGTGGGGATGCCTGGGTGACTCAGTCGGTTGAGCATCCAAATTCAGCTCAGGTCATGATCTCATGGTTTATGAGTCCCAGCCCCACACTGGGCTCTGTGCTGAGAGCGCAGAACCCTCTTTGGATCCTCGGTCTCCCTCTCTCTCTGCCCCTCCCCTGCTCGCACTCTCTCACTCTCAAAAATAAATAAAACGTTAAAAAATTATTAAAAAATAAAATTTTGAAGCTGAGATGGCTTCAATGAAGGCCATTAGCCAAAAGCCAATGTTAATCGTCAAAGAATACTTTATGGGAAATAGTACTAATAGAATATGTAATATTTTCTGGCTGTGAAGTGCTTATAATAAACTAAGTGTGAAATGGATCATCTACTGCCTTCAGCTGGGTAGTAAAGTTACATGCTCAAGTAGATATTAGCACACTGGATTTTAGATATGCAGCATTTACATACACATTTTTAAAAATGTTTTATTTATTTCAAAGAGAGACAGAGCATGAGCAAAGGAGGACCAGAGAGAGAGGGAGACATGGAATCTGAATCAGGCTCCAGGCTCTGAGCTGTCAGCACAGAGCCCGATGTGGGGCTCAAATCCATAGATCACGAGATCATGACCTGAGCCGAAGTTGGACGCTTAACCAACTGAGCCACCAGATGCCCCTCAAACTTTTAAAATCAAACACTTATTGAGATATATATTACCTTACACATCATATACAAGTACTATTTTTCTAATAAATTATGTTAACTATAAAACACAAAGAAATTAGAAATGATTGAGACAAATAAATATGAACAGAAATTCCTTACATATGCCTATTTTTATGAACACTTTGGAATATATTACCTTACTATAGAGATTAACAATATAAAGGATTTTATTCTCTGACATAATTCCATTAAAGGCACATATCTTGAGAGGAATTCTGAAGAAGTTAGCTCCAAGTTTTGTTTTCTCTCTCTCTCTCTTTTTTCATGTTTATTTGTTTTTTGAGAGAGAGCACGAGTAGGGGAGAGGGACTGAGAGAGAGGGAGACAGAGGATCTGAAATGGGCTCTGTGCTCATAGTCACAAACCATGAGATCATGACCTGAGCTGAAGTTGGAAGCTTAACTGACTGACTGAGACATCCAGATGCCCCTGTTTTCTCTCTTTTTAAATTCATAGTAACTGTATGTCATTAGGTATTTGTCATATGTTTGGTCTAATGAATTGTGGTATTAGTAGGTTTAGGAAACTCATGTTCTGTCATGTATTAGTAAAAGCTAATAGATTATAACCAAACTTAAGGGGTAGCATGTTGGAATCCCTGCTGAGCTACAGACAACTATAAACCATTTGTTTCTCCGGAACTGATACATCTGACTCTTGCAACCAAACCAACTTTCTAGAATGCAGTTCATTTATGAGATGTATGAGAGTTTGATGACAGTTATACTCTGTGTGTATGCACGTGACAACTAGGTTCTAGCCCCGATTTGGCTCAGTATTTTCAGCCTTGCTGAGAGCTGTGGAGCCAGTCTGATTGTATCTTACTTTTTGAGCTGACGAAACAGCTCAAAAATGCTTAAACAGAAGGCCCTGTCTGTGGTCCCCATCTGCCTGGCCAGCTCAAGGGGCTCAGGAAAGCCAACGAGAAGACCTGGCATGGGGGGAAGTGCTGGGCAGGTAGGGTTGAGTCTGTAGGGAGAAGACTGTGTCCTGCCCTGGGATGTGAAGCTATTTCCTGTTGATTGCTTTGTTGTTTATTTTATTTCATTTAAAAAATTTTTTAACATTTTTATTTATTATTGAGAGACAGAGAGAGACAGAGCACAAGCAGGGGAGGGGCAGAGAGAGGAGGAGACACAGAATCTGAAGGAGGCTCCAGGCTCTGAGCTGTCAGCACAGAGCCCGACGTGGGGCTCAAACTCACAAACTGTGAGATCATGACCTGAGCCGAAGTCGGACGCTTATCCGACTGAGCCACCCAGGCGCCCCACTTTGCTGTTTATTAGCTTTCTGTTCTCCATAATGCCAGGAACCCTAGGCATAGAAAAACTGTGCGCTCTGGCTCCTGTCTCCCTGGTCAATATTCTCTTATTAATTGAAGGATTTGATAAAATGTTCAGTGTTAATTAAATCCTTCCTCGCACAGCTATGTTAAGGTACTTAATTTCCACCAGAATATCCAAGAGTGTATTCTTGACTGTGAATAAAGTTTTAAAATAAAGGGTCAACTTAAAAAAAAAAAAAGAAATTTACTTTAGGCTAGCATTAGGGATTATTGTGTTGTTGAATCTGTTTCAGTGAGATTCAGCGGCCCATTGGTTGCTTGACAGGAGTTAATGCATCCAAAATAAATAATATTTTAGCTGAAGATATGGGCTTCCTCATTTATGATTTCATAGTTTTAAGAATGGGTCGTGTTTTTCTTGATGGAAAACATCCGTGTAGGGGCAGGAAGTATCCTGTCTGACAAAGAATACTTCAGATTCAGATATTTTTGTTTGTTTGCTCATGAGAGCAACTCATGATTCTTGTATAAAACTTGGAAAGTAAATATAAAGAACAACAAAAACAGTAGAATACTAACAATCTCACTGGTAAAATTTGGTACTTTTCATTTGTCAATTCTTTCTCCTCTACTTCAAGGCTTCCCTTTTCATTTCAAATAGAGATTGTATATATTTTATTTTATAATTTTATTTTATATTTTACCCACCCAGCTTTACCNATTAACATTATTCTAAAACATTTTTTTTGAATTTTATTTATTTATTTATTTATTTTTTGAGAGACTGTGTGCTTGTGCATGTAAGCAGGAAAGAGGTGGAGAGAGAGAGAGAGCGAGTAGAAGAGAGAGAGGCTCCACACTGACACGAAAGCTCAAACAAACTGTGAGATCATGAGCTGAGCCAAAACCAAGAATCTGATGCATTAGTTAACTGACTGAACTACCCAGGTGCCCCACTAAAACATTGTTTAAAGTATTATATATAGACCATCTTTTATTTCATTGTCACCTATTGGACATTAATAAGTATTTTTTCCTCCAAACGAGAATATTTGATTAGATGTGATCATTTCTTCAGAACAGTGTGTTCTTACCTTGAAGCATATTATTTCATGGGTAAAGGTAGTTCACAATTTTCCCCTTACAACAGAGTTTAAAATTTTTATACTAACATTTTCACAAGCTTCCTGTCATATCCAAGGCACATGGAAAATAGGCATGAAAGGATGGGCAACATATGAAACAACTGCTTTTAGGAATTTAAAGTACAATTGATATTTAATGTTCATTTCATAGCTATACATATCGATAGGTGTTTTTTGTTATTCTTTTTGCCTCGATTGACCAAAAATTTGATGTTGCCTCAAGTAAATACAGAGTTTTGGCAAAGATGCTTATTTTTGTGATGGAAGTTAGTCATGGGCTTCCCAGGCGCCATCTCTTGCCTTTGTGGTTTCAGCGAAATCCAAGTCAGGTCCATTGAGCAGTTCACGTGACTGAATGCCAGAAAATCAGACTGATGTAAAATACCCTATTGTGGAAAAATAATCCACCCAAAGGACCTGCTTGTCTTTCCTTATTTCCTTTTATTTCTAAATTAAGAAATAACATTTAAACAAGAAGCATTTTCAATGTAGAATTAAAACAATCCAGATTTATAGAAACAAGAACTTAAATTTCCTAGGTTCATAGTTCAGTCAAGGTATTTATATTGCTTTACTAAAATGCTATTTTTTTCCATTTTTTTCTGCCAAACATATCTGAGCACTTTGGAACTAATAACAGGTAGCTGCTTGTTTATTTGTGTAATCACCATTATAAACAGACCATTGTAGAACTGACTTTGTGGTTAACAAAGTGACTATGTGGTTAACATAGTCACATGCCACAGAAAGGAGAATTAAGAAATTTATCATAATTTTATTCAGATTTCATTAATATTTATTGAGGATCTACTGTGTGTTAGGAACCATGCTAGCTGTTTACATGGTGTTAACCACATAGTCACTTTGTTATCCACATTATCACAGCATGGCTTTGATAGACATGGGGGTACATGTCAAAGTATACTCATGTGGGACTTAGATAGTAGTAGTAGTATCATTGACTCACATATCCTGGGTGCTGGGCTTTATACTTCAGTTTGTTTAATTCTCTTGACAACCTTGGGAAGATCCATTTTAAAGGTGAGGCTTCTGAGGCTAAAAGAATTTTTAAATAGGTTGCCCATAGCTGTGCAGCAAATGGTTGAGTAGAGCTGGAGCCCACATGGTCACTTTCAAACTCTGTGTATGTAACCACTGGGCATATTGTCCCAGGTGAAAGAGACTTTGTCTCTTCTTCTTCAGTGGCTTTGTTTATACCATACGTAGACAGCCTGGTTTGCACTTATTTGGTTCATTTTTACCTTCCTGCTAAATTGTATGCTTTATGGGATCAGGGGTTGAAAAAATTGGGAATTTTCAAAAGTTGTAACCTAATAAAGTACACCCTGTCTACAAGCTCTGCAATGTCTTCTGATAGCAAAATAATGAACACTTATGTATTAACACCTACTATGGGCTGAACTCTGACTAAATCCCAGGGGTAAATCGGAACATACATTGGGTGTAAGCATAATTGGAACTGTAAAGACTTCTGTAATTTTCATAGGGGAGGAGCTCACCTTACTTTATTGAGTGTCTGTTACCTACATTTTTTATAAACCTTGTGCTGTTCATTTCTAACCAATCTGTCAGAGTTTTACAGTTAGGAAAGTGAGACTCTGAGATATTAAAAAGCTTGCTATAGCTAGTAAATAGCAAAGCCAGGATTGGTATTCATTTTTATTTTATTCCACCGCCTACAGTTAAAAAAAAAAAAAAGAACAAAAAACCTTTTAATCCATCCGAGCAATAGATCTGTTTCTTTAAAAAAAATAGTAGAGAAAACTTTGAGTCCATGCCAAAGATAAGTCTTGCTTTACATTGTGGCCAGAGGAGGAAAAAAGTGGAACGTTAATATCTATTTAAAGCTATTATTTAAAAAATTGAGAGCGAGAGAGAGACAGAGAGAGCGAGCTAGCATGAGCAGGGGAGGAGCAGAGAGAGAGAGAGAGAGAGAGAGGGAGACACAGAATCTGAAGCAAGCTCCAGGCTCTGAGCTGTCAGTACAAACCCACGGACCGCAAGATCATGACCTGAGCCAAAGTCGGACACTTAACTGACTGAGCCATCCAGCGCCCCAATTTAAAGCTAATTATAACAGCTGATATATCCTTGAGAAAAACAGTCGAGTTTTATTGCTATGATTATATTAGCTCTAAATGCCACAGAAAGGAGAATTAAGAAATTTATCATAATTTTATTCAGATTTCATTAATATTTATTGAGGATCTACTGTGTGTTAGGAACCATGCTAGCTGTTTACATGGTGTTAACCACATAGAAAAACTGAGGAAAGGTTATTTCCGAGTCTATTTTATGCACAAAGGCACTGAGGCTAGAGAATTAAATAACTTGTCCAAATTCACCCCTCTAATAATGTAAGAACTGGTATAGAAACACAGGTCTTGACTTGAAATACTGTGCTCTTCTATTATTGTGTCTCTCTTTAAGGCTATCTTTGGAGGATATCCATTGAAAAATTTTAATAAAACTTTATTTTGGAAGAACAAAAGATTTGTGATGTGCCTTGTTTTAAATGGCAAGAAAGATATGATAGCAATTGTTAATTTCTGTCTGTAACTCTGTATGAAATATTGGACCATGTAGAAAGTTTAAAATGTTTATGAGATAATTATGTCAGTTCTGCCCAAAGTGAAATATTTGTAATCTTACTCTCAATTGTTTGTCACTAAAATGTTCTTGTGTTTGTTATTTATGTTATGTGTATTCAAAGTTAATTTTTTAGGTAGGAGGTGTATCAACATTCTTAATCTTTGTCAAATCCATTGGCAGGCACATTTATAGTAGTGTTTGGTCAGTTGCTTAGGGGACAAAACCAAACAGCATATTGGTTGTGTTATGTTGGGCTCTGTGGTTTTACAGTTTAGGAAATCTAGTTCTCAATCAACAACGAACAACCCTCCTATGTGTAGCTAGTGGTTTAAACAAATATTTGGAGGAGGCTAAAGAAATTTAGATTCCAAAACAAGAAATAATGTCACAGTCTAATCAAGCAGGAATGATTTTGTTTCCACAACAATTAAACATGTTAAAATTATCTTGGGAGGATAGGACCCAATTTTGAGTGTGGTTTGGAGTAAAGACTGTGGGCTTTCGCATCAGAGAGATCCAGGTTGAAATCTGGGCTCTGCTATTCATTTGCAAAAGAGAGATAATAATACCTAACTTGCAGGGCTGTTTTGAGGAGTACACAAGAAAATAGATGTATGTGTATGAACAGTGCCAGACATAAAGCAGATGGCTGTTATTATTTCTGAGTACTTCCGACTCAGTTCCTAAACATATAAAACATGTGGATTTTGTGAATGTTCAACTTCTAAGACTAAAAATTGAAGAATTTAGGAAAGGACCTTTGATTTGAATGTGGTAGTTTAGAGTCACGTTATCTTACCCTCTTCCCCCAAATTATGCAAAATAACAAGGTGAATGAGAAACAAAGATGTGAACAACCTTTGTTTGCTGAGACTAGGAGACTACTAATCCCCTCCCCCGCAATGAAAGAATTTCTACCCAAAGCTGTGGACACTGTACAGTAGGAGGTAGAAATAGACAAGGATGGAGACAGGACGCAGCCATTGCACTAAAAGAGGGCTATTTTGGGGCACCTGGGTGGCTCACTCATTGAGCGTCTGACTTTGGCTCAGGTCATGATCTCACAGTTTGTGGGTTCTAGCCCCGCGTCGAGCTCTGTGCTGACAGCTGGCTCAGAGCCTGGAGCCTGCTTCAGATTCTGTGTCTCACTCTCTCTCTGACTCTCCCCTGCTCACGCTGCCTCTCTCTCTCTCAGAAATAAATAAAACATTAAAAGAAAAAAAAGAGGGCTATTTTTGAAGATGAGAGACACAATTGGAGGTGCAGTATCTGAGCCCCGTTTACATCCCAGGATACATCTGCTCATTGAGTGCAGCGGAAGAGGGCAGGGGCTTTCTCAGACCCAGCTTGGTTCCCAGCAGTGAGGTAGGTGGGCCGAGCACATGAAAACACAGCCATAGTTTCAGCAAATGGCTAGTCTCTGCTGCAACAGAGAAGAGGACATTTAAGAAAAGTGCCACGGCTGCTATGTTCATTGGCTGAGGAAAAGTGAAGAGCAAATAAACATACAAACTAAATCCTTCATCATGAGAAAAAGTGCTGTGATCCTGGATCGTCTCCCTGGACCCTTCCCCACATGAACCTCCAGTAAACAGTGGTACAGAAAAAAAAAAATGAGTTTCAATACTACAGTATAAAAATAGAACCAGCCCAAGATCTTTGTTAAAAAAGAAATCACAAGGAAAACATGAGGAAATGAGGAAAACCAAGCTCTAGGTAAGAAAAGTTTATGAGAAAGAATAAAACAATGTAGCCATGAAAGAGACAAAGTTATTGAAAGTTGTACCATAAATTTAAAATTAAAGCAAAACAAAACCTTAAAGAAATAAATGTCTCTTTGAAGGATCAGTGCAAATCAAAAATAGAAGAACTCAGAAAAGAGATGGTAGGTAACATTGGAGAGGTTTGAGAAAGAAGTGGGAGAGAAAAATAAAACCACAGGAATAAAGATTAAGTTGGCAGGAAAATAACAAAAAATAAACATTGCTGAAAACAGCAAAGATCCAGAGGATGGATATAGGAAAAGTGAGCAAAATGAAACACATTTTAAAAATTTAAAAGGATTAGGGGCGCCCGGGTGGCTTAGTCGGTTAAGCGTCCAACTTTCGCTCCGGTCATGATCTCGCGGTTCGTGGGTTCGAGCCCCGCGTCGGGCTCTGTGCTGACTGCCAGCTCAGAGCCTGGAGCCTGTTTCAGAGTCTGTCACTCCCTCTCTCTCTGACCCTGCCCTGTTCATGCTGTCTTTCTCTCTCCTAGAAATAAATAAATAAAACATAAAAAAAAAATAAAATAAAAATTTAAAAGGATTAGAGGGGTGTCTGGGTGGCTTAGTCAGTTAAGCGTCTGACTTCAGCTCTGGTCATGATCTCATGGTTTGTGGGTTCGAGCCCCACGTTGGGCTCTGTGCTGACAGCCCAGAGCCTGAAGCCTGCTTCAGATTCTGTGTCACCCTCTCTCTGCCCCTCCCCTGCTTGCTCTCTCTCTCTCTCAAAAATAAATAAACATTAAAACAATTTTTAAAGGATTAGGGAGAAATTGGTAGCTATAGAAGACAGGCAAAGTATGTCAAGCATACTCATTATTGGAGTCACTAAAAAAGAAAGCAGAAGTTATGTGATGCCGTAAGTACTTAAAGATATAAATTAAATGCACTTCTATCAATTAGACTTTAGTTTACATGTTGAAAATCAAACATAGCAAGTCTAATGGAAATTGCCTTAAAGCTGTCAACATTTTAAAAAAATTTTACAAACATTTAAAAAAATGGATATTTAACTTGGATATCCAAGTTAAATTGCTTAACATCAGAGTAGTAAAAGAATCCTTTAGGTGACCAAAAAGAAGTCACAAGTAGAAGGAAAAGATCAATGTGACCTTAAACTACCTGTAACATATTCAGTGCTAGAAGATAGTAGAGCAACTATAAAATCTTAAGGAAGAGTCTGACTTAAGAATTTTATAACCAGCAAAAATGTTAAAGTACAAAAGCAATAGCAATTTTGAACATGCACAAATCAGGGAATATTGTTCCTGGGAAACATCTTCAGGACTTTTTTAGAAGATGAGCTACAGTCCTCCAAGAGATGTCTGAAAAAACTACAAGCATAGCAGCCATGAGCACTCACTCATGTTAACTTTTTGACTAAGAATAAACCAAATGTAGCCATTAGGACAACAGAAGAGACTATGATGTTAGTTGTTTTGACAGTAGAAATAATAAAACTTACAAAAGTGGAACAATAGAAGTAAAGAGAATGGCAGTTAAAGTACATTTATTTCAAATGCAAATTAAAAGTAAGCTAAAGTCATGATCTTGATGATATAAGGCAAGGCTTAGTATAAGTCGCACTGAATTGAAATGAGTCAAAAAGAACACTTTATAATGTTAAACAAAATACCACTTTATAAAGGATTGAAACATTCACAGTGAAAATATAGCAGAGAAATCTATCTCTGTACCATTGGTAGAACAAAACAGTATTAACAGAAGAAATAGAAGCAACTTAATTTTCTTCCATAGTTCATGACAGATCAAGTGGACAAAAATATGTAAACCTGTAAGATGTAGCCAACATAATTTATCATACGGACCAAACTGATACTTAAAACTGTATCCTGAAAACAGAGAATACATCTTCCCTGGTGACCATGGAATGTTAACAGAATCCAAACATTTGCAGTATCACAAGGAAAATTACACCAATCACAATGCAGTAAAACGAGAAAGCATTAATAAGAGAAGAAAATTTAAAATGACACTTCATCACATTTAAAAATCTTTCTCTTAAAGTCATCTCAAAGAGGAAATATAAACTAAAATGGTTAAAATTGAGAAAATAAATATAATAGAAACACAGCATACTAGAATCTGTAGTATGCAGATGAAACAAATTTCAGAAGAAAAAGTATAGATTTACTACTTTGAGTAGTAAATTAGAAAGTTTGAAGAAAATGGCAAAATCAATCTATAGAAAACAAATAATCAATATACATTAAAGCAGAAATAAATGAATTAGAAAAGAGATGAATAGAAGTACTTATTTGGGAAAATTAAAATGTTAGCTTGTGAAATAAAAAAATGAGTGCATAAATATATAATGTAAGAAAGGATAATAGGAAAATAACTTCAAAATGCTGCAAATTTAAGCCATAAAAGATTTTGTTTTCCAAACTCTAGGTGAGTAATTTGAAAAAGTGAATAAAGTGGTAAATTTCAAGAGAGAGAATTACCTAAAAGAGTCTAAAACATACAGAAAATAAAAACATACAAATTACCTGGGAATGGGGAGCAGGGCAGAGAACTCTATGCCCCACACCCATTATCATCAATAGCTCCTGATGGTTTCACAAAAGAATTCAACCAGACCCTTAAAAACCTGATAATGTTAATGGTAAAGTGTTCCAGAGAACAGGAAAAGAAAATTTAACAATATTTAGAATGATACTAGCATGATATTGACATCAAAATTTAACAAAGATTATATTTAAAAGAAAACTTTAGATTGTTCATATTTATGTTCATGCAAAAAACTATGTAAAAATTCTAAATAAATTGTTGACAAACAGAATCTAGCAGATATTAAAAGGAATAAAACATCCTGATTAAAGGGGTTTATTTCAGGGAGATAGATAATAATGGTTCAATAAATAAAAAGAAATCTGTTGACATTACATTTAAGGAAGAAGGCACATGATTATATCCATACTTGTGAAGTGGTGACAATATTTACTGTTCAGACTTAACAAAAAGAAAGAAACACCTTCAGTTCATTTGGAAATAGGTATGTTCTTTACCTGGTAAAATATATCTATTTCAATCCCAAATCCAGTATCATTCTTAGTGGGGAAATGCTAGAAGCATTCTTGATCATTTTGGCAACAGACAATGATGTCCATTATCACCACTATTATTTAACATTGTTCTGGAGTACTAACTAATACAATTAGACAAGAAAAAGAAATTAGAGATATAGAAATGGGAAAACATTTGTAGCTTAATCATATGTACTTGAAAAACCAAAACAATCAGCTGAAAGTTCTTACAAAGAGTAAAAAAATTCCAAATAGCAGTGAGAGAAAAAATTAATATACAAAATTAATGGCTTCTATTTATACAAATTTGTAACCATTAGGAGACATAATGGAAAAAAGATACCTAATGTTCATCAAAATATATATATAAAATATTAACAAGAAATGTGTCACCTTCTAGATGGAAAAAAAAAACAACACTTTTTAAAAAGGTTTCTACTGTTCCCAAAAGCATACTTTGATATTTAGAATAATGCACCATGGAAAGTCTTAATATCTTGTCAGTATCTCCTGATTCATTTTATAAATTTATGTGTCAATCACAAAAACACTTACAGGATATTTTTGGACTTAGATAGACTGATCTAAAGTTGATAATGGAGAAAATATACAAGCACAAATAGCCAAGAAAATTTAGCAAAAGGAGAGCAATGATGTGGAATTAGCCCCACCAGAGATTAAAATTTAGTAGATCTCATCGGACAAATGGATCAAAAAGATGTGGTTTATCTATACCATGGAATACTACATGGCAATGAGAAACAATGAAATGCTGGCCATGAGTAGCAACATGGATGGACCTTGAGGGTGTTATGCTGAGTGAAATAAGTCAGGCAGAGAAGGACAAATATCATGTGTTTGCACGTATAGGAGGATTAGGAGGAACTTAACTGAGGACCAAGGGGGAGAAGAAGGGGGGAAATGGTGGGGGAAAGGGAGAGAGGCAAACCATGAGAGACTCTTGAATGCTGACAAAAACTGAGGACTGATGGATGTGGGGGGAGGGGGAATGGGCATGGAGGAGGGCACTTGTGGGGATGAGCACTGGGTGTTATGTGGAAACTAATTTGACAATAAACTATTTGTAAAAAAAAAAAATTAGTAGATCTCAGTTATTAAGACAGTTTGGTTCTGGGCGTGGAGGCAAAAATTAATGGAAAAGAATATAGAATACATATGTGAATTGTAGCACATGTAATATCAATGGGGAAAAATGGATTTTTCAGTAAATGATAATGAGCCAACAGGGTAGCCATCTGGAAAAAAAAAATGGACCCATACCTCATATCTTATACCAGAAGAAACTTCAAATGGATCATTGATGTAAGTATAGAAAATAAACCATAAAAGTAATAGAAGATATCATGGGAGAATTCTATATAACCTCAACATGAAAAAGCTTTCCTAACTATGATAAAAATCAGGAACCATAAGAAAAAGAGTAATAAATTTTACTTCATAAAAGAAGACTTTCTGCATGGTCAAAATTGCTTATAAGAAACATCAAAGTAGTGAAAACTTTTTGCAATTCATATAACAGACGAAACATAATTTATTATAAAGAGCTCTACAAATTGACACAAAAAATACCAACAGCCCAATATAAAAATGGGCAGAGATTATGAGCATTCATTTTATTTTTTAATGGTTATTTATTTTGAGAGAGAGAGGCAGAGAGACAGAGACAGAGAGAGAGAGAGCATGATTGGGAGAGGGGCAAAGAAAGGGAGACAGAGGATCCAAAACAGGCTCTGGTGACAGCAGATAGCCCAATGTGGGGCTTGAACTTAACAACCGTGAGATCTTGACCCAAGACAAATTCGGACCCTTCACTGAGCCCCCAGACGCCCCTGTGGACATTCATTTTATACAAAGAAAAGAGGTCTTCCCTTGGTAATGTAATATTAAGCAGTTACTCTCCCCATTATATCAGTCTCAGTAGTTTGCTTATGTCCATCATTTCACTTATTTCAATCTGTTACTATTTTTTCTGTTTGCTTGTTTGTTTATTCTTCCTTTTCTCTCTAAGATGGTGAATTCCGTGAGAAAGGGATCATGTCTGTCTCTTCCACAGTTGGTTCCCTTGTGCCAAGCACAGTGCTGTCAGATATGAAGCACTTAATAATGTGTTCTGTTCTACCTCAGTCTGTTCTATTTCTTCTTCAGAAAAATATCTTCTAAACATTCTTTCTTATGACCTGTGCCAAACATATTCAGTTTTTTAATAGCAAACTCAGTAGATAGGTTGAAATTTACAGAATTAAAAAGAAGTCACATAAATTCACATAGTACAGCTACATAGTAGGTTAGCTTCAAGCATGGGGCATGGTTACCCGGTAGGGACTTAAAAATTATTTGTTGGGGGCACCTGGGTGGCTCAGTCAGTTAGGCTCCAGGCTCTTGACTTCAGCTCAGGTCATGATCTCATGGTTTGTGAGTTTCAGACCAGCATCTGGCTCTACGCTCACAGTAAGGAGCCTGCTTGAGATTTTGTCTCCCTCTCTCTCTGACCCTCCCCCATTTGCTCTCTCTCTCTCTCTCTCTCTCTCTCTCAAAATAAATAAAAATGAACAAAAAATTAATTTATTGAGTTAAAAAACATTAGAAGAGTATTTGCCTGAAGAGATCTTAAATTTTTGACAGATCATTCTTTGATAGAGTGTATGCTTCATTAATAACTTTTTGAATATTAATTCAACTTTAGTTACTTTCAATGTTCTTCAATTAATTCATCCCTTTGACATTATTGATTTCTTTTTTTTTTTTTTAAATGTTTTATTTATTTCTAGGAGACAGAGAGAGACAGCGTGAGCAGGGGAGGGTCAGAGAGAGAGGGAGTCACAGACTGAAACAGGCTCCAGGCTCTGAGCTGGCAGTCAGCACAGAGCCCGACGCGGGGCTCGAACCCATGAACCGCGAGATCATGACCTAAGCGAAAGTCGGACGCTTAACCGACTAAGCCACCCAGGCGCCCCTGACATTATTGATTTCATTATCATGATGAGATTCATAAGCATCATTAGAGATAATGTATGTATGACTTCAGAAGTTTTATTGATATTCACTATTTTTCTAGTGTTTTTAGTGCCATGATTATTTTAAGAGTTTTTGTAATACTTAGTATTTTCTTTTTCTTACATATTTTTCACATAGTCATACTAATGTTTTCTGATTTCTCTAGATCTCACACTTCCTTTCCATGATTTACTTTTTTTTTTAATGTTTTATTTATTTTTGAGAGAGAGATAGAGACAGCATGAGCAGGGGAGGGTCAGAGAGAGAGGGAGACGCAGAATCCAAAGATAGGCTCCAGGCTCTGAGCTAGCTGTCAACACAGAGCCCGACACGGGGCTCGAACCCACAAACCATGAGATCATGACCTGAGCCGAAGTTAGATGCTTAACCCACTGAGTCACCCAGGCGCCCCTCATGATTTACTTTTATGATTACCTAATAATAATAATTACTTAAATACTTAAAATTACTTAATTACTTAAATAATTACTTAAATATTCACTTCTAATAAAATTGGCCATTTCTATAGTACCTGTGTGTTTGTTTCGACAATTATTTATTATAAACACACGTACATATACATATAAACATTTACATTTTCTTGCAAATTAAACTATAAATTCTTGAAGATAGACTGTGATTCCTCTCTATTTGCTATAGGGACTATTTTAAGGTAATGATTTGTATATATTGTTCAAAATTCTTGTCCACGTATTTCTGTAACATCACCACCATCAAACAGTGAGGGTCATAGTCCAAGGGATGGAGATTCAAAATGTCGCAGTTGCTGTCTTCAGAACAGTTATAATCTAGCTTGGGAGACAATATGCAGTTAAATTAATGTAGCTATCTACTGCTGCACAAAAATTTATTCCAAAACTTTGTGTTGTAACAGAATACTTTTTATAGCATACTTTGTTGGAATCCTAGTATGCCTTAGCTAGGTCTTCTGACTCGGGGTCTTTCAAAAATCTGCTATCAAGGTACTGATTTGATCTGTAGTCATTTTACAGCTTGACAGAAGGGTCCACTTGGTTACCGACATGGTTGTTAGCAGGACTGAGTTCCTCATAAGCTGTTGGCCAGAGGCTGCCCTCAGTTCCTTCCATGTGGGTCTCTCTATAGGAAAATAGGGTAGTGCAAGGGGTAATTTTAATTAAGCAGCAGGAGAGGGCATGCAAGACAGAAGCCATAGTCTCTTTGTAACCTAGTCTTGGTAGTGATAGCCCATCACTTTTGCACTGTTCTCTTCATTAGAAGTCATTAGGTTCAGCCCATACTCAAAGAGAGGGGATTGATTATGCAAGGGTATGAATATCAGCCAGTAAGGATCGTTGGAGGCCATTTTAGAAAATGCCTATCACAGCTGGTAAATACCAAATAAGCAGTTAAGACATGTCATTAAAATAATTCATAGGAATGATCTCTAAGACTTGAAACATTCAGGAAGGTGTTCCCAAAAAGTTGAGACCTAAGTGAAATCCTGAAGAAAAGTTTAGTTTGATAAGGGGGAAGCGACACTCTTAACCAAAGCGGTAGACTGCCTCTTCAGTCCAGTATTTAGTAAATATGGGTCATGTGACTAAACAATTCCAAATCAAGTGACACTTTCATCTAGTCTATGTAGATTTTCTGGTGGGATCTGGACCAGCACCAGTCTAAGCACCATTAATCAATGTGGTTGGGAACTTTACTTGGACACATCTCCCTTTCAGTGTCTCTGCTAATTGGTATTAATGGATGCCTATAAAACACCTGTTAGTTATTGCATTTTGGTTTGAGTACAGATTGTACAACAAAGAAACGCCTCCTGCCTTTTGGAGTTCAGGTTTTAAAGAGAAGGCTTGATATAATCAGTTAACAGGAATGCTCTTCAAAATGAAGTAGAGACGCATGGGAACTTGGAGCAGAGATATTGAAACCCTGTGGTGATAAGAAGAGACTGATCACTGTGATACCAGAAAAATCCAACAGAATGTCTCTTGTTCCTTGTCTATAGTGTTTGGCAAGTATTGGACACGGGCCACAGCCTGTTGGTATCTATGGGGACACACACTCCTGGCCTTGCAATTGCAGCAGTGTGCTGGGGACCTGAGAAGAGAGGAAGTGGGATGGCTGCTATGTGGATGCCTTCCCAGTACCAAGCATGGGCACCAGGTGCCGGTTTGCCTTGGGTTGAAAATACCTTTGGAGAATATTCACACTGAGATGAAGCAATTAACTTCATTGACCTTAATGAGACTATGGTAACTTCCAGTTCGGGGATGATTTTACCCACCAACTAAGATGAATACTTTGAACTTCTTCCTATTTAGGAGAGGTATTTAAATTTAAAGTGGATACTCACATTGATGATTCAGTTTCATGTTCAGTCTTTATAAGTATACTGAATATTTTATATTTTCAGTATTTCTCCTCTGAAGAGAAAAAAGCAAGACTGGAGACACGTGTATATGAATAGGCACACGTCATTGCAAGAGTGTGGAGGGCAAATGAAAATCAATAACAATAATAGAACCAAAATATGACTGAGGTTGAATTTCAGTGTTACGGGTTTTGCAGAGCTTTTTATTTCATCGCATCAAAAGGAATTCTTTGTATATTCAATAAAGACTAATTAGCAGTAGGAAGACGACATTAACAAGAGTTGTGCACTTAAAAGGTGAAAGCTTGAAGTGAGAGGATTGAAAAAGAATACTCTGTCCAAACAATCACTGTTTTAACTAAATTCTAAATATTTTACCGTCTTCAAATATTTCACCTCACAACAGTAATAAATAATGTCCCAGGTCAATGCTTTCCTTGTGATTTTGCCTAATGCAGAGAGAGATTTGTGTGCCTTTTACTAAAGACCATTATAAACCAATGAAGAGCCACAAATTCAGGAGTATAACCTCAAGCTTATACGTGCTCGAGTGAAATTTTTCCCCCCTTAAATTATGGGTCCACTAACTTGAAGGTTTTTTGATGAAAGAAAAAAAGTTCTCATTGTTCTACCTCTTCCAAACATCAATCTTTACTTTGGTGTGACCTTTCAGAATTTGTCCGTATGCAAATCTCTTTCTACTGTTGTGATCAAAGTGTATATATAATTTATGTTTCCCCTTCTTATTTAATGTTATATGATAAATGTTTACTTGTGTTTCTATACAGACCAATGGTTTAATTGCTGCCCAATATTATTTAGAGCTTTATATGTTTCTAAACATTTCTCTATTTTGACTTAATTTGTTGATATCTTAGTCATGTCAGTATCTTTTTACTTCTAGTGAATTATAACCAAGAGGAAAATGACTATCTGAAGATACTTTTAAGACTTACTATATCTAAAATATATATATCTATAGTAAATTTCACTGAAGCGGTAACCACTTATAATCTTACCAACAGTACACATATTCCAGGTAGGGTTATAGTTAGAGTGATACTCTTTTTTTTTTTTAATTTTTTTTATTTTTATTTATTTCTAGGAGAGAGAGAGAGACAGTGTGAGCAGGGGTGGGTCAGAGAGAGAGGGAGTCACAGACTGAAACAGGCTCCAGGCTCTGAGCTGGCAGTTAGCACAGAGCCCGACGCGGGACTCGAACCCACGAACCGCGAGATCATGACCTAAGCGAAAGTCGGACCCTTAACCGACTAAGCCACCCAGGCGCCCCGAGTGATACTCTTAAAAAAACTCTTTTCTTTCTTACATGTTACTTAAAATTGTCTGAAGTTTACACCTCTTTCACTATAACTGCAGACATTTGCTTCTGGTCTTATTGCTTTGGTTTCCTTCTTTTAATGAATTTTCCTTTTATGTAGTGATTGGTACTTTATTTTGTGCAAATTTGAATGATCTCTTCAGATAGTATAGATTTTAACTGATGACATAAATGTTGCCAAATCTGGCTTTATTTTATTTTAGAATTTAATTTTCATTTGATTGTTTTTAACTGAAGTATAGTGACACAAAGTGTATGTTAGTTTTGGGTGTACAGCATAGTGATTCGAGCACTCTGTATGTTATATTGTACTCACAAAGTGTAACCAATTTTCATTTGATTTCTATATCTTCATATCTGTCAGTATTTTCCCTGGTGATTTCTCCTATTGCTTTGAAAAGAAGAATGTTATTTTTCTATATCTCTGATTTATATTCTAATTTAGATTCAGTTAAAATTATAATAATGGTTCTATTGAACCATGTCAGCCTTTTAGAGTTTATTTTATATTCATTTGTTTCCCAGCAGTTCTGTCCTCTTAGTTGTTGAGGCTTGTGATGTCCTTTATTATCTTGTCAATTTTCATTAATTGAAAATGCTGTTCAAAATACATTTAAGATTATCAATTTGAAGTATTCTAAAGCACACACAAGCAAAAAAACTTTTTTGAGATATTTGATGTATTAAATCCATACATTGACTTGTCAGAATACATATATTTTAATATTTAGCTTTCTTTTTTATAACCCTGGTTGTTGTTTTTTTTCTCTAAAAAATCCTTTCTGGGGCGCGTGGGTGGCTCAGTCAGTTAAGCGTCCAACTTTGGCTCAGGTCATGATCTCACGGTCCGTGGGTTTGAGCCCCACGTTTGGCTCTGTGCTGACAGCTAGCTCAGAGCCTGGAGCCTGCTTCAGATTCTGTGTCTCCCTCTCTCTCTCTCTGACCCTCCCCTGCTCACGCTGTCTCTCAGAAATAAATAAAAACATTTTTAAAAAAATCCTTTCTGTTCTTCCATAAGGGGCATTACTTAATACAATATCATGATAAACTTGGAACACTTACACTGTTGCTATGATTATAAATGAATGGTTCTTCGTTCAGCCTTCCTAAGTCTGGCCTGTGTGTGTCTTTCCTAGCCAGTTGGAGGCACCATCTGACATCAACACAAAATACAAATTGTGTAATTTGGTTGAGTCTACTCACAAGTTAAATGCTCTGATATTTTCATTTAAAACTGGCATTGCACAAAATAAAGATGGATAGTAAAAATCCATGCTACTAACTTAAGCCAGACATCAGAGAGCTACAAAGAGGAAGACAAGAGCCTTCAGACATGGCGCCTGGAGGGAGCACCCCTGGGCACCAGAGTACCTGTGAGCCAAATATAGACCTGTGCTTGCCTTTGAGGTCCTGAACCTCAGTCCCTTGGTCTGTGGGCCGAGCTCTGCATCTGGCCCAATGGGCTGTGGGGTTGCACCCCCCTCCAGGTGTGGGACAAGGACTGTGCTTCAGCCTGGGGCAGGGTCTGGTCAGCTGAGCCAGACATCTCTTCCTGTGGCTCCAACCCTTGGTAGACAGGTGACCCCCAGGGATCTTTAAATCATGGCATTGATATGTGCTTGGTACCTGGGTTGAGAGTGTGTAGAAGGTTTGCCCTGGCTGAGAAATGGCTTCTAGTGGTTGGAGCTGCCACCCCTCCTATCCTGACATTGAGGTCCCTGCTTGGGTGGATGGTGGATAGTGACAGCCTACAGAAGCAGCAACAGCGCTGCTGGGAAGTGCCTGCGGCATGCGTGGGTGGGAGAAGAGGTGGCTGAGAACCTGTCCTCAGAAGTGGTAGCAGGCAGGACACACCATAAGCCAAGGCTCCAAGTGCAGACTGCATATTCCATTGTCCCATTGAACTGCACCTTCAAAACACAAATTCAAAGATAAAATTGTTTGAAGACCGTTGACTGCTGCAGAGTATTCTCAACAGAGCAGAGGCCTCTGAGAGCAGGCCTTGTACAAATGCGTTGGTCTTAAGTCCCTGCAGTCAGCCCTTTAATTTGTAAGACACACCCAGACATGTCTGATTCTGCCATCTCTCTTTAAATCTATTTGCTTGCTTGAGCTTTTTCCTGCCAGTTCGAACTAACTGTAAGGATGTAGTGCCTGTTGGTTGAATAAATGAATGCAAGTATTTGGGGAAACCATATACATACTGTCACATATATAGAGACCCATAAATGCATCTATCATATTTTTAGCAGTGTCTGTGATCCCCATATTTTTTGCAAATAAAGTGTTTCTTCATATATATGATTTTGGGTCTCTGAATTATATTTTCCCTGAAAACATGATCAAAGGACTCCATATATTTGTTTAGTTGTGGAAATAATCCAGGCTGAAGTTAAGTCTATTCTCCTAACATGTGGAAATTTTAATGACATTAGCAATTCGTTTCTAAAGACTTGTAAATGTATTTTTTCTTCAACAACATTTTATTCCTTTTATAAGTTTTCTTTATCCCTCACTGATGTCTAGATTTATTTGAAAGACCATTAATGCTAAAGAGTTGTCTAAGAGAACAATTAAAACTTTGAAATGAATTCTAATAGTTTTATCTTACTATTAAAAACACATTTCTTCAGAATGTCACTATTTAAGTTTTAAAATGTTCTTGTACATAGTATTCATTTTCTTCTTGTTTCCGGAGTACCTTAATCACACTGGAAAGCTTGTTAATTAAATTTTATTAAGTACATGAGAAAATATTACACGTTTCCTTATCTGAGTATACCTTATCAATTCATGGATATGTTTTGGTGTTAAAATGCCATTTTAGGATATCAGGTAAAACTGAGAGTTTGAACTTTGCTGGGTATTAAAAATCCCACGGCTGTTTTTGCAAGAGTGCTTGCTACAGCTATGGCTAAGGTCCAGTGTAAGCAATAACATCCTTCCTACTCAATATACCTTAAACTCCTGTGTCAATTATTAAGACATTCTTCTTTGCTTCCTGTTCTAAACTGCTGTGTAACATTGGTGAATTCATGTTCACGATTTTTTCTATATCTTGTTCAACAGTCCAAGTGAAATGACGCTTGCATTTTAAGTATATTAGTTGCAATTTTGTTAAGTGCATATATTTAAGGTTATATAACTTACTGTTAAATGAATAATCTCCTTGGGTAGTAGGGCAGATTGCTATTTAATCAATACTAGATAACATGCTATGCACAAATTCATCATTGGCCTGGATTTTATAAAACACACCAAATACATCACTTCATGTCAAAACAATCATTAAGGGCCTTTAAGGGGCCTTGAAAATTACCTATTCTAATGTGAGTAGGAATGTACTCAAATAATTCCTGAAATATATTTGGCATTACCTTAGTTCAAAGTCAGGAAACAGTTCTGTTTTCGTGGATTAGATGCAGATAATTTAAAAATGGTGCTGGACAGCAAAGTTATAATTGAGTGAGGGTCGAGAAATCTGGAAAGAGTGTATTGTGGGTTAAATTGAAAACAGTATAAGTAAATATAGTTATTAATCTGATTTTCTGTAACATCCCAAAGCAGGAAACATAATTTATGAATTTTCATGTAAACGACTTTTATGAGTTGAATATGTCTATTTATGAGTAGGTTTGCACATAGAAGACATTGTAATTAATTTGTGTTTAATTGACCAGGAGCAGAATTTTTAGAGAGTGGAACATGTTGAGATTCAGTTCATGGAAGCAATTTTGAACCTCCCGTGTCCCAGTGCCTAGAATTTCTTTGTTCTAATACTGCCCTCTGCTAATCTGGTGCTTTCTTCCAGTCCCAACTCATTCCTCATCTCCTCCTGTTACCTTCACTCTGTATTTTCCTAGAGTTTAGGGGTCTGTATTCTCTCTGGACACTGAGAAAGTTTGCCATCTTTTTTGTATTACTTGGCTCTTTTCAGGTGCTAAATTAGACGTTCTAAGTTTCCATGGCTTGCTATAATTTTTAACGATCTTTAAGTTTCCATTATGACAGGCTGTATGATTTACAGATATTTTTGATTCTTCTATAATGCTTTGCAAATACTGATTCATTTATAATGAAGCTTAAGGGTCTCATTTTAGCTTTTCACATGTTTATGTGTAACTATAAATATAATGCCATGAACTATGTATTTTTGAAAACCAAAAAAATTGTACATACTGTTATCAAATCATGCACTGGCAGTGTTAAACCCCAGCAAGCAGCAGTAACTATTCCTCTTTATTATCAAGAAACACTTTGAGTAAAGAAAAACTATAAGGAGCAGAACTCTGTTAGTGGAAAGGAAAAAGGAAGTGAGAAACTGGATATTGATCTTGCCAAGTGAAGCAGTGAAAGAAAATATTACATTGTGAACTTCTTTCCATTATTTTCTCAAATACAATCCAGCAACTTAGATTAAGAGAACAATGGCTGAGATGCTGGAAATGAATCCAACCCATCTGATAAGTCCCTAGGAAACGAGATATAACAAAATTAATGAAAAGGGGAGATTGCCTTGGAGTTTTGGACACTGTTGTGGTTTTTATTTTTTTAAATCAAAAGTGGTCTTCTGAAGCATGACCTATTTCTTATTTTTGAAATAATGCATGTTGCTGTAATGGTTCTTTTGTTTTGTAAGACAAGGTGTACGTGGAAAATTGTATCTGTTGATTACGTATTAATAACCTGGTTAAAGAACAAAACATTTGGTTAATAGGGAAAACTGAAAGCTTTCTTGGTTGACTTATCAGTGTCATATCGATCATGTCTCATGGTCTTTAACTATAACAAGAGTCTCCATGAGTAATGAAAAGAGCAAGAAATAAAGGATCTGAAGCCTGGGCTTGATCTTTAACCTTTATTTTTTCTTTCCTTTATTGTTCATTGGTCTATTAAAGACATTATCCAGGCCTGCAACAATTAAGAATTCTGGATGTTGCATGCATCAGATTAGACACTTGATCATGGCCTATCTTGCCTGTGGTCCGGAGGAAAAGAGGAGAAAGTTAGTGGTACTTTCGTCATCAACAGAATGGAGATCTTAGAAAAGAAGAAATATTAGTGAGTTAGACAGGTTGCTCTGTGTAGAAAATGTTTTCAGAAATCTTAACCTTTTTTTTTTTTAATCACCCAAGTTTTCAAGTTTGTCTTTACTGGACCTCAAGTTTTCTTGTCTGTTGATAAAGAGATTGAACGAATGATCTTTAATGCCCCTTCCAGCTCACAGCTCAGTGCGTCTGTTTGGAGATTGATGGTTGGTTGATTGAGTGATTTTTTGGTGCGTTTTACTTGTAAATTGCTAGATAAAGTTAACTGAATGAAGTGGAGGTGATCTCTGCATTCTCTTAAATGCTGTGCACCTTCATTATTCCCATGTGTTTATTGTACAAATATTATCAAAACAACATTAAAGCAAATTGGAGGAAAGGCAAAACATTTAAGGAGTAGGACTTAAGTCAGGCTTTTTAGAATGAGTGGTATATGGGCAGATGAAAGACAGTGGGGATGCCCATGGGGTGGTGAGGAAGCACAGTAGCCTCATGCTAATGGGTGTTGACAAAGTTAGAAAATTGGATTAATAGAAGAGAGGCCTGGAATGCCTTGGAGACTTCTGATTTAATTCTATATGCAATAGAGGACCGTGTTCAGGCAGGAAGAGAGGGCAAAGTTGTACCTGCTGGATGTCATCAAAGCTTTGGCAGGGGATGAAACCAACACAAGCAAAAGGGAAGAGAAGAGGAAATTGCTCATAACACACTGGCACAGGGCTCTATTAAGTGAAGAGCAAGGCTGGAATGGAAGCAAGTCCTGAAAGGGAGGAGCGCTGATTTTGCCAGAGTCATATCATTCTATTCTAAAGAGTTGGAAAGGATGCTTACAGCTGGAGGAATATGGCAGCTCAGCAAGCCCACACCTCTCCTGAGTATTTCTCCTAACCGATAAAAGATTTATCTCAGCTGTCCAATACAGTTCGCAAAAATGCTTATTAATGAGATTCAGGAGGGATTTCCTATCTTAGTTGGAAACAAATGGATATTTGAGTCTGTGAATATAAATGAAGGCTAATCAGTCCTCTTATTTCAATAGCAGCCCTTGATCTCCTCTGTTGAAGAACAGGCATATATCCAGGCTATTTTTTAACTTATTATTATAGGGAATGTTCTCATATGTCTGATCTTTTTCTTCTTATGTAATTGCTTTTTTCCAGTATTCTTTGTCTTTCTAATTCCTGAGCTTTGAATTCTAGAATTATTTCAGTATTATGCCATGGAGGAACATGGAAGTTTGGCTTGACAATGCCACTGACAATTTATATGTCAGGGTGTAACTGTCTGGCATATTCTTTGCTATTATGCATTCCTTTGCAAAGTATGCCTTTGTTTAGTCTTGAGGGAGTAGGCTTCTCTGATTTTCCATATACTTGGGACAAGACATTTACACAACTAATAACTGTTCTGCTTGGTATGGAATGCAGATGTTTGCATTTTCACACAATTTCTTCAGTTGCCTCTCCATTCCTTTTGTATAACTGCAAGGTGGCTAATCTGGGATCTGTGTGATGAAGGATGGAGGTATTTTTTTCATGTGATTTCTAAGAAAAATTACATGGGTTATGGCAGACAAATGGTACTTCCTTTCCAATTTGCCTCATTTATTTCTAAAATCCTACAGCCTGTTTTTGTATTACATTTAGCACATTGTAGAAGGCCTGACTAATTAATTATTGTCCTTTGAAGTCATAAAGTCTTTTTCTAGCAGTGTGCCTTTGAAGCTAGAAAATGTCTTGTAAAAATTAAATGTTAAATATTTTTATAATTTCTTATTATAGTTCCACATTATCATCTTGAATGCAGCCTGTATCTTCATTAGATAAAATGGAAAACTTTGCATCCACCCTAGGAATTTAGTGTCAGTGCACGTGATACTCATGAATTTTAATACTATGTTACTAAATGTGTGGGTGTTTCTTAAGGAAGTAACTGATACCCATACAGGCTACTTTCCCCTTGTCTGTTTTATTTATTTATTTTTAGTTTATTTTTTGAGAGAGGGACAGAGAGCGAGCGGGGGGGGGGGGCAGAAAGAGAGGGAGAAAGAGAATCCTAACAGTGCAGAGCCCACTGTGGGGCTCAAAGTCACACCCTGTGAGATCATGACCTGAAAACCCAGAGTAGGATGCTCAACCAGCTGAGCCACTCAGGCACCCTATCCACTTGTCTCTTTTAAAGGTTGACTGTTATTTTTAAGAAAATGATCTTTGTGGGTGAAAATGTTTACTCTAGACATGCTGCATCCTACAAAAAAAAAATATTGCCAAATTAACCACCCCTGGTATTTGGGCTCTTTCTCTTCACCTGACTTAGGTCCTGGGTTTTTTTAATATATATTTTTATTTATTTCTAGGAGAGAGAGAGAGACAGCGTGAGCAGGGGAGGGTCAGAGAGAGAGGGAGACACAGACTCCGAAACAGGCTCTAGGCTCTGAGCTGGCAGTCAGCACAGAGCCCGATGAGGGGCTCGAACCCATTAACCGCGAGATCATGACCTAAGCAAAAGTCGGACGCCCAACCGACTAAGCCACCCAGGCGCCCCAGGTCCTGGTTTTTTAAGGAATGCAGTGGCCCACTTGTTCCCATTTGGAGTAGTGGTTTGTGCAGTACATCATGGTAGTCGTGAGGGTGGCAGTGACCACGAAGTGGTCAGAGCTGGCTCAGGTGAAGGGTGATAGTGCTGGATAGCAGCCCCAGCCCAGGAAAGGAAGTGATGGGGACTATTTCTTCAACTTTTAATGTCTTCACATCAGTGCTTCTACAAGTTCTTAAATACTCTGTGGCATTGAAGGTAATTTTTATTGTTGTTGTTTAATATTAAACTTTTTATTTTGAGCTGATTTGGACTTACAGAAAAGCTACAAACAAATTCACAGTTTGTAGTTGAGAAAACAGAATTATAGGATGGGTGGGTAATTAATTTAGAGTCCAGCAACAAAGTAGATATTCAATAAATATTCATTGACTGATGAGAGTAAAAAGGGACTGAACTTGGGGTCTTCTGGCTCTAGGTCTTATAACATTTTTGACTGCCCTTTGCATTTCCTAAGGCTAAAAATTCACTCTGAATATGCATAATTTTCAGCAAAATTTAAGTTATTTGTCGGTAGCTATAAACTGAGAAACAGTCTGTTGTTTTATTTTGCTGGCTATATGTTTCTTACTAATAAATAGCCATGTAGTGCACAATGAAAAGACATTTGCAAACATGATGAAGTCTTTAGTGCTATTGATTACAATTTATTTACCTATGTCATTTTTATCCTCATAGAAATTGGCCCAGTGACGATTACTACAGATCCCAAGAAATTTCAGTATGAACTCAGAGAACTGTATGTTCAGGTAAGTGCTTGCTTTCAATTTTATTTGTTTCAGGGGAAAGGAAGATCATGAACTTGTGTCTGTTTTCCCTTAGTTTTAAACCTGAAGGAAATAATTGGGGGTTAAAATTTTTTTTTGAATGTTTATTTATTTTTGAGAGAGATGGAGCGAGCAATGGAGTTGGTAGAGAGAGAGGGAGACAGAATCTGAAGCAGGCTCCTCGCTGAAAGTGGAGAGCCCAGTGCGGGGTTCTAACTCATGAACCATGAGATCGTGACCTGAGCTGAATCAGACACTTAACCGACTGAGCCACCCATGTGCCTCATAAATAATTATTGGTTTTTAATTCCATTTCCTTTTCTCCTTGAGCCCTGAATGAATTGGACAATAGATATGTGAAGGGGGCAGATTGGGTTCACCTTCATTTATACATCATCTATGGGTGCTTTCATACAACAATAGCAGAATTAAGTAGTTTTGATAGACTGGCCCACATAGCCTAAGATATTTATTCCATGACCCTCTCTAAAAAGTTTACTGAACCCTGCTCTAGGTGAGTCTCTTCATTGAGAATCATAGACAACAGTTAATTATTCCCTCACAACAGAAAAGGTATAATTAAAAATAATTTTGATATTCTCTGCTCTAAGTCAACTGTAAAAATTTTTGACAGTAAGTATAATTAGGTGATTAGAGAAGAAGAATAGCATTACTTTAGCTGATATTCTGACAACAGGACTTGGAGACAGGGTTAGTATGTGCCTCAGTGCTTATTTGAGATTATTATTGCTAAATCCATTCATGTAAACAAAAACACTTGCTCTTTGAGTCTGCTTCACTATACTCTTCTCCATAGATGTCTCTGCTGGAGTCATTTCCAGACCGTGTGACCACTCCCCACCCCATTCATCTAAGCTACTGGTACCTGTATCATTAGCTACCTTTCCCCTTCAGGGCTGCCATCATTCCAGGGACTTCAGCATTTATGGGAATGACCTGTCAGAACCTTCTCTTTTCTGTTCCTTGACCTGCTAGCCATCTTCAATAACCTGTTCTTTATGCCATCTCAGTCTTCCACTCCCTCCAGACCTTATCATCACTAATCCATTCTACCTCTCAAAGCACTAGTTCAAGCATCTTAACCTCCAACAGCAACCATCCATCCACCAAGCTTGTTGGCACAATTGTTTTTTTTTTTTTTTTAAGGTTTTATTTATTTCTGAGAGAGAGAGAGAGACAGTGTGAGCAGGGGAGGGTCAGAGAGAGAGGGAGATACAGAATCTGAAACAGGCTCCAGGCTCTGAGCTAGCTGTCAGCACAGAGCCCAACACGGGGCTCGAACCCACGAACCTGATATCATGACCTGAGCCCAAGTCCAACGCTTAAAGGACTGAGCCACCCAGGCGCCCCCTGGCACAATTGTTTACAACTGCTCCTTCACCCTCATTAACCCCTAGCCTGTCTCCCAGGCCATCAGATCTCTCCTTTTCTCACTTTCCTCCAATCTAGCTCAGAGTCCTATCATTTCAGACAACACCGCTTTTTCTTTCTTATCCATTGCTTTTTTTGTTGAAAAGGCAAAACCTTATTCTTTTATGACCCCAATTATCTGCATTATTCATACCTGTCCACCAGGGGCGGGTTGATTCCACTGTGGATACACAACCATCTGTCTCCATTGTATCATCTGATTATGTTTTCCTGGTCAATTACATTCCCCATTTCTCCCAATGACAATGGTAGATCTTGTTTACTCTTTTTAAACCTCCATTCCCTCACCCTTTTACTACTGGTTGTTTCAATGAGTGATCTGCCCAGAGCAAGTGAACTCACTTACTGTTTCAAACACAGGCACATACAAATGGCAGCCCTCTCTTCCTCAAACCTAGCATATAATCTCCTGACATCCAATACCCATCTTATTCTCATTCTTTACTTGATCTCAACTCTGGCTTTCTCAGGATCCCAGCACTCTCAAACTGTTTCTCTCAACTGCTTAAGAGCTCCCATTTACTCTTAAATATGTTCTAGTCTCTCCAAAATACAAACAAACCCCAACAAACCAAATCACAGAAAGTGAAACAAATAACAATAAATCTCTATTTTCTCAAGTCCTTTTATAAATAACAACTTTTATCCTTCTTAGTTCCTTCAATGCCAAGAAAGTTGTCTTGATTTACCACCATCATTTCCTCACACCTGCCTCCCCCCTTCTCCTCCGTCTATTTCACTAGTCCCCACTGCCTCACTCCATCGAAGTAGCTCTAGCTGGTGACATGTGATCTTTGTCTTGCTAAATGCAGTGGAACCATTTCAGTCATCAGCATATTAGATGGACATCTTTGTAGTCTTTGACAATACTCAAGAATGTCTTGAGAAATTCTCTTTCCTTACTTACACTCTTATTTTCTTTCCACTTTTCCTTAGCTTCCTAGGCAGGTCCATTTCCCTCCACTGAGCCATTAAATGTTGAGGTTCCTGAAGGTTTTAGAGCCATTGCCATTTTTTCCTCATTTTATATCCTCCCTTTAAGCAAAATCATCCATATCTACATAAATATTTGTTACTCAGGCTTCTCCTCGGACATTCAGACCCTTATGTTACTCTCCTGGCTGTCACAATGGCCCTCTACAGTGAAACTCACAAATGTGCCCTTTCCATTGCTCTACACTTGGTCCTGAATTCTTGATATTTGTTCTCTATTTATTGTCCTTGTGAATGTTGACTACAGTATTCTGGTTATACTACCAAAAAATCAGAATCATCTTTAATATATCCTTCCCTTTCCCCCCAACATCCAAACCATCAAATCGTAGTTTTTAACTGTCTAAATATTTTTTACGTCTGTTGCCTTCTCACTATTTCTCTTGGTACTACCCTAGTCCCAATTACTGTATCTTTAGTCTAAGCAAATGCGAAAAAAGCTTCCAAGTGATCTTCCTGCATTTGCTCTTGCTTTTATTTTCCAGCCTATTTTCTATTCTGTGAACCAAAAAAATCTCAAAATACATCTCTGAACATTTCCCCTAATACCCTCTGCAGTCACCCCCTACACCCATCTCATCAAATTCACATCAAGATTTTGAGTGACCTGAGACCTGTCTCGCTTTCAGCCCCATATAGAGCCACTCTCTCCTTTGGGCTCTGTGCTCCGTCTTAGTTGCCTTGCATAGACTCTCCACAAATCTGTATCCTCACTCATCTCCCGGTGGCATGTTTGCACATGCGCTTTTCCTTACAAAGGAATTTCCTGTCCTTTATCCTCCCTCACTTCCATGCTCCCTTAACCTAATTTAAAATCCTGTATTCAAAGTCTAATCTTGAGCACCACTTCCTCAGAGATCCGCCCTGTCGTTCAGGATGGCCTCTCTCCATCACAAAGTAGTTAGGATTTCACACTGAAGAATCATGTCTGATTTAGCTAATCGTTACCTTAGCAAAATGCTTGGCATATTGAACATGCTCTGTTTTTTTTTAATAGTTTATTGTCAAGTTGGTTTCCATACCACACCCAGTGCTCATCCCCACAAGTNATAGCAAAATATTTGGCATATTGAACATGCTCTGTTTTTTTTTTAATAGTTTATTGTCAAGTTGGTTTCCATACCACACCCAGTGCTCATCCCCACAAGTGCCCTCCTCCATGCCCATCACCCCCCCCACACACCCATCAGTCCTCAGTTTGTTCTCAGAACATGCTCTGTTTTTGATGAAAGAAAGGAAGAGTGAATGAATATACCACTATATACAAATCAACACAGTCCAAATTAGGGTTCGAAATTAAATACTTTAGTTTCACTGCTGGGTGAATGATTTGATTTGGAACTGTGTATGGTATGAGCATAATTGGGGAATAGGGTGAAAAAGTCAAAGCTTGAGATTTCCAAATATGTATTCAGTCATGATTATTTTATTGTGCCTGTCTCTATAATTTTTAATAATACACTAAAATAAATTATATTTCATAAGTATCTAAATGGATTTATATATTTATTCCTTGGCTGTTTTTCTCTTTTACTAAATTTATTCTGATGGTCTTTTCCACTAATAATCCTACATTTCTTTTCTCTTATACTATGCCATTTTTTTTCCAGTCATTATCTTGATACTTAGAATTTACTTTTCTGCCCTTCAATATGGCAAATTCTTTGCCACTTTGGATGTCCAGATCCTTTGAAAAAATATTTGCATAAAAATTTCCATCCTATACATGGATCATGGGAATTAGAAATTGTATTTCCCTGTTTGTTAAAAATTTTATTTTGCTTTATTCTACCATGAGGTACCTCTCATTGAGTCTCTGATCCACCTGTGGAATGAACCAGTAGCTGCACTAAAATGGACTTAAATAGATGTTATATGAGGGTAGCCTCTTTTAAAAATATATATTTAACAGTAAAACTATATCAAATATAATTTAAGCTTTATTTGATGGGACAAAAGATAACTTAAAAACCTAGGGGCGCCTGGGTGGCTCAGTCGGTTAAGTATCTGACATCGGCTCAGGTCATGATCTCATGGTTCGTGGGTTCGAGCTCCGCGTCGGGCTCTGTGCTGACTGCCAGCTCGGAGCCTGGGGCCTGTTTCAGATTGCATATCTCCCTCTCTCTCTGACCCTACCCTGCTCACGCTCTCTCTCTCTCTCTCTCTCTCTCTCTCTCTCAGAAATAAAAAAAAAATTTGTTTTAATTAAAAAGAAAACCTAATTACCAGCTTGCAGTACACAGAGATTCAGAAGGGCCAAGTAATGGGGATTTCAAGCTGATAGAATGTTAAGAAAGGATTTACTGTATTCATTTTTTTTTTCTCTGCAAAAATACAGCTGAGCTGTATTCTTGAATATCTGGCTAGAATGAAAATCCCTACATTCTCAGTGAGACCTGGCACTGGCACCTCCTGATTTCCTGCCTCTCCCTTTCTTTTGTTGTGAAGCATCTTCAAGGAGTGTGCTTATCCTCTGTGCTCAGTTTGTCTCCACAGTGAGGGATCATGATTCCTGACTCATACTCCATTGATCCCCTTCCCAGAGCCCTCCTGCATCATGTTTGGAACTGAGACTGTTATAGGCACTCCATGGGATTATAGCCTATGTCTGTTGAAAAAATAACTTTCTTTTCTCTTGGAATGAAAGCTGGTGTACATTTCTCTGGAGGTTTCTCTGGAATGGCTACATCTTATGGGGTTTGTTTTTGCATTGCCTTGGGATCGAAGAGGATGGTTAAGTAGAACAACCAGTTGGGGAAGAAATCCCTTCATTCAACATTGGGATTGTTATAGGCACTAGGGTACTATGGAAGTGTTTTTGTTTTGTTTTTCTTTGCTTGTTTTGTTTTACTTCCAAAGATTCGAAGTTTCTAGTGAATTATTCCTTGTTAATTGAATGGCAAAAAATTTCATAAATAAGGGTTAAATAGGAAAAAACTCTAGGCTATATCATCACTTAATACCTAATCAAGAATATATTTTTCTCCTCAGTGTTTGCTTAGAGAATATTTTATTATTTCATAAATCAGCCTAGAGACTAAACTTCACAAGTTTCATAAAATTTTAGTATAAGATACTAAATTTTGTTTTGTATATAATTTCCAGGCTCCTCTTCTACCATTTTTGATGACTCCTTATAAATTACTGTTATCATGAGCAACAAGAATTGCTGTCCTACTAAAGCTTACTTAGATTTAAACAAAATTTAAAAAAATTTTAATGCTTATTTTTGAGAGAGAGACACAGTGTGAGTAGGGGAGGGGCAGAGAGAAAGGGGGACACAGAATCCGAAGCAGGCTCCAGGCTCTGAGCTGTCAGCACAGAGGCCAATGGGCTTGAACCTATGAACTGTGAGATCATGACCTGAGCCAAAGTCCAGACACACAACTGACTGAGCCACCCAGGCGCCCCTAAACAAATTTTTTTAAGTTAATAATTTTCTTGCATTTGTAATAGTTTTTAAAAGAAAAGTAAATTTAGTTTGAAGTATTTAATTGCCCATTAAGATTACACTAAGCTTAGCTATTTTTTTCACAGAGACATAGATAACTTGAAAAATAGTTTAAAATTTTCCAAGAAAAACTTAGAAAAAAATCACTAACCTTAAATCATTACATTTATAACATTAATTTTATTTTCCTTTATCATCTTTCATCTGGAATACATGGAAGCAACTTGAAAAGCAACTGAGCCTTCTCTCTGGGGAAAAGAAGGGAAGACAAATGACAATAAATGGTATTCAAATCACAGAGCTTTGGGAATTAGTATCTCTGTAAATATGCAATGCAAAGTATTGTCTCAGGTCACATTCTTTATAATAAACTAGAAAGCTGGGGCACCTGGGTGGTTCAGTCGGTTAAGCATCTGACGTCAGCTCAGGTCATGATCTCATGGTTCATGGGTTTGAGCCCCACTTTGGGCTCTGTCAATGGAGCCAGCTTCAGATCCTCTGTCTCCCTCTCTCTGCCTATCCCTTGCTTGTGCTATCTTTCAAAAAATAAACATTTAAAAAAATAGAAAGCTTTTGATTTTTAGAAACCAAAAAATGGTGTTGGCAGTGATATACTTGCAAACCTTTTATCCAAATGTTTTAAAGAACAAAAAGCAATTAGTCAAACATTTGAAATATATATAAAAAAAAGGAAGGTACTTTTACAATAATGGCATTACAATTTTTCTTATAGACAGCTGGTCCCTAAAACTGAAAATCTTCACACATAATTTAGTTTTCCTTTGTGAGGTCTTTTAGTAAAATTAATGCCCAAAAGAGCAGAAATAAGAGTAAAATTAGTAGAACAGCATTGTCACATAGGAACAGGATGGAGTTATGAAGAAGAGGAGGGTAAGATCCAATTATTATAATTCTTTTTTAAAAAATTTTTATTAATGTTAATTTTTCTTGAGAGACAGAGAGAGACAGAGCATGAGCAGGAGAGGGGAAGAGAGAGAGGGAGACACAGAATCTGAAGCAGGCTCCAGGCTCCAAGCTGTCAGCACAGAGCCTGATGTGGGGCTAGAACCCATGAATTCCAAGATCATGACCTGAGCCGAAGTCTGATGCTTAATCGACTGAGACACCCAGGTGCCCCTAAATCATGCTACTATGTAAAATTATGCTTTTTATTTCTAGATTTATAAGAAAGTTTCCTATACGAATTTTAAAAACCAAACTAATATGTGACAAAGAAATTAAGAAAAGCAAAAATAAATTACTAGATAAAAATAATAAAAAGGGTTTATATGTGAGGGTTTATATAGACATATTGAAAAACTATGGAAGATGTGATTTCCGTCTTTGGTATTGGACATGATTCAACTGAGATACCAACTTTTATTTCTATTTAAGTATTCTTTCGTACAAATGCATACATATGTGTGTGTGTATATATATTCACTTTTACAGGAAGAATGGCATGTATTAAATTTAGGGAAGATGAGATGAGTCCAACACATGTAACTCATTATACACGTAGAAGCTTCAAGAATAGTAGAACCAATGTCTGGTCCAAAGTAAGGGCTTGATAAATGTTAGCTATTCTATTTTTTAAGGGAATTACTCACCAAATATTTATACCCTCAGCGAGCAGCAATAGTGGAATACGTGCCTGCGATTATGCAAATATTTCTCTCAATTCAGACCCACACAAATATCAATATTACCTTTTACAAAGGCTCATACTCAAGCTTTGAGATGGTAGGTAACAATCAGGTCACCAAACTGATGAATAGCAAAGCTGGTCTCGGAACAGGAGGTATTTAGTGCCAAAGACAGTGTTGTTTATGACTCTGTTACTTTCCTTTTAAATACTGATTTATGTAACCTAATTAGTCCAATCAAATTAACATTTGTTTATAGAATTTGTTTAGTATTTTACTTAGATATTGGTGTGGAGAATTAAAGACAGAGGTAGGCCTAGGGCTGGTCTCATCCTCACTGAAATGAATTCATTCCTTGAAGATTTTGACTTTCACTGCTACCTCTGATCAGGTTGCACACTTGGCTCACCTGAAATTACTGAGCAGCAAATGACAAAGTTAGTTATCAATAAAATTGCTCTTTTTACTCAGCACGTGTTCTCACTACTTAACTGTGATAAGCTTATTTAAGTATGACCTCACAAATACCTTGGAGAGCAAAGGTTAAGGTGCCTTTTAAGAGACTGAAGGATAGTGTTCATACACCCTAGTTGTATTTGTAGGTGATGTTTTATCGTTAGAGTTGAAACTTTTTGGGACTTGAATGAAGCATCTATTAAAACTTTCACTCACTGCTAGAGTTCCCTGATAAACTATATGAATTCTTTATGGGACAGATAATTCTAAATCCTCAGGGAGGGAAGAGAATGGAGGTCACTGAGTGAGAATGCTTGACTCTTTTCTAACTATCCACCCTGGTACCTTATCCAGAAGCAAATAACTCGATGATTTCCTAACAATCTTTTATGTGGATTTCAAAGGACAGGGAATATAGAAGAGTATTCTGACTATTGGATTACTTTTTCAAAGCAGAACATAGACATAATGACATAGGTATGGATTATGATGATAAAAGTCTTGATTTTCTTTTCAAAGGGTGCATGCATGGGAATGTTCCAAAGGGTAAATACATGAGTCATTGCAGAATAAATATTACAGTTACATGTCACAGAATAGCATCACTGACCCATAATGCCTGGATTCACCCCATACATGCTACTTACCCAGCCAAAGGATTACCCTATTCTCCATAATAAGTACTGCATCTGATTTTGTCTATTTTTAGGTGATGGTAAGGATGGAGGTCACAAAATGTTTTCCTTGGGAGAATGTTTCTTGACCTAAAGCCAGAACTCTTAGAGAAAACTATCAACCCCACTTTGAGCAAAACGAATATACAGGAAATTTAGAGGTTTTATATTATTTTTCCCCCCTCAATCCAAATAGATCAGGAGCCGTTCTCAAGAAGCTGTCTTTATTCTTAGGGCTTGAAAAAAGTGTCAAGAAGAATTGTGGAATCTTGGTATTGGTACTTGCTTAGACTATTATTTGTCCAATTACCCCATCAGATGTCTGAATCCCTTCCAGAAACCTATTGTACGTTAGAAATGAACTAACACCAGTTAGAGATTTAATAGCACTGGTCTTCATCACTAGATGATCCCTGGGGCCCTCATCTGGAGCGATGTCTGGGAGGCTGTGTTCATGTTTGAGGCTGATACGGGCTTTCTTTGGCAATCATATCACATATTGAATCCAGGTGCAGTTAACAGCTCAGTCCCTCAGATTTCTTCATATAAACTTTAAACCAGGTCTCCATACTCCTGTATTCCTGTTGATTTTTGAAAATCCTCATTTATCTAGTCTGTTTATATATATAAATATAGATATATATGGAGTCTCCTCCTGTGAGATGATCTAGATCTTAGTTCACCAGTTTTGTTTAATGCCTACTAGCTCTAAAACAGCCCATACAATTTGTCAGTCTCAAATTTCCCTATATATTATAATGTTCATAAATTATATTGTTTTTTAATTTTTTTAATGTTTATTTATTTTTAGAGAGAGAGAAAGACAGAATGCAAGCTGGGGAGGGGCAGAGAGAGAGGGAAACACAGAATCTGAAGCAGGCTCTAGGCTCTGAGCTGTCAGCACAGAGCCTGACGCAGGACTCAAACTCACTCAAACTCACCAATTGTGAGATCATGACCTGAGCTGAAGTCAGACACTTAACCGACTGAGCCACCCAAGCACCCCTATAATGATTTCTTTAGTAAAAATGCATTATGTTGGTAATCTTTTTTTGCCAAGACCTAAAGTAGCATAAGCAGTATAAATATATTTTTTATACATAAAATAAAACACACATTACACAATCACATTATAATCTCCATCAGCTACCCAATAACCAAGATAATACCAAATGTGCTGGGAAGCATATAAGATCCACATGTGAGTGTTGGAGTAGAAAGGAAGTCAGATTTTAGCGGGCAGGCCGAGCCTGCGGAGTGCTGAGGAAAGAGAGAGAAGGGTCATAACTGAGGGAAAACAGGGAGAAAGAAGGCCTGCCTAACTTTGAATAGACAGATAATGACTGGCTGCCAAAGCCCCCTTAGACCCAGAACCCTGCCCTCTTCTGGCTCATTGTACTGGGCAAACAAGGCCTTACAGTAGGAGAGATCAGGAATCCCAACTAGGGATTAGGGTAATGTCTTAATTTGCTGGAAAAAGAAAATTAAAAGGTATGGAATCCTTGAGGGACAATGGAAGGAATTCTCTTAAATAGTATGAAGGTATATCAATTTCTGATTTGTTAATCAAGATATTGATTATGCACAGCACGTAGTGTATCCTTTATTTAAACTGAAATGAACTGAATCTCCTCCTAAGACCAAACAGGAAAGTGGTTCCAACAAACTGAAAGATCAATCGCTGAAGAGTTACTACTGATTGGTAATAACCTGAAAGGCAGGAAATAGTCGTTAACCTTTAAAGCATCTGGAAGCAAGGTCAACAGTTTTTTGATGCCTTGATTTGGATTTCACCTTCTCTAAACTCTAAAGGGCACATGGTGGACTGCCTGGACTTTTATTTTGATTATAGAGATTTGAAATTTGGGCTCTGAAATACTCCGATTATCTCTCAGTACATCCCTGCCATATTTTCTACAAGTGATGAAGACCAAACGTCACTGACATTAGGATTCTGTGGTCATTCTAATTTATTTTATACTTGCTTGAATGACATTTTATATTAGGTTCAATGCGAAGTAATGGTTTCCACATGTACCTTCTGTTTTCTTGGTCATAGAATGACATAAATGTGTTTTAAGAAGGAGAACTGAGGGGGCGCCTGGGTGGCTTAGTCGGTTAAGCGTCCGACTTNAACTGAGGGTTGTAAACTCTCGTTTAGCTTGAGACTGAGTTTCATTCCTAAATTTTATAGGTAAAGGGCAAATTACAGAGATAAGACATTTCAAGTGGTGAGTATTCCATGGGAAGGAAAAATATGGTCTGACTTTGAAAAGAGGCTTAGTAGGTTGTTGTTGTGTTAGAGTAAGGGTATTATAATGCCAATAATACTTATTTTGGACTTAGGTATGAACCTACCAAGAAAGTTTCATTTTTTCATTGCTTAGGGTTAGGCATACCTGGAAAACAACTGGCATAAACACTCTTTCAGTGAAAATGAATGAAGAAAATAGAAGAATTGACATGGGTTGACTAGACGAAACATAATAAGGCATGGGTGAGGGCCTGCTCTGAGATTAGCCTTTCTTGTATTCTGATCTCTTGTTGATGAATATTTTCCCATTGGGTTGGACAGGGGTCTCGTTTTTCTCAACCCTTCTCAGGGTTTAAAAGTTCAGTTTAGTTCAGTGCCACTCCTGAATTGTCTTGTATTTAGAAAAGACAGCATAATAATTTCTGTTTTATTACTCCCTTGACTGATAAGATTTCTACTTATTCCTATTCTATCCTGCTTTCCAGGAATTTATTTTTTAACATAATTATCACTGTAACTCTGAGGTTACAGTTGTTGTTGTTGTTTTTCTTTAATTCCAGGAGCGACATTGCTATGAAAGGTCACATGCTTCTGTTTTTTCAGTACACATTTTTTTTTCTATCTGAAGTGTCTTTGGCAAGTTAGTAAATTGTAGCTATCAGCAGAACTATAAAGATAAAATGAATATCAAAATACTGAGCAAGAGTATGCCCACTGATATAGATAAGTTCTATCTCAGAGTTCAAATAAAAACACAGAGTTAACAAATCAGTTACATTGTCATGTACTTGTGCAGGTTTATGTGGCTTTAGGGGATACATTTCCATAGCCATGTTTGTTTTCTTTTGTTAAATATTAAACCTGACAGCATGCCATGATTGAGAGGGAGAGAGAGACAGAGAGAGATACAGAGATATGAGAGCTTGAGGGAGTTAGTTTTGTATACCACTAAGAGTATACATATATAAGTACTTGTACTTCAAGAGACTTAGCTCTGGAATTATATTACTTGAAATGAGATGGGCCAGGCTTAAGTAAAGCTCAGGTTGAACACAGAAAGCATGCCTAGATTGTGTCAAGATTATTTTGTGCAATCTCATTCTCTTATATATGCACTATTCATTCATTTATCCCTTCATTCATCCAACCACAATGGACCACTTACTAAGTTCATCAAGGAGTAAACTAGAGGAGGAAACATATAAATTATAATACAACTCAGCAGATGCTACAGTAGAAGAATGTACAATATTCTGTGGGCACCTGGAGGAATGAGAATCTTTCCCCCTCTGCTTTTATCGTTTCTCTTACAAGTTGCTTGCTTGCAGTCACAGAGGTTGATGAAAGTAAGAAAATGCCTCACTGGAGTTTTCATGAATGCTCAGGCCAGGCAGAATTGAGGTCCAAACTCTGTTCTTTCACTTAGTAGTCCATGTGACCCTAGGAAGGAGATTTTAAAGATTTAGTGCTCTGGCAATATAATGTGCTAAAAATGACACCTACGTCATCAATTGAGATAAAGAGTAAATAGCATAGTATATGTGACAATACTCTCCTAGTGCCTGGCTTGGAGTAGACACCCATTGAGTCAATACTAGTAGGGTATCTTACTAGCAGTTACAGTGTCAATTAAATTAATGAGGCTTTTCATCGATTGAAGTTCATCAATTCAAAATGTTTCCATTATAGATGTTTTATGGAATATTATTATTTTTTCCCATTTGGTATTCATATCAAAACATAAAATGTTAAGACTTTTTAAAGGACTCCTGTTTTAAAGTTTGGAACTAAAATGTAAAACAGTTTGTTTTTAGTGTTTCAGTAACAATCCCATTGCCCTCGATTCTAAAATCTGTACATGAGTTTGACACAGATCAACCTGAAGTATCTGACTTTATGAGGTTTATTTATAAACATGGACATTTTGACAATGGTTCTTTTTAGTCCTGTTCTGCCAAAACTGAGTTTAAGAATCAGAAGATAGAATAATGATTTGAGAAATATTATTAGCAAACCTGTGGGAAAACTTCTGATGTACACACACACACACACACACACACACACATATATATATATTCAATAATTTATAGATTTTTGGAGAAGATTGTCACTTGATTCCTGAGCCATAGTAAATTAAAACTACTTGGATTTTGTTTTTAATAACTTCTGACAGAAAGCAAAGTTCATGGAAGACTTTTAGTGCAAAGCAACAACCTTACAAACAACAGTCTAGAATGAAGCGTGCATAACAAAACCCAAGTATCATTCTAAAGCAGTGCTGTCCAGGGGTGCCTGAGTGGCTCAGTCCGTTGAGCGTCTGGCTTTGGCTCAGGTCATGATCTCACAGTTTGTGGGTTCGAGCCCCGCGTTGGGCTCTGTCCTCAGAGCCTGGAGCCTCTCAGATTCTATATCTCTCTCTCTCACCCTCCCCTGCTCACACTGTCTTTCTCTCTCTCTCTCTCTCTCAGAAATAAATAAAACATTAAAAAAAACTTTTTTAAAACAGTGCTGTGCAACAAAAATAGGATGTGAGCCACATATGTAATTTTTAAGAACAGTTTAATTTTATTTATTTATTTATTTAACTCAGTATATCGAATTTATCATCACATCAACATGTCATCAATATGAAAAATTAGTACTTTTTAAATTTACATTTTAATTAATTATAATAAAACATTTGATTCCTCGGCCTCACAAGCCATATTTCGAATGCTCAATAGCCACTCAAAACTCGTTAGTGATCATTGGACATCATATATCTAAAGTATTCCTTTTCTAGATCATTTTAGTGATTATGATTTAAAATGATTAGAAAAGCACACTCAGGTATCAGGGAGTTTTTATAAGAATATAACATTATATGTTATCTTCTTTTGGGAAAAAACTTATTTTTCTTTATAAGAACCTATATCCATAATGAGATAAATAGTTTCACTAGGATATAAATTACTAGTTAACAATTATTTTCAATTTTCAGTTACCCACTAACTTAGTATAGGCAGAAAAGTAATCATTTAAAAATATTGTGCTATTTTGGTAAGAGAAGAGTTTTATTCTGAGAACAATTTCTAATTGGAATGGAATCAATATGATTATAATATAATCTGTGTCTGCAAATGTGAAATTCAGGGCAGCATACTTATTTTTACTGTAAAGAATACACTGATTTCCACAGCAGGAAAACCACTAAGCTGCACAAATCACTCCTAAGGGATATGAAAGTATATCTAGTATGGGTTTCTGACATCTGTAGGTCAAAATGTTTCCCTTTGACTTGACATTCCTCAATTTTCTGGCTGCTTTGAGACTATGTTAGTTTGTCCATAAAAGTCAAATTCTTTGTTTTGTGGGTATAATATAAGAGTCAGGAAAGAAAAAGAATGCCTTTCTTTTTTTTTTTTTTATTTTTATTTTTTATTTATTTATTTATTTTTTTAATAGTTTATTGTCAAATTAGTTTCCACATAACACTCAGTGCTCATCCCCCACAAGTGTCCTCCTCCATGCCCATCCCCCCCTCCCCCCACATCCATCAGTGAGGATTAGGAGGAACTTGACGGAGGAACAAGGGGGAGAAGAAGGGCAGAAATGGTGGGGGAAAGGGAGAGAAAAGAATGCCTTTCATTTGCAATTATATTTGTGAAGTTCTCTGTGGAGTTATAGCTATGTCAACTCATCACACTCTTTCCTTTGGGTATTAACCAATATTAAACTCACTCTACATGAAGTTCAGTGTTTCACAGAGGGGTTTTTTTCAGGAGAATAAGGTGGTTCCAATAACACAAAATGTTGTTAATCATATAGGTTTTTAAATGTTTTTAATGTTTTATTTATTTCTGAGAGAGAGAGAGAGAGAGAGAGAGAGAGGCATCATGAGCAGGGGAGGGTCAGAGAGAGAGGGAGACACAGAATCAGAAACAGGCTCCAGGCTCTGAGCTAGCTGTCAGCACAGAGCCTGTTGTGGGTCTCGAACCCACGAACCGTGAGATCATGACCTGAGCCGAAGTCGGATGCTTAACTTACTGAGCCACCCAGGTGCCCCCTAGGTTTTTATTAAGATGTGTCTTTAAACTACTGTATTCAAATTTAGAGGGTAAAAAACAATAATTAAAGGCTTAGAGGTTCCACTTCTACATGTGTTTTTTTAGGGCTACATTCAAGTTGTAGTATGAATCTGAAGATATGGCAGGATCTCAATGGATGAATTCATTTGGGGTAACTTCCAAGGATTCTAATGATCTCTAGAGTCTACTCCTGGGTAATGCTGTGGGATGAACTAAGGCATCCTAGGTCCTCTTAGAGTAAATCTGAATACAAGTCAAGTGACTCAAAGATTGTCCTTTACTGACTAGACAAGGTGTATCATTTTTGTCATTCCTAGTATATATTCCTGGAGATTTCTTAGCAGTTCTGACTTTTGGTTCATAGAAGATTTTTCCTAATCCCTTCATATTAAGTATTATCAATTAGCAAAAGACAGTCTTCACTTAGAGTTATACGACCATGGAGCGAACTGTATTGTATACTTGGCCATTCAACAAATGCTTGTGAAATGGCTAATTTTTATATTGTGATTCACACTCAGGTGCATGATGTCAAGCACAGTTGAGGAATGTTTTTGTGTAAGCTTTTGAAAATACAGTATGAATCTAATTTTTTGAGCAGTCCAGAATATTTGTTAAGAATTTGCAAAGTTGTCTTCAAGTAAAAATTATTCCTATGCAATATATTAAAGTTATTAATGTGCCCAAAAGCTATTTCATACTTTCCTAGCAACAAATGCTCATTTATGGACATTTATTGCACACGATAATCCTTCCAACTAACTATTATACAGAAGAAAACATGCTATATCATTGAAATGTAAAGCATATCAAAGTATATCTGGAGAGCGAAGAAGTATGTTGGAGTATTGATAGTGGGGATGGGCAGTAGAAAGATGAATGAAAGTACTAAAGACATTACAGTGTGAAGCAAGAGGCATATACAATGAACAGGAAGTAGTCTTAGCTTAAAGGAAGCAGGTTTTGAAGAGGGGTAGTAGGGGAGATAGGAAACAAGGAAGAGAATTTGATCCAATGCAAGTAGTGCAGGATTTTAAGTAGGAACATGGTATAGATAGCTCTTCACTGCAGGAAAAATAAAGTTTGGTGGCAGGCAGAGCAGAAGATTAGATTGGAGGCTATGCTTGTAAAAAAATCAATGATAAGAAGAGTGAATTGTAGGAAGTAAAGAGGAAGGGAGGGGACGAATTCATGATGGAAGTAGAAGGAATGTGGTTTGACTGCTGATTAGGTGAAGGAAGAGGAAGGACTCCGGATGATTCAGGTTTGAACCTGGATGTGGAGGCAGGTGGTTTGACTAACAAAAATAGGGAAGACATAATTGAGGAAGATAGAATGAGTTCTATTTTAGACATACAGAATTGTGAAGACCCATAAAACATCTAAGAATAGATGTTTAATAAGCAGTTGAAGATGTAAAATTGGAATTTGGGAGATAAGTACAGTCTGAAGATACAAGCATACAAGTTTTTGAGAACAGTGTTATCTACTAAACTAAATGTCATGAAAACACAACATAAGTAATAATGCACAGCTGATAATCCTGCAAAAATAGAAAGCACTACTAACTGAGTAAAATTTCTGGGGGTCTATAGCTGACTTCTCAGAAGTGAAGATCAGGTTATCACAGCATTCAACCCCCTACCATTAAGAAAGTGACATATTTGATAGGTGTTTTAATTTTAGGAGCATTTTTTAATAGTTGGGGCTCTGTTGTTCCAACTCATTTAATATAATGGGACTCCCAGTCTGTAAGTTTTGAGTGGGATTCAAGGAAGGAAAAATTCTCTGGTTTGTCCAAGCTGCAGTGTAAACAGTTCGAAGCCTGGCTCTTTTGACCCTGATTAGAACTATGGTGCTCAGGATATTGTATCGCAGTCTAGGACTGTTTGGAGCCCGGGAAAAGCCCCAGTAGGAGAATCAAGTAGAATCACCAGAGTTTAAAGGAAAAAATGATATCACTTTCATCAAGAAATTAATTTCTTTTTAAGGAAGAGCTCTTACTTACTGGATTCTGGTGGACTATAGAACCATGCCTCTCTCCCCGACCCCCACCCCTGGATAATCCTAAGCTGTCTTGCTTTTTGATTATCTTTTCTAGACTATGGGTTCCTTAAGGACAAGATACTTTAGCTCATTATTCATCTTTGTATGTTTAAGTCCTAGTGGGGTGTTTAGCAGTTTATTGATTGCTCAAGACATATTGGTTGAAAGTCCATTCCCTTGGCCCTGTAGTCACTGATGTCTATGCTAAGGAAGTAATCAGACATTTTATATATATACATAAATAAAATAGATTTGTATTTCTACATTTATAATAGAGGAAAATTTGAAAAAGCGTTAATGTTCAGCAGTAGAGAAATGGTTGAGTAAATTATGGAATATAGATATACTGGAATATTATGCAATCATTAAAACCTGTGATTAAAAAACTTATTTTAATGTTTATTTTGGGATAGAGAGACAGAGTGAGAGCGGGCGAGGGGCAGAAAGAGCAGGAGACGCAGAATCTGAAGCAAACTCCAGGCTCTGAGCTGTCAGCACAGAGCCTGACATGGGGCTTGAACTTGCAAACCGTGAGATCGTGACCTGAGCAGAAGTCAGATGCTTAACCGACTAAGCCACCCAGGTGCCCCCAAACCCTGTGATTTTGAAGAACATTGATGACATTGAACATAAGAAGGATAATAATCCTAAATATAAAATATATAAAACTGTAAATTCAGCATACTTACAGTTTCATCTATAAATCCATATAATTTTGAATGAAATAAATGTGACAAGAATTCTTAGGGTGAGGACTGTTTTTGTTTAGGAAAATATATGGAGCCTATTCAAGTAGGAAGTACAACACAGAGACCATGTGTTAATAGAAAAAAATGAAGCAGAGTGAAAAGGGTGGCAACGAGGGTATATTTTATATAATAGGGTGGACATGGACGGCTTCTCCGAAAGGTAATATTTGAGCAAAAACTTGAGGTATGGGAGATGTACCAGTATCTTTGTTTGCTGGTGGGAATGATCCAATTAAGGAGGAATGTTGGGTAGTGGAGTAGAGAGACGGGACAGCCACAGGAGCTATGTCTTTGATTAGGCACACGTGAGTAGTTAGCCTTAGCTATGCCCAGATGATTCCTTCACAGTGAAGGCAGGGCGTGTGGCTGCTATTCTAGGTAGGTTCATAGATACTGTGGTAGGAGTTCATGAAAGTTCTCTTCTGACTGCTGATCTTTTCTGGTGTACAGTAGAAACAAGGTGTCAAACATAGGATAAGAAAAGAGGGATGTCATGAAGGGAATGGGAAAGTGAATCAACATTTAATTAGGTAAAAAGGATATAACAACTTCTGTTATTTTGTGTATTTTGGGTGAGTTTATAATTTATCCATAAATACAGGTTTTTCTATCTCCACATCACTCTATATCTTTTCCATCTCCTGGCAACTAAAGTGATTAATGCAGTGGAAAATAAATGTGAAGAGAAACTGTTCAGTTCTAGAGCTTCTAAAGCAACTTATCATAACTAAAATATTCTATTCTTTTTTTTGTTGTTAAAATAATTGCATTTTTTTCCTGCTCCTTAACAGGGTGGTGGAGATTGTCCAGAAATGAGTATTGGAGCTATAAAAATTGCCTTGGAAATTTCTCTTCCTGGGTCTTTCATCTATGTTTTCACTGATGCACGGTCCAAGGATTATCGGCTCACCCATGAGGTGCTACAGCTTATCCAACAGAAACAGTCACAAGTGAGTAGGAATCAGCCCCCCAAATTTTCCATCTGAATACAGCTGGCAGGAATTCAGGCATACCATGGAGATACTGTGGATTCAGTTCTGAGCACCACACTAAAGCAGATATCACAATAAAATCAAGTGAATTTTTTAGCTTCCCAGTGTACATGAAAGTTTTGTTTACACTGTACTGTACTCTCTTACGTGTGAAATATTATCATGGCTAGAAAAACAATATATATACTTTAATTTAAAAATACTTTATTACCTAACAATGCTAATCATCATCTGAGCAAGTCATACTCACTGATCACAAATCAGTAATATACCAATAATGAAAAGTTGGACATATTGTGAGAATTACCAGAATGTGATACAGAGACATGAAGTGAGCAAATGCCATTGGAAAAAATTGTGTTGATAGATTTGCTCAATGCGGGGTTGCCATGAACCTCAAATTTGTAAAAAAGCACAGTGTCTGTGAAGTACAATAAAGCAAAGTGCAATAAAACGAGGTATACCTGAATGGCATCTGGGAGGTTACCTCTCCTCTTTGTCTATACTTTGTGTGCCTGATATCAATAATTTACAAATATTGATCTGTATATATGTCCTCCAATATGTATATTTGCATATTTGTAATATTTGTACATATTAATACTTTGTTTTCTAATATAGAGAGGAAATGATTGGGGATTAATGAAAACTCTTCCCATGTTATCCCTAGAAGTGACAAGAACATAGACCTACAAAGAAGGCCTGTGTCTCAAATACCAACTCTTATGTGGAATCTTGTCTGAGTCAGACTTACTCATTGCATCAGTTAGCTATTGCTATGTAATAAACTGTTCTACCTCTCAGTGGCTTAAAACATATTTGCAGGGCTCCATTGATCTAGGTGAGGCTTGCTCACTTGTGTGTCTGGGGATTGTTTGGGTTTGACTTCTCTAGGCTGATCTTTGGGGTGACTTGGCTCTGCCTCACACGTTTCTCACTTTTTTTGGATTTGAGACAAGTAGGCTTGTTTAGGCATGTTCTTTTCATGGCCAAGGCAGAAGCACCAGAGACCAAGTGGAAATATACAAAGCCTCTTGAATGTAGGCTCAGAACTGATAGAATGTCCCTTTTGCCTCAGGCTGCTGGCCAAAGCAAATCACGTGTCCACGCTTTGATTGGGAGATGACAAATTAAGCTCCACCTCTTAAGTAAGAGGGACTTCAAACCCTTTTACAAAATGCATAGATATAGGGAGGAATATATATAGTATATACTATACTAGTATGGTATTATTACAGACATATGTATGTGTATGTATTTGTATATTATATGTATGATGTATGGATAATATATATATATATTCTACTTTACTAGTAGTACGTTAACACATAATAGGTACTCAATAAATACATATTGATCTATGAAAACCCTTTAAACTGTCTTCTTTAAAAAAAATTATAGGTTGTATTTGTGCTCACTGGAGACTGTGATGACAGAGGCCATATTGGATATAAAGTCTATGAAGAAATTGCCTCTACAAGTTCTGGTCAAGTGTTCCATCTGGACAAGAAACAAGTTAATGAGGTCAGTTTAATAAAAAAGTGGGTCTATTTATTACTAACTACCTTACCAAAATTAGGCTAACTTAATTGTGACAAATCTGATTTCNAAAGTATTAAACCAATGTGGCGAAACATAGATTTACATAGTATTAGTTTCTACATTGTATTCTATACTGATATATTATTTAGATTTAAGCATAAATGTATTTGAAATTCAGTAGAAATTAGAAATTTTTATAGTTCTTTTTTAGTGAAGTCAATTTGTATTTCTGATGCACAACTTTTGGATAATTGGTAAAATAAGATGTGACTGTTTACTAGAGTAGAATATGAAAAGTTAGTTATTGAGCAAAATTCTCATGATGTTAATCCCTAAGATTAAAAGTAAAAAACTGTAAGTAACTTCTATACTAAGAAAACCTTGATATTTTTTAAAAAAGCATTGGAGATAATGTCTGTCACAATTCTTTCTCCTTTCTGCCACCTTGTTGTGGCCTCACTGTGATAAGAACTTTAATTAATTAAGTAAGTAATTAAGTAATTAATTAGCTTCCACAGAAGTTTCTAGGAGCATGCCAATACTAAGATAAAAGTTTTATGGGGCAAAATTCACATTTGATTGATGTGGTTACTGTTATCTATACAAGTTCTATTAATTTCATAACAGATTCATTTGTGTCTTGAGTGAAATGGCCCAGTAATTCTTCTGCCTAAAGAGTTCTTATTATATCATGGTGGAAATCATAGGACATTGCAAATTTCTAGAGTAATATCTAGCAAAAATATTTTTATCAACATATGATATACAAACTTGGAAGGTTAGTTTAGTGTAAAAAGTTTTTGTTGGAAGAAACAGCCTTAGGAGGGTTAGGGCTCGAGTCCATATTTTGTCCATCATATAGATTCGGAAATGCCTGGGCAGGGGCTGATGGTTATAGGGGGAATCCTTTAGCAGTTATTTATATGAACATTTACATGAGAATTTGGGAACCTAGGAAGAAAAGACTTGGGGAGAAGTATAAGACTTTCACAGGACCTGGGTTTCTTGTCCTCTCCCATCCCATGGACTATGTTTGACCTTAATGAAGGCAAGCCCTATTTTAGTTGTTTTTAATCTGGAATTGTATAAGACTCCGCAGTACAGTCAATATCATCAGCAGAAAGTAAAAGCTCTAAGTAAGGAAAGTGTCACTTTCTCTTGCATCAGTGAGGACACCACCTGCCTAGGGTATTGTGAAGTTCAGGCTTAAAAGTGACAGTGGGCTTTTGCAAAGAAATGGCGCAGAAGATGCCCTGCCTAGTGGACATGGTGGTTTCCGGCAGAAAGTACTAGAGGAGAGAAGAAGTGAGAAGAGACATGGCTGGCACATGGGGCATTTGAAAGAACAACTGTTCAAACCTTTGAGCAGTCAGGCACCACTTGAAGTTTCCCAAAACAAACTGGATAAACTTTTAGAGAGAACCATAGGACTTTATTAGGAGTTGGGCCCCAGAGCTAGAAAATAACATGGTGGGTCTCATAAACGTAACTCCCATTTATATCCACATACTCAGGGAAAACGGACATATACATAATTGAAAATATTGTTGTCTTAAATGTAGAAAATAAGCCCTACAGAGATACACATTTTAGTTATTAAAATAAATGGTATGATGCGTAATTTTTGTAGTCCTAATCATTTTTGTAACAATTCTGACAATTACCAAGTAATTTACAAGGATAACAATTTATAAAAATTTGATGTAAATTGCAGAAAATTATAGATATATATACATAACAAAAATTTAACCCCCTGATATTTTGACCTTGAAATTTAGCTTAGGCAGAACAGGACTAAAGAGAACCATTGCTAAAATGTCCATTTTTGTAAATTGAAGCTTAATGCCAAGAGGGTGAGCCTTAATTTATATGTTCATGATGGCAATTCCAACCCCCTCACCATCTGGTTCAAGAAAGATCATCTCATCTACTTTGAGCCACTTGAGACTCAAGAGGAATTTAACTGGGGCCATCTTGAAAAAGTTCTCTTCTAGGTATTATCCTGTATGGATGTGAGTCCCAGACATGATCCAGGCATCCTCATACAATTTTGGGAATTAGACAAATGTAAGGGAGAGTAAAGAGCTAAGAAAATCCAAAGCCTTTGGGTTAAGTCAACACTCAATCCCATCCTGCTGCTAAGCCTCCAGAGTTAAGGAAATGACCTTTTTGCTTAAGCCAATTAGAATTGAGTATTCAGTTATCTAAAGATAAATGTATCCCAAATGATAAGAATTCTATATTCCTTTGTGACATGGTCTCTTTAAACTCTGGTTTCCTAATTTGTAAAACAGCGATAATAGAATTATCCATTTTGGAAAGTTAGTTTAAGATTAAATAAGATAATGCATGTAAAATGTTTCAAACAAGTTCTGGTACAGGGTAAGTGCTCAATAAATGTTAACTAGTATTTTTATAATCCTCATAATGTTGTTATTTTGCTTTCAAAGTGGAGAAATTGTGCCCCTCTGTTTTTTAGAAACCAGATGGCTAGCTGTTGCTAGGAAATACATTTACTCAAATGGGAAAAGACGGGAGAGATGGTTTTTTTTATTTCCTGTGTGAGAAAAGATATTGTGACTGGATTATTGGAAACTATATACGCCAATGTTTTCCTTAAAGAGAGCCACCAAGGTAGAAGATTTTGTTAACAAAAAGCAGAGTGACAGTGTTAAAAATTGGATTTGCAAAATTTTTAGCATATAATTTAGCAATTTTTCTTTTCTCATTGCTCCACATTCTCCTATTGTATAAACGTAATAAACTCTGGCAAAAAATTGATGCTATAGTGACAGTTGCCCATTTAAGAGACGTGAGACCTGCCGGAGATTCACACGTGTGCTGAGTCCGTACATTTTACTCAAGAGTGATTTTTCATCTCTTATTCTAATGGAAATTGTGAAGTATTATGCTTTATCCTTTTAACCTAGTTCATCAATTTCCTAACCTAGTGGGATATTTTTGGTATCAACTTTCTCTTGAGATAACTTGAAGTTTCCTCTTTCTTCCTGTTTTTTTTTTTAAATAATAATTAAGTAGAGTAAGTATCTTTCATCTTTATTTAACATAAAAGAAACCATAGTGAAGAAATTATTTGGCCAAGCATCAGTCTATAAATCATCGTATGGTATTACATTTTGGAAACACAAGTTAAGACACATCTCAAGGATGTACTTAATTCACCTTTGAAGTTGGAAAAGGAACTAAAACAGTCTTACTCTTCTATTTCTTTGTAAACTGAGTTATTGTCAATAGATCTAATTACTGTTTCCTTAGGTATAAGAAACATCCAAGTTTGAAATCTCAAAGATACCCACAGATGTTATATTCTTGTGTCAAAGAAGCTAACACAAAAGATCCATTGTTAATTGGATAATTTACTTGTCCTAAATTTCCCCATTCTTTCTCCCTGCCTCTCCCAACTCATGTCTTCAAACATTTCCCTCCTCTCCCTCTATCCTCCCCCAAAAAACCTTCTATCTGGACATCCTGGCCCTATGGATTGGTGTAATTCCCTACTTGAAAGTAATGCAGGCTGAATTATATAAGAAGGGAGTTTTATTAAATAAAGGAATCATTGTCAAATTATATTTTTGGAAGGACATAATATTTAGAAGTCTCTCAGTCAATCTTAATGACTATCTTATCATGTAACATGCAGGTCTCTGGTGTAGGATGTGTTAATTCCAGGGGTTCTTAGTGTGAGCTGTTAGTGCTCTTTGGGAGCAGCTCCTGTGTTGCTCTGTTTGGAACAGGCAGACTCTTTTCCTCATTGTCTATTAGACATGAAAGGCTCCCATGATTCTTTCCTTTTCTCAGGGTAAGAAAATAATAATAGTATCAGTTTAGATGATTGAGTGCTTGATATGTCCATTCAATAAGAGTTTAATTTTATTTCGTTTAACCTTTACCATAGCCTATAAGGAAGACCGCACGATCATAAACCTCATTTCATAGATGGGGGAACTGAAGCCTAGGGAGGCAGAGCATCTTGTTCAAGGTTAAATTGGACTTAGGGGACATATTCAGTCTTTTTCCTCAGGTGGTGCCCTTGACTACCATAAGTTCCTGCTTGTGATTTCCACTTTTGTTTTTTATCAGAGGATGCATTTAAGTAAAATTAGCACACAATGTTATATTAGTTTCAGGTGTATAACATAGTGATCAGAAAATTCTATACATTATTCACTGCTCACCACGATAAGCATGGTCATCATCTGTAACCATACGATTATTACAATATTATTGACTGTATTCCCTATACTGTACTTTTAATATCTGTGACTTATTTATTTTATAACTGGAAGCTTTTGCCTCTTAATTCCCTTTATNGGAAAATTCTATACATTATTCACCGCTCACCACGATAAGCATGGTCATCATCTGTAACCATACGGTATTATTACAATATTATTGACTGTATTCCCTATACAGTATTCCCTAAAAGTACAGTATAGTACTTTTAATATCTGTGACTTATTTATTTTATAACTGGAAGCTTTTGCCTCTTAATTCCCTTTATCCGTTTCACCTACTCTCCCCCCACCCACCTCCCATTTGGCAACTACCAGTTTGCTCTCTGTGTTTAAGTGTCTGTTTTTGTTTGTTTGTTCATTGGTTTTGTTTTTTAGATTCTACATATAAGTGAATGGTTTATTTCATTTAATGTTATACTTTCAAGGTCCATTCATGTTGTTGCAAATGACAAAACATCATTCTTTTTTATGGCTGAGTAGTATGCCATTTGTGTGTGTGTGTGTGTGTGTGTGTGTGTGTGTGTGTGTGTGTATCACATCTTCTTTATCCATTTATCTATTGATGGACACCTGGGTTGTTTCCATATCTTGGCTATTGTAAATAATGCTGTAATAAATATAGGGGTGCATATATCTTTTTGAGTTAGTATTTCATTTTCTTTGGGTCCTGTAGTGGGATTACTGGGTCATATGATATTTCAATTTTTAACTTTTTGAGGAACCTCCATACTGTTTTCCACAGTGGCTACACCAATTTTCATTCCTACCAACAGTGCACGATGGTTCTTTTTTCTCCATATTCTCGCCACCCTTGTTATTTCTTGTCTTTTGGGTACTAGCCATTCTGACTGCTCTGGAGTGATAACTCAGTGTGGGTTTGATTTGCATTTCCCTGATGATTGTGATGCTGAGACCTTTTCATGTACCTGTTAGCCCTCTGTATGTCTTCTTTGGAAAAATTTCCAAATAAGGCTGTATAAATGTTCATATACAAGTCTTTGCATGGACATACGCTTTCATTTCTTTTATATAAATACCGAAGTAGAGAACGATTGAATCAGATGATAATATGTGAAGTGACAGTCTTATGCCCAATCCACAAAAAATCCTAACATTTTGGCAACAAAAAAGCCTCAGAGATGAGAGAATCCTGGATATATTTCTCTTGCTAGTTATATACTCATTTTCACTGGCTCTTACTGATATTAGAAAGACTGAACTTTGCTGGAGTGTTAATTCAGCAAAGCCCTTTCCTGTCACTTTGGGCAAACACCCCTTGTGACTACAATTCAGACCAAGAGCTTTCTGCATACAGGCTTAATGATGAGACTCTGAAACCCAGAGTTTTGAACAATTAGTTCTCGAGTGAGGTATCTGCCATTTTGTTTTCCCTTATTCTGAGTTTTACTTCACACATTGTTTCAAAAACATAACCTTACTGCTGACCTTGAAAATAAGTAGAAACGGGTGTTTCCTCTGAAATTTGAAAATGTATCAGAGGCAATTATAACATTCTAGAAAACTACAGGAAATGTTAGAAAACAATGCGTAAATGTTTCCACTTATTCATTCATCGAATTCACCTAATGAAATGTTGAAAATGAAGTGAAGAACTCAAAGCTCATACTTCAAAATAATATGAAGTCTTTACATCCACAAATACACCAAAAAGGAATATTTATCCTAGTTCCAGTAGAATACTGTCTTCCTCTGTTATGTTGAGATTGACATGTTATCCTCATGAATGTGTGTGGGGAACTCTAACACTCTAGTCACGTTGTTACCTTGTCCCCTCTAAGGCACCTAGGAGTCACTAATTAATTAGATCACGGATGTGGTTACATGAAGCCATGTGTACTTTTTGTTTCTATTTGTTTAGAAAAAATAAACTATGCTTAATTTATTATTTAAAAATTATTTATTGCTCACAGACCTCTGAGCATGTGAACAGTATTTTAAAATGACATTGATATTGTGCATAGGACCTAATATTCTTCACAAGTGGAGAAAAGAAAAAGATGACTCTTCTCAATAGAATCTTATTTAGGCAGAAAATACCAAGAATCAAGTGAAGCCCTCTTGTCATGTGGAACAGTGGGGAATGACAAGTGGGGAATGGATTGTTTAAAAGGATAAGCCCGTAAAAAATGAGAATGTCCGTCTTCCATTTTATGGTTTCATGTATTGGCTCTGGGAACTGATTGAAGCACTAGGTACAAACTATGGCAGTGTCTTCATTCTCTGAGGGCAGTGGAAGTCATATCCGTAAAACAAAACTCATAAAATTTAGAAAACAGAGTGGATAGCACTTACTAAGCCTTCTTCCTAAAATACCAAAAAGAAGCTTATATAAATGTCTGAGAGACTATTTCTGAAAAGAAAAGACAGATGTGTTATTTGAGGGCAAATGGTAATGATTAGGTTACACACATTCAACAGAACCATAACAATAGAAAAAGAAATAAACCTGTTTCCTTGACTGACTCCATTTTGATTAGAAGCTGAAATAAAATGTCAATGTCGACTGTGAGATGTGAGGTTTAACGGTGTCTATTACTTGCGTAGCTAACTCTGGGTTTGCAAGAGTCTTAACTATCAAAACATTATGGTGTCAATCTCAAAGTCATTGAAAATTTTATTCAAACCCAAACTGGCTTGAAAGAAATTATCTATTCTACCCATTTTGAAGGCTTGGTATTTATTTTTACTGGAGTTTTGGTGGAAATTAAAGATTTGAATTGAAAGGAAAATATCCCAGGTGTTTGATATTTAAAACTCAAACAACTTAATCATCACTGAAGTCACTGGCCATAATCTCTTGAAGAGTTCACCTGTTGGGATCCACAGAGGAACACAAGGGAATGAAAAACATCTATAGTGTTAAAAGGAAATAAAATTCCATTGAGTCATTTTCACAGGGCCTCAACGGTTTGGATATTTCCTTTCATATTTTATCAATTTAAAATTTAAAGGTTTCTTTTGAAACTTTTTGTTTAGAGAGGCATGTATCTATCGTGAATTAATAAGTATACCTTCCTCTCTCTCTACTTACACACACACACACACACACACACACACACACACCAGAGTACATCTGATCTTAGAGGAATTTAGAAAGAATAAGAGAACTAGTACATTTAAGAGGTCATATACCTGTTGTTTCAAAACAATATTGTATTTGTATTGTATTTGTATGTGTGTATTTGTAAAGATTTTAAATCATTAAGAAAGCAACTATATTTCAGTCATCTAAACCACGGATTATTAAAGACATATATAACAAAAAGCATTTGTGATTTGTAAAAATCAAGTGAGGTCATTTGTATAAAACATTTTGAAAGGGACCTAATTTTGAATCTTGGGAAGAAGAATTTTGGAATCATAGCCTCTTCTTTCCCCAAAGGCTCCTAAATATCTTGGCCAGTTGGTCTAGCTGACCAAGAGATTTGTGTGCCCAGAAGACCAAAGGTCAGTCTTATGTCTGTCAAAGAAGGGGGCAAAATTAAAAGGCCTGACTACTATATCTTCTCTCCAGATCAAGAGGTACCTACTGCTAGCATTTTCCTTTAATTATGATAATTAAATAATATGGCTCAATATAATTGTTGTTAATTTCTAGACATAGAAGAGCTTACAGTTTTCTAATTTTCTTTTTTCAATTGACTATCCAGGAGTCCTACTATTATAATTACTGTTCTTCTGAAAGAAAAAGTCATAACTTTTGTACTAAGCACAGTAGATCAATATTATTTTATCATTGCAAGAAAAGTCTTGGTTAATACCTTTGATGGAAATAATTATATCAATTAAAAGTAGCTTAGTACCTTTGAAGAACACATATGAATTTGTTTTTATTTATTTATTTTTNAAAGACCTGTTATGCTCTCTGCACCTATGGGGGCTGCTGTATCCAAGAAGACTTTTTGACAGTCCAGGACCTATCCTTTCAGAGAGTGTTTTTTGAATGGTATCTCTTGGTCTCTCTTGTTGGGACCTTGGTTATTTTATTTTCCTATTTGTAGTGCTATTTGGGACTCTCCACCTTGTGTACTCTGGCTTGTTTCTTGAGGTAGCCATTAGAAGGCTTTCTCAGTGGATTCTGCGTCCTTTTTCTCCCAATCTCTCAGGTTTTCTAAGGTGTCCAGTGGCTTCAGATCTTTTCCGTGTGAGGTATGGGCGTGAGTGCAAGTACGGAGCTCCTTACTTCTCCGCCATCTTGCCCCACCCCCCGTGAATTTGTTTTTAGAAAAGCAGTTTAAGGGATTTCATATACAAAGAATGAAAAAAAGACTGTGTTTTAAATATTTCTGTGTGATACAAATCAGTAAGGCAACTTTGAAAATAGTAGGCATATCTAATGAAATGGAAGCAGTTCCATGAAGATATTAGGTTATAAATGCTAAATACATCTCATGCTTTATCCCTGTTTGTACTTGGCTCAACGTAAATAAAAACATTCATCACAGACCATCTAATTTTTACTTTATATTCTGCAGTAGCAGAGGAAATCGAAGAGTTAAGAGTCAAAGTAAGGGAAGTTTTACTTAAGAAATTTATGAGCTAGGGTAAATAAATGGAAATAGAGTCCATGCTTCATATATTTTCCAGGTTTCCTTATGCATTCCTAGAATGAACCAACTGTAATAGGGTTATGAATGTAAATTCTTTTGAGAGATGGTATGCGCTACTTTTGAAAGCTCCCTTGTAGCATTTTGGTTATGATTTGGCTTTGTGACAAAAATTATAAATGGCTTTTCTCTTTCTTGCCAAAAGCCCTGGAGGTTGGAGGGAAGTACCTTAAGGGCATTTACCATATAATTTAAGCAGCTTTGGTGTGAGTGAATGAGTTAATAAGATGGAAAAAAAACCTTTCAAAATAGGTGCAAATAATTTATTTACTTTAAAAGTGTCATTATTGGGTTATTGTATCACCTTTTAAATTATGAACATAGAAAAAAGATACATGGTATGATTAAACCATTCAAAATTTTAAAATTAGTTTCTATGATTCAGATGAAAGTTTCCAGGAATTAATGAAACTGTTTATGAAAATTTTGCCATTGTTCATTCAAATAATATTTAAGAAATTAATAAATTAAGTCAATATGAGAACAAATAAAGGTTAAATAATAAAAAGCCAGTAAAATTATTATTATTGCAAATGATGTTTGTTAAATTATAGATCTGTCAAGATATTTATTTATATATATATGCATATTTCTAGAACAAAATGAAAAGTCATACTGGAATATGGCAATCAGTGCATAGTATAATTATAGGTAATTTTAATATTTTTCTTTAATGTGCCTTATTTTAAAAATAAGGAGTGTATTATTTTTTTAAATAAAGGAAAAGAGGGAAGGCATTGTCACTTAAAAATTTTTCATTTGTTTCTTAAATTCCATATGTGTGAAATCATATGGTATTTGTCTTTTTCTGACTGACAAATTTTAACATAATCTTATCATTATCTTAACATAATTCTGTCTCGCTCCATCCATTCATCACAAATGGCAAGATTTCATTCTTTTTTTTTTTGTTTTTTGGCTGAGTAATATTCCATTGCATATACATACATACATACATACCACATCCTCTTTAGCCATTCATCAATCGATAACCACTTGGGCTGTTCCCATAATTTGGCTGTTTTAGAATGAGTTGTTATAAAATAATGAGCAAAGGGAAGAAAAGAAAGAGGCAAACCAAGAAACAGACGCTTAAGTATAGAGAACAAACTGATGGTTACCAGAGGGGAGGTAGGTGGGCAAATGGGTTAAAAGGATGATGGGGTTTAAGGATGGCACTTGTGATAAGCGCTGGGTGTGTCGTGTGGAAGTGTTGAAGCACTGAATTGTGCACCTAAAACTAATATTACGCTGTATGTTAACTCACTGGAAATTAAATAAAAACTTAAAAGCAAAAGAAAATTTCAAATACACTCCACATACTTCCAGAACAGATTTATAACCAAGGCTCTGTGTTGTGTGTTCTGGAGATGCTAGGATGAATCACACATAGGTCTGGCATCTCAAGATGTGAGATTCTGGAATCTAGGAGGAGAGAGATCAAGTCTTTCCCATCCAAAAGCAAAGTGAAGAGCCAAACTCCTCTATGTTTGCTTCTTCCTCAATAGTAGGCCTTTTCTTCTTTATCTTCTTGAGTGGTATTTACTTCCTTTGTCCCCTCATATTTATTTATTCGGTAATCTTTAACTTTCAGTATCTCCACCCAGTAGGAATTGTTCTCTTCATGTCATCCAATGACTGTTGCCTCCATTCTCATTCTTCTTTGTAAAATGTGACACTGTTGAGCATTTTGAGCTTTTTTGAAACCCTTTAACCCCAAGGACCTATGATATGATGTTCTTCCCAATAGATTTCCATTCCTTCTCTGCTTACATTGCTGGTACTTCTTTTTCCTCTTATTCTAAATGTTCATGCTTCTCAACCTTGGCCCACCTCTTTATCTTTATATCATAACTCGGTCTTTTCTTCCTTTCTCTGCATGGCTCCTTTTCTCAGTTCACTAAGATCTCTACATAAATGTCTCTCATTCCTGATGGCATTATTTAAAAGAACACTCCTTATTTTGTGTTCTATTTCCCATTATCTTAATTCATTTCTGGTAACATTACTATTTACCTACTGTGATATTACTGATCAGTTGTTTATGCCTAAAACAGTGTTTGACACATAGTATGTGCTCCATTAATAGTTATTATAGAAAGGTTTGAATGAATGAATCTCGCTAATTTTATTTTTATTCTGTGCAGATAATGTCCATATCTCCAATACTGACTGCCTCCCCAACTTTCATCCTGTATTCCAATGTTCATTGGGCATCTTAACCTTACCACATGGCCCATTCTAAGTTAGAATCTCCCTATTAGATATGTTCATCTTTAGAGTTACCCTTTACTTTTGATGTTACCATTTTTTTTTTTTTTGCAGTCACCTCAGCTTAAGTGGCCTGAGTCAGTCATCCTTGACACCTTCTCTTTTTCTGCTGTTCACATTCAGTTGGCTATTGGAATATTTTCCATTCTATTTTCATTCTAGCCTTCTCAGTCAACCCATGCTTTCCTCACCTAATGTCTCATCTTTGGCCATATGGCATTTTTACTTATTTCTCTACCATTCTCTTATTTAATTATATCTTCATTTTTTGCTTTACCCATTTATGCATTCAACAAAAATTGTTGAGGCCTACTTAACTATGTATTAGGCTTTAAGAATTCAATATTGAGCAAAAAATAGATATAGTTCATGTTTCATGATGCAGAAGGGTTATAGAGGGAGCAACTGAGTAACGACTGGAGCACTTTGAGATTGTGTTAAGAAAATGAGATGTCTAGAGCAGCCCTCATTGGTGGCAAGTTCCATAGTGTGGCTATGGACCTTTGTGACTGAAATGAAGCAATAGTCAGGGTTACAGGAGGTGATGAGGTCAGAGTATTCAGAGGTTGGCAAATTGAATCAGTTGTCTGTGTGAATGCGGAAAGCACTGAGGTGACAGCAAGACATGGAATGGAGAGAAAGGCAATGGGCTGGATGTCATACATAATCTTCAGTAAATGAGGATCAGCAGCAACATAACAATAAAGATGGATGACACAAGTCTCAATGGAACAGGATTTTATTCAGGGTGGGGTAAGTAGTAGTGAGGAAAGAGAAGGCCCCCCCAGGTCCGTCCAGTCTCTACATATGGGGTCAGGAGAATGCGCAGGCTTCATTAAAGAGATTTGTTGGAGAAGAGACTAGTCCAGATGAGAGACATATTTTTTTAATGTGTGTTTTTTTTTTAAATTTCTGAGAGAGAAAGACAGTGTGCGCAGAGGAGGGTCAGAGAGAGAGAGAGACACAGAATCTGAAGACAGGCTCCAGGCTCTGAGCTAGCTGTTGGCACAGAGCCCGACACGGGGCTCGAACCCACAAACTGCGAGATCATGACCTGAGCCGAAGTCGGACGCTTAACCAACTAAGCCACCCAGCACCCCGAGAGACATATTTTTTTGACAATAGGAATTTTAATTTTGGGTGAAGACTGGGAGTAAGGGAGTCCAATAATGGGGTGGAGTTTTTAGAAATCATAGTGAAGAACTTTGGGTTAGAAAGACAGTAAAAAAAATAATGGAGAGAAAGCACAGAAGGGAATGGGGAAGAAAGTATAAAAAAGAGACTGATAATTGGGGGTACTTTCATCCTGGAGGATTATCCTATAGTTTAATGTAGATGTGAGTCATAGTGAGTTCAGTTATAATGTACTTTCTTAGTTTCTCTGGTTCATAGTGTTTCCTCCTCTGAGACTGGATTGGCTATTCCTTCTTCCCAGAAAACTTTCCAGACTCTGTACCAATAACCAACCATCAATCCCTCATCTTCATTTATCTGGCTGATTTCCACTCATTCTTCAATCTCATGTTAGATCTGATTTCCCACAAGACCCTCTCTGAATCCTCAAATCTGTGCCTGACCTTTGTTCTTCTCTCATCTTATAATCATGTTGTATTATGGTAACAGTGGATCTACCACAATAAGCTGTAAACTTCACATGAGCAAGAAATGCTTTTGTTTTTATATCTCTGCTACCTATCAGAGTACCAAATACTTACCAGCATTTAGTAAGTTAGTAGATACTTAATATATGTTTACCAAATGCATGAAAATTGAATAGTAGACCGAAGTTGAGAATTGGACTAGAAGAAATCTACACTGATTTCCACATTTGCATAAAATCTCAGGTCTGCTGTTTGTTAATTATAATAATCATAGAATATAGAGGAAGAAAGAAATTGTCTTGGTAATAGTTTTATGCACAGGGAGGCCCTATATCAAAATTTATTGATGTCCCATGTAATCTGGGATGCTGATTCTAAATCAGAGCATGACCTAGGATTGAGGTATCCTGACCCAGGGTTGAGGGCTTCTTCTATTATTTCTTTCTGCCAAAAGCATGGAACTTTATTTAATGGAATCTTGGAAGTGTAGGGAGGAAAAATGATTTTTTCCTCTACCTTTCTAAGCCTTGGCTTGCAACAGGCAGATTAACAAGAGAAAAACAAGCAAAAATGTTTTAACTTGTATTCCTTATGTATACATGAGGGATACCCAGGGAAAAATTAGTAATTTTACAAGATGGTTTAAAACTCAGGCTTACATGCCATCTTTAAGAAAAAGGAAGAAAGATGTAGGGAAGGCCAGTTTTGGAAAGGTGGCCAGGAAAAGCAAGGTTACCCCAGGGTGAAGTTCGTTATGCAGATTTAAGTGAAACCTTCTCCTTTAAAAAGATTTTCTTGTGACTTAGAGTCATCTTCTTCCTGGAATGGTGAAGGGAGATGCCCTCACAAGTGGAAATTTCCTTTATAAATGTAAATTTCCCTTATAAAAAGGTAACTTCTCTGTTTTCAGAGCCTCCCTTATGTCTGCTGTTTCACAAAATAATCAGGGCAAAATAATCCTTATGGCAAAGAGGCATATTTGAATTAGCCTGTTTATTGCCTGACATTGTTTTCTGTTTACATACACAGATTCAGTTGTTCACATTGTTTTTGTCACAGAATATCCTTTTCCTCTGTTTTGGTAGACTTCATTTTCCTAAAGACTAGTTTTTAAAAAGTAAATATGCAGATATATTATAAAACTATTAGAAGCTTGTTACACAGATTTACTTTATATGTGGTAACTAATTGATGTGTAACCAGGATGGACTTTTTGTAGTAAAACTACATTAGCATAGACTGTTGGAGTGGAAGAAGTCAGTGGATCAGTTAGGAATATCTAATAATTTATTCTTTTCTGAAATAATGCTGTCTTACACAATATATTTAAGTAAGCAAATCATGAATAGGACTGATATGATTTGCTAATAAATTTAATTTACTTTCATATTTTCTTTCGGAAATAAGTAACTTGTCTTGAATTTCAATTATTTTTTAGTAATATAAATGTCACACAAATAGGTATCCTAACCTTGGCTTCCTGGATTTTTTATTTTTGTCTTTGTTTTTGTTTTCACTTGTTTTACAGTGTTCTCCATTTTTATCAGAAATGTAGGACAATTATAATGCTCCACACATGAATTTAGACAAATGGCGTTTATGAATTCAACCTACAGTATCAAACAGGATGAAGTTTATTTGCAGATGAGGCTTCCAAAGTAAACACAATAGGAATAGGCAGTTTTTATAAAATAAAAACCAATTTGTACTTTCCCCCAAAATTACCCTGAATATTTTTGCAGCTTCAAAAATATTTGGATAAGTCCCTTAGTATTTTTTCATTTCACTCACTCCTTATACTTCCTCTTTTAGCTGGGGCCTGGTTAAATTCAGAATTTCACAAGAGAACTGTTCTTTTAGAAATTTCTAGCCTACACAGATGTAGAAAAGTTTAGGATCCTAATGGAAAACCATTTATTACATATTTAAAGGTTTTTCAGACTCCATTACTTTTTTGGGAGGAAGTTTAAACTTATTTTTGTTTTAGAAGATTAGTGTTTAACTGTTATTTTATGGGGCACATAAATTTACTTGGCTAACTAGATTGACCATAGAGGACTTTCCAAATATATGTTGATTTATGTAACTGTGAAATGAAGGAAGCAAAGTTTCCTCCCATCTGGAGGGAGACCCACTGAGCCTAGCTTCACTGAATAAACTCTAATAACATTTACAGTTTATCATTCCCTACAAAGAACAATAAGCAAATGAATGTATTGTCCTTGTGGCAACATCAAAGAAATGAATCAGTTGTGTTTTGTTTATAGCGTTGTTTTTTGATTATGCAGCTAAGTAGTTTTAAGCGGTACCTCATGGAGCTCATTTGGGGTAAGTCTTGGGGGGCTCTGAGGTGGACTCCCATTCTACTGCTTTCTTCCTGTTTTCTATGTTTATTTCTGCCTAAGATTTGATTTGACAAAAGTGTCCAGTTAAAAAAAAGAAATTTGAAGTGCATTGATATGGGTTCATTTTTTTCTAGTTTTATTGAGATATAATTGACCTGTAACATATTAATTTATGGTATATGACATAGTTGTTTGATATGTTTATATTGTAAAATGGTCACCACAATAAATTTATTTAACATCTATCACCTCATATAGTCACAAATCTTTTCTTGTGATGAGAACTTTCCAGATCCCGTTTCTTAGCAACTTTCACATGTATAATACAGTATTATTAACTATAGTTAGCATGCTGTACATTTACATCCCAGAAGTCATTTAATGATGGAGGTTGTCAATTGCCACAAAAAATAAAACTGTTTGGGATTTATTTATGTAAAACCATCAGTCTGGAAGTCACTACTTTTCCACTTTAGAATTTAGAACATAAAGAATGATAAAAATAACATTTAGTTTTGGGGATTGAAATATTAGCTAAGTTTTATTTTATGAATTTTTCTCCTGATGCCAACACTAGCATCAGCTTGAATCTTCAACCATAAGAAATAATTATTTCTAATGTCACACTCTTCAAACGTTATCAGAAGAAAATCTGTGCCCATGTTTGGCAAAAAGGGGACTAAAAAAAAGTCTATTCTAATTATAGATTGTGAGGGAGAGCATTTACAAAGATGACAACAGGTTGTGCCCTCCTCCTGCTTAGCTGCCTCTTGAATCCTTGGGCCCACTTGACTTAATCTTTCCTTCCTTGAAACTCTTCTGCTTCTCTCATCTCTATTATAGGTGTTCTGTGAGCTCTTGGGGGCAGGGGTTTTATCTTAAACACTTTTAGCATCTTATCCTACTGTGATGTTCAATTACTGTTCTTTTTGGACAATGAATGAATGAATGAGTCACTGTGTGTGTGTGTATATATGTATATATATGTGTATATATACATGTATATGTATACACATACATACATTTATATACACATAGATGGATATATATTCACAATTTTACCCCTTATGGACACAAAAGAAGCATGCTTATGACATATTTATCTTTGTATTCTTGACTTTATTACTTTGAGAAGGTATGAGTTTCAACTTGGCATTTTTTTCTTGGTGCCTGAAGTACTTCCTTTAATACTTTTTGTGATGCAGTTTTGCTTCTGACAAAATATCTCAGCTTTTCTTTTTCATTTGTTCCTTCCTTCCTTCCTCTCTCAAGAAGTGTTATTTTGCCTTTGCTATTTGCGCTGTATGTGGAATTCTAAGTGGACTTTTCTTTTTCCTAACCCTGATTGCTTAGTTTTTGTTGAGAAGTCTGCAGTTGTTATTAGATTTGTTCATTTGTGGTAATGTGCCTCTTTCTCTTATTGCTAAGATTTTCTCTTCATCATCTGTTTTTCTCTGCTTGGTTATGGACTTCTTTTGGTGTTTATCTTGCTTGGTTTTTGTTGAACTTTTTGGATCTCTGGATTTACAGCTTTTATCAAATTTGAAAATATTTTGGCCATAATATCTTAATATGTTTTTTCTGTTCTTGTTCTCCTTTGGGACATCAATTACATATATTTTAGAACATTTGATATTAACCCACAGATTATTGAGGTTTTTTTCATATTATTTAATAATTTTTATCTTTATGCATCATTTTGGATGGTTTCTATTGCTATGTCTTCAGATCATTAATCTTTGCTTCTACAATGTTTAATCTTTTATTAACCCTACATAGTATATTTTTTATTTTAAATACTGTATTTTTTGTTTTTAGAATTTTGTTCTTAAATTCCTCTTCTTATTATGTTCATCTTTTCCTTTATGTCCCTCAGCATGTGGAGCATATTTATAGTAGGTGTTTTAACATTGTTGTCTGCTAGTTCTGTGGTTTCTGTCATTTCTTTGTCTATTTCTGTTGAGTAGTTATGGTTCATGTTTTCTTGCTTCTTTGTAAGTCTAGTGATTTTGGGTAATAGGCTAGACATTATTAACTTAATACTGTTGAGGGTTGGATTTTGTTGTATTCATTTTAAGGTTATTAGACTATATATGATAGGGAGTTGAGTTGTTTCTGGATTTGGTTGATTGTTGAGGCTTGTTTTTAAGACCTTATAGAGTGAGTAAAAATATGCATTTATTCTGGGGATAATTTAGTCTTACTTATAAGGGATGGCCCTTCTGTGGTCTCTACTAATTTCTTCATTCATTCAATAAGATCTCTCTCCTCGGGCTAGAAAGAACTCATAATTACTAGTCCTGTGTGACCTCTAGGGCTTTTTATCTTATTTATCCCAAGTACTTTTCCTTCTGTGGGAAGTAGTTCTCTCTTGTCCTCATGGGATTTACCATATACATGGTGTAGACAGTTACTCAGACAAAAACTTAAGAGGTCTTCTGTGGAAATATATGGCTCTTTTTGTCTTCATAGCTCTTTCTTCTCTACAGTTCTTTCCTTAAAATTCTAGTTGCTTCAGCCTCTCCAAATTCAGATATCTGCCTCCTCAGCTCAGTTTGATTTCCAGGCTGGAACTTGCCACCAACTAGAAGTCTTACGCTGCTCTCATTTGTTTGTAATCTCTTAAGGATCACACTCCTTTGTTATCATTGGATTATGTATTTTAAGAAGCTATTTTCTCTATTGCCAAGTGTTTTAGTTGTTTTGGGGTGGATAATTCCTATCTCAGTACTCCCTCATGAAGCAAAATTGACTTGAAAGTGTCTGAAACAGATTACTAAGCCAATCAATTAAAAACTGTGTCTGTTTTGGAAAGCAGGTAATGCTTTGCAAAGAATGTTTTATAGAGGACTCATGGGAGACCAAATGGAGGAAACTGCCAAGGGCATGATATCTCAGAATCAGAGCTGTTTTACTTCATCATGTCATATAATGGTCATTCTGCAATGAATAACATTTGTTATTTTAAAGGATTCAACAGTACTGATGTGGGGGAGACAAATGCAAATTATTAAGAATAAAGTGATAAAATAGGCTAGTTATAAATGACAGAAACCCTAAAATCTTAAAATGTTATAAAGCTGAGCATTAATGGTTAAGAAGTGATATTATACTAATATGTCATTAGAAATGATTTATAATAGTCAATGGAAAAATACTGTCCTTGAGCAAGCCTTTATTTTATATTTGTCGAGTGGTCATCCTTGTTTGACACAAGAACTGTGAAAACCTTGAGGAATTCTAGAGGAGAAAAAGTTAATTAAAAGAATTACAAATTCAGTAAATTAGAAAAGAATATTCATCATTCTTAAGAGTGAAGATACTTTACTAAATGACTTAAATAAATATAAAGATAATATACAGAGAGAACACCAAACTTATACAGGGAAGAGCAAGAATTACTATAGTTTGCTTACATAATGATGTGCAGACATAATGAACATAATTATATAGTTTTAAAAACCATTTAACAACATTTGCCACCATCTCTGTAGAGTTCATCGACATAATTGAAGCAGAGAACTCATTCCCTCATTTTCTGAAATTATTATGTTCCATAGGTAAGTAGTAAATCTTTCATTGTTAGCTATGTTAAAAGCTACTTTTTTACTTTTAAGTTGTGACCAAAGTTTTCCTTTTTTCCTAAACTATCTGCATGATTATACTATATGTCACTACATTAAAGGACTTTGTTCTTATATTCAGTCCTCTAAATTAGGTCGCTTAAGGTATAGGTTTTACTTCTATTGCTCTGTTACTAAGGTTTATAAACACAAGTATATGTCTATAACTAGATGGATCACAACATTTTGAATGAGTAACATATTATCCCCTTTAATTATATCTCCTCTGAGTACAGGAAGGGCAGCCGCCAGTCTTCTACCCTGCAATCCATTTTTCCAAGAAAAAATGGTCTCTAGTTGTCTCATTTGCAATGCCAGCAATACTGTGCTTTTCATAGCCTTATGGCTCAAGGGAATAATGCAATATAATGAATGCGATACCAAATTTAATTCAAAAATTGTCTCTTTGCAGTTGTGTAATCATTCAAGAAAGGATTCATCAATTGGACGTCTACCTTTTAAAGTTAAAAAAAAAGTTCCTAAATGCTTATTGCATACCTGAGATTCTGTCTAAAGACAGAATCATTTGTATAACACAGATTTTGCCCTATTTCTTTGAGCAAAACATTTTACTAAACATTCTAAGCCTTATAAAGATTGCAAACTTTTGAGGCACTGTGTTTTGCATGTTCTTTTTTTGGGGGGGGGGGAGGAAACTAGCCAGAGGAGAAAAAGGAATATAAAGACAGACAAGTAGATAGATAAATAGGTAGATAGACCGACCCAGTTGTTACATGCTCTGTACATTATAATCATTCATGATCCAAATAAAGTAAACATCCAAAATACATAGTTAAGTAGGTAAATACCCAAGAGATATTTTAGTTGGGTGTTTAGAAATTTTAATAGATCTTAAAAAGGTAAAGCTTAAATGTATCTCCTTTGAAAAGGTTGAGGATATTTATTTCTCATTATAACGCTTTTTTATTTATCTTTATTATTTGCTCAGGTTCAAGTTTCCAATCTTAAGTCAAATATTTCATAAAAAAGAAAAGCATGGAGTTTCTTGTTAGGTAGTTGTGCTTACTGTAGCATCAAATTTAGTTGAACATATGGAATGTATCATAAAGTTATACTGTGGAAATTTTTATTTAATGCACTTTGTAATGTCAGCACTCTAGCCCAAGTCTTCATCACTTCACACCTGGATTACTGCAATAATTTCTTCTTTCTCTACTTCTACTCTCCCCAGTCTGGTCCAGTAAGATAAGCTTCCTCAAACATCACTGCAATCACATCTGGCCCATGTTCTAAAACCCAGCCTTTGCTGCCAGTTGAATGGTATCCAAATTGTTTTAGTTGGAATCCGAATCCCTCTATAATCTGGTCTCACCTTGCCATCCAAATATGTCTCCAGATATTTCCTAATACTTCATTCCCCACTCTAATTAGACTATCTTCTTTCTGCCTCCACACAGTGGAGTACTTTGCTTTCTCAGCATTTATGTTCCTAAAGCTTCTTTAACTTGAAATAACCTCACCTTCTAGCTTCTAACTTCTTTTCATTCCACTTTTCAAGAGCCTTCTTCTATACCACCTAATACATGAATCTTTCCTGGAATATACCTACCATGTGGATGCTTTCCTGGTCTGACCATCTGTACTTACCTTCTGTTTTGGCACATTTCTCATCCATTATAAGAGGCACTTAAGAAAAAAGCAACGTAATATATTTTAAATGGAATTTTTTTTTTGCAATCAGTGGCATGTCATAGATTGATTAGAAGTAGTTTTTTTCCTAACTAGCACATAAAATAATAGTGCATCTTATAATTTATGGTATCTTAAGAGTTGGAAAAAAGTTTCCTTTGTGTCTGGCGTGTTGCCCAGCGTCACTTTAAATTTTGCTACCATGGAAGTCTTTTACTTCTTTCTTTCCATCTTATGTGTTTTGAATACCCTATAATTCTAGGTATATAGTTGGGCTCCTTGAATTTAATTAGTGAAATTTTATTTCAATTAAGTTATGCTCAAGAAAGATAATGAATATCCTTGATTACAAAAGTGCTTTTATGAATAATTGTCAATTTTTCTATTTTAAACTTTTCATTGAAGCATTATTTACATGCAGAAAAGTGCACATAAGCATGCATTTTCACAAACTCAACACACCCTGAGTAACCAACATCCAGATTGAGAAACAAAACATTACCAGGTCCCTAGAAATCCTTTTTCAGTCCACCTTCTAGTTACAAGGGTTACCCTTATGCTGTCCTCCAGAAACATAAATTAGTTGGGCAGATTTGGTCCTTAATATAAATGCAGTCAGACAGCACATGCACTTTAGCATCTGGCTTCTTTTGTTCAACAGTGTATATGGGAGGTTCTGCCACTTCGATGCCTGTAGTTGTGGATTGTTCCTTCTCATCATTTATTGAATGTTGCTGTATGAATACGCCACAATCTATTTATCCCTTCCATTATTTACACTTATTTGGATAATGTCCAATTTTGATCTAATGTACACAGTGCTGCTCTGAACATTCTAAGATGTATCATTTGTTGTACCTATGTATTAATTTCTCTTGGTTAACTAGCTAGGAGTGAGAAGACTGGTCACAGAATATAAGTTCACCTTCAGTAGATGCCAGTTGTTTTCCAAAATTGATTCAGTTTACACCCAACAGTAGTATAAAAGAAAACACTTGGTGTTTTCTGTCTTTTTCATTTTAGCCATTCTGGTGGAAGTATATGGTATTATTATTTTTTTTTGTACCAATAAAAAAATGCTTCCAGCAAAATTTTTGGATTTTACTTCAGAAATATGGTGACAGTTATTGAAAATAAGCACTTTCAGGTTGCAGTGTAAGGATTCACATGAAAATAATTACTGAAGCTATCAACATTACTCATTTTGGATATTTACTTGACTATGGTTCACTTTCTGTAAGACTACTAAACATCATTTGGGGCTGTTCTGGTGATATATTTCTGGTAATATTTAACAATAATCCTCTTTGTCTTTGTGGAAATTTCTTGAACATTTCATTTAGTTTCTAGAATTATCCATTTGTTTCTCCTAACTTCTGGGTCAAGAATTAGTCCTGGGCATTGGGGTCAACTTAATTAACATTTTGTTGATTATCTTTTTGGATTAATATCATTTGTTATATTTTGTTTACAAATGTGTCTGATTCTAATCAGACCAGCATTATTGGGGTGCCTAGGTGGCTAAGTTGGTTAAGCATCCAACTGTGGCTCAGGTCATGATCTCACGGTTCATGGGCTTGAGCCCCCGCGATGGACTCTGTGCTGACAGCTTAGAGTGCGAAGTCTACTTCGGATTCTGTGTCCCCCTCGCTCTCTGCCCTCCCCTGCTTGGACTCTGTCTCTCTCTCTCTGTCTCTAAAATAAACATTAAAAAATTTTTTTAAAAACCCAAAATTTAAAAAACACCAGCATTATTAATTAATTGAGTAGATAAAGTTAGAAATAAAATGTTTGAGCTCTACCAATGCCATAACTATTACTTATTATGAGGATATGTTGCAAATGAAAACTGTAATTTGATGTGCATTAAATTTCTGATGAATTACTATTTCTCATTGATTTTTCATCTGTTCCAAGGTTTTTTATGTGCTTAAAGTATTAGATAATTAGCCTGTAATTCCATTTCCTCACTCTATGATTGCTGAGAGAAACACTGTGGTCATTTTTCTTGCCAATATTCTTTCCTATTCATGTTCAGGCCAAGACATTTGGTTTCTTACTGAATCATAAAGCTATATTTTTTAATTGCGCTAAAATCAAAGATGCTGACTTCAGTATATTTATCTCCGGAGGTTTGTACAGATTGTGTGGCTAATTACCATAAAAATTAATTACGACTTAGGAATGAGAAAGGTGAACTCCCTCTATCACGAGGTTCCATTTACCAGCTAAGGCCTTAGAAAATAACCGAGGAACCAATGCAGTAGTTTTATGAAACCATGATAAATTTCCAAGTACTATATTTCTTTTTTGTGGTATGGAAACCCAAAAGTGCTGAGTTCAGCCAGTCCATGAAGGATTGCATGTTAAGAGCCTTTTACTAAATGAGCACATGTAAGACATTTCTTACATTGTCACTAAGTAACAAATATCTAGTCTTGGGATTTGCCCCTTTTCCTGGTAGGCTGGAGACTGATTAGTTCATTGCCTGTCAATTGCGGCATTTAATTTTTTGCCTCCTAACCTCAACCTTAAGTATCATATTATAATCTCACTTAATAATAAAAAAAATGTGCCTCAAAAGATGAAGTGTAATTTCTTTTGTATTTTAATTGTCTATTAGATATGTGAGTATATAATAAGTTCTTGGAATAATATGTATTGAAATAAGAAGTGTATAAAACTGTATGCGGGGTAAAATCCTAATTATGTAAATAGGTATATAGGTAAGCCCAGCACACACAAACATGCACAAATATAGAAAGAAATACCAAAATATTGATTATTTGCAGGTGGTACAATAGTGTTATTTATTTCTTCTTATACGATTGTCTCTTTCCCATTTTTTTANACAGAATGTAATATGAAATTACTTATGACAGATACAGAGATAGCAGGATTTTTAGGACTGATCTCTCAAAACTTTTGGTCAAACTGAATCTCAGTGTTATGCAGTTGATAGAGAAATCAGGTTTCTTCTAATTGTTTCAGTATATAAATCAGATTAATAGTCATGAACAGTTTTATAGTGATTCTGTTGTAGTATAGGAATTCAAAACTAATTAGCTTACCTACTCTTTGAATTGATAGGTACACTATAACTTAAGAGTTTTTTTCTCATTCTTTATAAAGGGTAGTCATTTATAATTGATATAACTTTTTGTCTTTGTAGGAAATTTTAAATATACTTCCATGTTGTTATAATTTTCCTTTTTCTTCTTCGTAGTTGAAATATTCACCTTTTGATGTGATGTCTTTTGAACCATACTTTCCTTTCAAATTTCTTGTCATAATTAAACAACCTTATCAATCTTTCTCATGCCAGAAATCTGAATCATTCCAGACTTTCCTTCTTTTTCATATCTCTGATTAAATTGCCATCTAGGTAATGTTGAATCTAAAATGTCTTTGGCATCTATATCCTCTTCCTTCCTGTGCTATCTATTGGTTTTTCATTATTTTTTGCTTAGTCTATTTTAACTGCCATATTGCTGTTCCCTCTACTTCCAGTCTTTTTCCCGGACCCTCCCAAATTCATCCTATATATTCTTTCAGTAGATCTATCTCATATATGAATTTAATTGTGATACTGTTTCTCACTTCCTTCGTGACTTCCATCTTCCATCTTCAGGGTAAGGTCTGGCATCTAGCATGGCATGTAAGGACTTTTGTGTGCTTCCAAGTCCTTCCCCCACCATCTCTTACCACTTTGTATGCACACCAGCCACCACACACTTTTGTACCTCTCAGGTATGCCACGTTGTATCTTACCTCCATGCCTTCGCATGTTATTCCTTCTCTCCCAAATGCTCTCCTTCTCCTTGTTACATTTGACTCCTGCTGATCCGTCAAAACCCACCGAAAGTATGGATGGTCACCTTTCCAGATAAGCCCAGAATTAATCTCCTGGGCAATCATACCTGACATACACTTTTATTATTGTACCTCTTAGAGTCCTGTCATTGCTTATTTACATGTTTGTTTTCTCCACTAGACTGTGAATCCCCTCCCCCCTCCAAAGAGTATATCCATTCTTTACTCCTTGGTGACTCTCTATAGCATAGGATCTTGCTTCTGTTTTCTTCCTGGCTTTTAAGAGTTATATAAGGTCCTCATTTTGATATTTAACTCATTTCTTCCCCTCCAGAGTATATGCATTCACTTTCCCTTTTTATAGGTGTTGAAGACTGTAGGATAATACTCCTTCACACATCTTACCTACTCCTCAGTTAATTCTGTAAAATGGGGAAAAGGCACAGTTGTTGTTCAATAAGGACTGCAGTATTGCTTCTTGGCCTTTTGGCTAAGATCAAGTGCAATAAGAACTGCACTAGTATTGTTTATGGGAAAACTGAATGGGAAATGAGAGAAGAGCCTTCTGTCTCTTATTTCATATTTACCCTACACTCAGTCATAGACCCACTATTGATTGGTCTTCAAGCAGCAGAAAAAAGTCTGACATTGATGGTTGCCATTTGATTGGGATATTAAGTGGGCAGGGACATTGCAGTTAATGGGTTCTTTAAAGAATGGGAGTGGAGGCAAGATTACAGTGAAGGTAACAGAACTTAAGTCTAAGGGACTTTGTTTTGTGTGAACCCCTTCCAAGGCTCTGGAAAATGAGTTGAAATGTGTTCACAGAATTAAAAAGGTGTGGGGAACAGATTTGCAGAAGTAAGATATTAAACTGTGATTGGTTAACACTGCTGTCTTCTTCGACTCGGACATCCCCCTTCGACACCTGTGCCTTTATGTCCGGTGGCATTAGGGTGACCTTGACTATTTTTTTTAGATCTATAGCTCTAGCAATACTGTAGACACCAAGTGTATCAATATATGAAGTTGAAAGTTTTAAAGCCTCCCAGATGAGAATTTAAATGTGCTTTTTGATAAACAATATTAAAGACTAAATTATCTTTCTATTCTATTTATATAAAATATTATACATTTTTCTTATGGGAATAGACAAGAGTATCAGTCAAAATGCAGTGAAAAAGTATCATAGACTCTTGTTAGTTAAAAAATAACAAAATTGTTATTAATTTCTAGATTTGTCAGGCTTTAATAACTTGAAATGTATGTGTCTGATTTTTTATCACAGGTAACTGTTTTTGTTCCAAATTTTATGGTTGTGATTTTGTATTTTTTTTTCTTAAGGAGGGTCCGCAAACTGAGGAAGCTTTAACCCACACAGAATTTGTGTCTCTAAATAGGAAGTTTTAGGGGGAAACGTCAGCGTTCTATTATCTTTTGCTGAAGCAGCTTTCCATTGCTCTTTAGTCAGAGACCCAGAACTTCCCCCCTGCTCAAAAACATGAATTTACTAGTGGCGAAACAGAGAGGATATATTACCCTAGTTTGTTTGTTTTTTTATTAAAGTTTATTTATTTAAAGAGAGAGAAAGAGCATGAGAGGAGGAGGGGCAGAGAGAGAGAGAGAGAGAGAGAATGGTCCCATCCAAGCAGGTTCTGTGGTGTCAGCCCAGAGCCTGATGCAGGGGTCAAACTCATGACCCATGAGATCATGCCATGAGCTGAAACCAAGAGTTGGACACTAAACTGAGCCACCCAGATGCCCCAACCCTAGTTGTGAAAATGAACGCCAAATGCATGTGTTATCTAGTTGCTTAAAATCTGGCCTTGTTAAACCATCATGGGCAGGGAAAATACTCTTTTCACCCTTGTGTATCTAGCATAGAACTACTATTTGGTAGAATGACTGTACTTAAAATGTTTACTGACTTAATATAAAATCCCTTTCAGGCCATAAGTCTGTTTTATTCTTCCTTCAGCTGTTAATATACTGTGATAATTAGTTTTAACATAAATAGAGATAGTATTTAGCCCAAAGACCCTAACAGGCTATGGATTGGATGGCTCTTCCCATTATTCCCTCCCCCACCCCCCAGTGTTGAAATATATTCTCCTGCCTCTGTTTCACCTTTACTATGCAATCTATCCTTTTTCAAACTAGATTACCTGTTGGTACCTGTTGATGTGTTGATGGGTCTTTCTCTGACTTACTCCATTGCTTTCATTAACTTCCCAAATTTGAGTGTTGCTTTAGTTTCCTCTTTTACCCTTGGGACCTCCTAAGATATGCACAGTTGTTTCCAACTACTGTCTCTGGAGGGGTGATTTAGTTGTAGGAGCTAATAAAGTTTTACTGTAATTTAAAAGGGAGACTGAAGATGTTTGGCAAGAGCTGAATAGTCACCTATTGCTAACGTTATTATTATTGCTAACGTTACCAGTAAAGTCCAGGCTGCTATTTAAATTGAAGGGTCCTTACTAAAGATTAGAGGGAATCTGGAAAGAGTTAGCATTACTGAGGTTTTTGTGCATGGTGCCAGGTTTTAAAAGCTGTATAACATTGAAGTTTTACCACCTCTATAAAGCATTTCCCAATAATTTTAGTCCACATTGATGGCTCCTCTTCCTGACTCCCTAAAGCACACATCGTTACTAGCATTTATGCCTTGTGGAAACTTTGGATGACTGGACCTTTAAAATCCTGCACTTTCTCTCCTCATTGAATGTACTTAAAGCTGTACTGTATGACATTTGAATATATACTTCCTAAAGCTTTGTTTTTGAGTTTGTTATTAATTCTTAAGAGACTATTTGGAAAAAGGGAAATGTGATGAAATCTTGAGAACCTTACTTTAAAATCAACACTTGTTGGAGCAAATGTATACAAAAGGCTCCTTTTAGTGGTGGATAGCCTGTGATCAATGAAACTTGCCTATAACTTGACTGAATTTTAAAATATCTAAACAATGTATAAATTAGGAAAGGTGCAAATCAACATATCAGTGTGGAGACAGTGAAGTCATTAAGGGAAATGTTTGCAGTGCCCACCCAAGTTCTTACAGTGGTTCATAGCATGAGATTTAGGGTTCTTTGTCTAAAAGCCAGCTGAGTTAGGACCTATTTGGTCCAATATGGTTATGATTAAGGAAGAAAACAATGGTAGTCTATAGACTATAAAATTTTCCCATCTCATTGAGAAGAGCAGTTTATTGTAAGATCAATCAGCCAACGGCTATTAAGTATTCACTGTGTCTAAATCACCTCTCCTGTGTTTTCCCCAAACTCAACAAACACATGACAGTACAGTGGATTTACATTTTAAGTGTATATGGGGGGAAGGAATGTCATTTTAAACTTAAGGCATAATTTGAAAATTGCGTAGAGTCAAAATTATGCTTGAAACCCACTGAATCACTTCTAAATTACTAGGACATAGGTGCTTAGAAGCTCAAAATCTGATTTGTGTTTTCTTCTCTCCCCTTCTCCCACCTTTCCTCCCTCCTTCTTTCCCTCCCTCCCTTCTTTCGTCTCCCACTTCTTCCTGGCCCCTCTCTTTTATTCCTTGGGTCAGTTGGAATCTAAGATTTCTTTCAAAGGTAGGAATGTGAGGGATGATGGACACCTAGAGAACTTTACTGTATATTATAATCTTACCATGGTTAATAGCATGAGATTTAGGGTTCTTTGCTATTTTTTGCAATATTGTATCTTATCTTTACTGACAATGTGTTACATACAATAAAATGTAAATATTTACAGGGTATGGAAAAAATTTAATGAAGTAAAATTTGTGAAGTTCTTAGTATAAGAGCTTAGCATGTAAGTGCTTTTTAAATAGCATCCATCATTAGATAGATAGATAGATAGATAGATAGATAGATAGATAGATAAAATGGTAGCCATAAAAACAACAATTATACAATTATAATTTGGAGCCCGGAATAAGTCTGCTTCTTAAAGCCAATAGAGTAGTCACGTGGTCATTAAGTGTTCTGATTCCTCCTCGGAAATGTGTGACTGAAGTACATTTGGCAAATGTTTATTTGCCCCAAAGAAATAAGTTCTCTACCCTAAATTGATTTAATCTCAGCTGAAATTAGATTCCTGAACCAGATCTTAGACCCTAAAAATTCTTCTTGGGAATGAATTGTATATTTTGAGGGTTTTTAAGTACCTACTATTCTTAGTTGTTATAAATTAAGATGTGCCCTAGAACTTGGAGATATTTCAGCTCATAGTCTCTTCTTCTCTTAGTTACTTAATGACTATTAAAAGCACTTGACAAGAGCCTGTAGCCCATTTATGAAATGTAAAATTTCTTTGCAATGTGAATTGCTCTAATTTATCTTTTTCAAGTAAGATGTTCAGATACTTCAAACTTTTTGTTTGTTTGATAATGTAAAAGACTGTGCTATAGGGTAGACTGTACCTCTCTAAAGTTTTTTTTTAAAGTTTATTTATTTATTTTGAGAGACCCCCAGCTGGGGAGGGGCAGAGAGAGAGGGAAAAGAGAGAATCCTAAGTAGGTGTCCCACTGCCAGTGCAGAGCCCAATGTGGGGCTCAAACTCACAAACCATAAGGTCACGACCTGAGCCGAAGTCTGTGCTCAGCTGACTAAGCTGCCATAGCACCCCTGAACTGTACTTTTATTTGTTTTGGCTGTTGCATATTAGAGAACTTCCATCATGTTAAAAGTGTGGTAGTTTTACACACGTTTTACATGTTCATGGAGTTGAACATTGAGGGATACTTTTGTCATCAATTCTTGGTAGTGTCCCCATTGAACCCAAATTTCCTAGTGCTGTTCCCATTTCTAACCCCTCCCACAACCCTTGTTCTCTGAATGACTTGGGCAAAATTTTCATTCCACCAGTAAGTCCTTAAAAAAAACTTATAGCACAAATGATTTCTTATTTTGCATACCCTTAACACAAGCATGGCAAGCATTGCACAGACTTGTACAGTGAATCACCAACCACACTTGTCTTTGAACACTCAATGTTGTAAAAGTCCACTGTACAATTTTCCAAGTTAGGCAGGTATTAGATACACAAAAAGTAATACAAGTGGCTATAAGCAGCAGAAGACCTTCTCAAGCGATCTCACAGTGTGACATTTCTGTGGTGGATTTGCTAAAATTTGCTAACTGTGAAGCTGGGTTTGCTAACTCTGTGACTGGACCCATCCTCAAGAAGAGGCGGTCATTAACCAAACTCCTAGCAGTGTTCTATAAAATCAGAATGCCATCTCATTCATCTATGGTGAGAAACCTGACTGCTGTAAGTCTAGAACACTTGTATTGACATGGTTAGTGCATTTGCTCCCTGCAGGCACATATACAAGGTGGGCAGATTGTCATCTGAAGGTTTCCTGGAATGAGAACAAGGGAAAACTTGTTCCAAGGCACCATTCCAAGCCATTATGTGTGGATATCTGAGGTTCTTGTTATAGGATGATATATTTCCTCCTTTGTGTAAGTTCTGGGAGGGGAGGAGCTGCAAGGGAAACTTCATGACTTTAAATTCCATGATATCTCCTATCTGGATCTCTCAACTGAACTGGTTCAGTTTATATATCCAAATACATCCTTTGTACTTCCACCTGATGTATAATAAATAGATATCTTAAATTTAGCATGCCCAAGCTGAGAGCTTCCATCTCATTCTCATGCCTCCATCCCTTTAAGTCAACCTCTTCCACAGTCTTGTCAGTCTCAGTTAAGATCTCCTTGCTTTGTCCTGGCTCCCCGTAGAGCCTAATTTCAACATAGATGCTGGAGCCATCTTGTTAGCACATGTCCTATCATGTAACTCATGGGCTATCAAGGCTTAACTCCAATCTGCTGCCCAAACACAGGTATACGTAGGATCACAGTACTATCTACTTACTCTTGAAAGTGAGCAGCATAATTTGCATGACCATGTACCTGATGTACACGGAAGCTCTCTGAATTAATGTCTATGTAGAATACAACATTTCTTAAAGGGAAAGTAATAAAAATGTGCTAATTTGAAGCTTACATGTTTAAACAATAAGCAATTGTTTAGATTTCAGAACAACAAAGACTTTTTTTCAAGGAGGAATCTTTGACATTGTTTAGGATTACTGTCACATGGAGGTATTAAAAAAACAGACCAACTTTTAGTAAGTTTTCTTATTATTATTTTTAACTTTCCTACAGACAATGCACCTCTTTATTGCCTGTATCCAAGGTGGACAGCTGACATTGCCAGACTTTTAGTATTCTTTTGGCTTAGGCTTTATCCTGGATGTAACTGGGAATCATTAAAACCTTTTGAGTAGAAAAGTGCATCACAGTTTAGGACTATACATTGAACATCTGTATTCTTTTCTTTAATGTTTATTTTTATTCTTGAGAGAGAGACACACACAGAGGCAGAGGCAGAGACAGAGACGGAGCGTGAGTGGGGGAGGGGCAGAGAGAGGGAGACACAGAATCCGAAGTAGGCTCCAGGGTCCGAGCTGTCAGCACAGAGTCCGGCACCTGGCTCAAACCCATGAACTGCAAGATCATAACCTGAGCTAAAGTCAGATGCTTTACTGACTGAGCTCCCCCAGGCGCCCCTGAGCATTTGTATTCTTATCTTGCTTATTTATTACTTGAAAGTAAGAGCTATTTAATTTGTTTTTAATGTCTACCCCATTTCTCCATCTAGATTGTCATATCTTACAAGACAGGAAATACATTTCTATTTCTTTGACATTTATAATATCTTATGCTATCCTTGATACTCAGTAGATGCTTAGTAACTACTTGGTGACATCCAAGAATATTCTGTATTATGGGCTGTCTGCTGGATTGCAGAGTAGAAATGAATTTGAACCTGGGGGGAAAAGGCTCTCCTGGTTATCCAGAGGATCAGAGTGAAGCCTGCCTCTGCTATTATGTAGGGTTAACCACAAAAAGATGCTCTTGGACAGGTAGCAAGTCTTTGTCACATCAAGTACAATCTGGATTTAAAGGCTTTACTATTTTTTAAAAATTTTAAAAATGTTTTTGTTTTTATTTTTGATAGAGAGATAGAGACAGTATGAGCAGGGGAGGGTCAGAGAGAGAGGGAGATGCAGAATCTGAAACAGGCTCCAGGCTCTGAGCTAGCTGTTAGCACAGAGCCTGATGCGGGGCTCAAACCCACGAGCCGTGAGATAATGACCTGAGCCCAAGTCAGACGCTCAACCAACTGAGCCACCCAGGCGCCCCAAGGCTTTACTATTTTTATACAATTTAATTCTTGGTAATCTGTTGCCCTATAGTGATAAAAATGTGTAGTTAATCAGATCACTGTTTTGCATGCTACTACTCATTAGAAACCTATGCACTGATTTTTGTTTTTCACTAGCTTTATTTCTGATCTATTCTTGAAAACTGCTATTTTTCTTCATGATACTTCAGAAAATGTACAAGATTACTGGGATCAAAAGGCTAGACCTGCTTATTTCTAGTTGTGTGACTTAAAAACTTTGCGATCTAGGCCTCAGTTTTGTTTTCGTTTTTGTTTCTTCATCTATAAGATGGAGATAATCATACCTGTATCAAAGAATTGTTGCCAGGATTGTATTTTGAAATCCTAAGCTAACTAACCAAATAAAGAAATCTGTTGCCAAGATTGCATTTTGAAATCCTAAGCTAACTAACCAAATAAAGAAATAAAAACTAAAAAGAGCCTGATGCTCACATTTAAGACCACATATGCAAGTTTGTACCCTATTCAGCTTCAACGTTGAAAATTTGTTGCTGAGAGAGGGCTTGTCACAAATATATATATACCACATCTTTATCCATTCATCCGTTGATGGACATTTGGGCTCTTTCCATACTTTGGCTATTGCCAATAGGGCTGCTATAAACATTGGGGTGCATGTGACCCTTTGAAACAGCACACATGTATTCCTTGGATAAATACCTAGTAGTGCCATTACTGGGTTGTAGGGTAGTTCTATGTTTAATTTTTTGAGGAACCTCTGTACTGTTTTCCAGAGTGGCTGCACTAGTTTGCATTCCCACCAGCAGTGCAAAAGAGATCCTCTTTCTCTGCGTCCTCACCATCTGTTGTTGCCTTGAGTTGTTATTGTTAGCCTTTTTGACAAGTGTGAGGTGGTATCTCATTGTAGTTTTGATTTGTATTTCCCTGAAAATGAGTGATGTTGAGCATTTTTTTATGTGTCACTTGGTCATCTGGATGTCTTCTTTGGGGAGAAGTGTCTATTCATGTCTTTTGCCCATTTCTTCACTGGATTATTTGTTTCTTGGGTATTGAGTTTGTTAAGTTCTTTATAGATTTTGGATACTAACCCTTTCTCTGATATGTATATGGTCTTACTTTTACATATTGATCATTACATTGGATATAAAATATACAAACTAAGAGAGTATCTTCAAGAACACAGGGGTCTTACATAAAACATAATTATTGAGCTAGAATCAGTCTGGTTAGGTGTTTAAGAGGTACAGGAGCTCTTTCAAATATCTGTTTCCTATCTATAAAATAAAGGAGCTGTATTAGACGGTCTTAAAAGTCCTTTGACATATAAACTGATATAAATCATTAGAGAAACATTTTTACATTACAATTTTCAATATATAATTAATGATTCCCTAGTGGTTTGAAATAGCTTTTATGTTAGTAAAAATTTACTGATTCAATGATTCTCATGTTGTTCTAGTTCTGTCCCATTTGCCATTAAAACAGAAGATTATTTCCAATCTCATGAGAACATTTCTCATGGTTAGACAATTAAAGAGTTTTTTTTTCTTATATGTGGCAACATGGAGACCAGAAATCTCACTAATGGTGATTCTGTAGCCTGCAGTGATTTTCATTTATGCATATGTTGGTCAAATCTGTATTTTGTAACAGAATGGATTGCATCTGTTTTCTATTTGATTTTTTTATAAGTGGGTAAAAAAGTAACTTTTCAGAAGTCTGTACTGTATCTTTCACAAGTAACATAATGATACATAGTAATCCCTTTTTGAAAGCCTCATAAATGTTGATGAATTGCAAACAGTACTGAGTAAACTCAAAAGCTCTTATATTCCATACCATTTGAACCCACTTGCCTTATGAAAATGCAACTAAATTAGAAAGTTTTCCGTTTTCATAAGAATGCCTAGGACTTAGTGATTTATATGCATACATAATAGACAATGGATAGATTACCAGTGATATATCATAACCTCTCTGCATTGTGTTTGAAGGAAAGATGTATTTGAGGAGCCATCCAGAGGTAAATATTCATTTAAAGAAGGTTGAATCAAGAATTTCTCTTCCATTTCTGTTGCATTTCATTGTTAAACATGAGGTGGGGTCCACTTCATGTTTGCTAATTCTTTTTCTTCTTTTCGACTGAGAATTATTTATAAACACAGTAAGTCTCTTACCACTAAAACAAATGTTCTGTTCATTTATCCATTTTTTCTTGTCCTTTGCCCTCTTGCGTCTCCTCACTGGACGTTATCCTCAAAGTTATTTGTTATTAGTCACATTTCTCAATTGCTTTCTCAGACAATAAGCCAGTATTTCTGTTCTTTGAATTAGACAGCCATGTCCTATGTATAAGAAATAAAAATGTCAACACTCAGCTTATTAAAATGTGTTTTATTTGTGGTCAAATATTAGCTACAACCAGTCTGATTTCTATAGCCATCTGGACAGATTTATTGAGCAGATGATCCTTACATTTCTATTCAAGTATGATCACTGAAAACCCATTTTTCAGATATGGTATCTCCTTCTTTAGACAGTTATGTGGATATATACTTCATTTTGTAAATAAAATCCAGGTGCCTTATAAGGTTAAAATTTGAGGAAATATGTAATTTCATTTTGGGGTAATTAACTATAGTGGATTTGGTTTTTCTGTTCAATTTGTCTATGACACCATTGCAAGGTTTTTGGGTTTTCTTGTAAAATAACATTTTTACTGTGTTAGTCCTCTGCTTAAAGCCTTTCAGTAATTTTTCACTGGGGTGTTTAGGATAAAATCCAAATGGCCTAGTCTGACTAGATGATCATGCATAGTCTGCCCTTGACACAGCTTCCAACCTCACCTTCTGCTTCCCCTTTTTCTGAAAACTTAATTAAAGCAAAGTGGCTTCACTCGTGTTCCCAACATATTTGGAGTACTTCTGTCTTCATGTATTTTCTCAGGTCCTTTCTTCTGCCTGGAATTACTTTGTCTCTCTTTTTTCATTTACAGAAATATTATCTGACTTTCATGAATGGATTTTTTCCCTTCACGTATGAAGCCGCTGGTGAAATATTCCTTGAGGGGAAGAGAAGGGAATTGAGATATAGCAGCAAGGAAACATTTGTCTGTTATGTGGCAACTACCTTGATGGGCACTTTACATATATTATTTCAGCAAGGGTTCTGTTTCATAAATTACCATAACGTTTTGTAACATTTTGTATTTAAGACATCATTATTATCCTCATTACGACCAACTTCGTGGACATTAGTGCATTTCCCACCTTTATCATGTGTACAGCATGCCACTTGGTTTTGGATGTGCAAACATGAAAGAGATGTGGGCAGTTCTTGACCCTGGAGAAAAGACCGGAAGATTCATTAAAATTAAACAATGTATAAAGCACGCAAAAAATTTAGTAAACACTAGTTCAGAGAGGAAGAGGGTTACTAAATATTGACTAAAATACTTAGAACCTGGACGAGTAGCTTGAACCAGAAACATGTGTCTTATAAATGAACATAATTGCCTAACCGTTGTTACTTATGGGATGTATTAGCTACTTTCCTCATCCTTGCAGACAAAAATCAAGGGATAGTTTTTATAGAGGATGTAGTTATTGCATAGTACTTGATGTTGGACTGATTTGTGACTGCTGGTATTGTAGTTAAAAAGAAGTTTTTTATTTATTTCAAACAGGCTGTAGCTTAATATTCAGCTCTGTTTAGTAATTTATGCATAATTACAAGGGAAATTATTCATGATAGGCTATATTCTTGAAAGATACATGAACCAGAGGAAAATCAGAGGTAGATTAAAGGTTATCATGATTTAGAATTAATTGTAGTAAGTTCAACTAAGCAGTTCCTGTCCAGACCTGCACTATTTGTTTAAGGAGAACTTGTATTTGCTGCTGCAGAACACTTCTGAGAACTGGAAGTCCTTCTTGTTTACAGTGAAGCATGAACACCTTTTTATAACCTAATTTCTTAATATTTTCCCAAAGACAGTGTTTGCAAACTACACTAATTTGTTCTAATCTGAAATATTTTTCTATTTTTCAAAAAATACAGTGGTTAATTTCTTCCATTATTTTTGGTACTTATTTATTTCAACATAAAAAATGAATATTTTGCTGGCATTGCAATTATTTTTCAACATTTGATATACTGCAATGTGTATTACAATATTCCATATATAATTACAATATACCATATTCCGGTAATTCATAGACCCAATATATTGAAATTGGATTAGATAATTTGCCAATTGTCTTTTAAAAATTAGATCTTAAAGGAAATCCAGAAAGAGAGAATGGAGGGAAAAGGCACTCACAATATTGGCAATACTGTGTTTTTTATAGGTTCTTTTTATTTCTCTTGAAAAATATAAAGCTGTCTATAATATCTCTGCTTATTTCACTTTACTGGCTTTTGGACACCATAATCTCATTTTTAATCTATTATTCCAAATAGAAAACTTGAAATTTGAGACTGGATTAAACTAGTATTTTATTCTGATGCTATTACAATAACTGGGTGTAGGAAAAGCTTTCTCTTCACTGTGACGGAACGAAACCCCATTCTAGTACAGGAAGTTTCTGATTCATGCGATCAACCAAAGAGAAATGCTGTATCTGGAAGTCATGTATGTATAAAACTCAATGTGTTTCTGACATCACTGACACTTCTTCTTTTCTTTTATAGGTGTTAAAATGGGTAGAGGAAGCAGTACAGTCTTCTAAAGTTCACCTGTTATCAACAGATCATTTGGAGCAAGCTGTAAACACTTGGAAAATTCCTTTTGATCCCAGCCTAAAAGAGGTTACTGTGTCTCTGAGTGGCCCTTCTCCAGGGATTGAAATTCGCAATCCTTTAGGTGAGATATATCATACATCATATAATAAAATATGAAAACCATGAAAGGTAAAAGGTTTTGGACCTTTATTTATGTCAAGTTAATGCTAGCTTTATGAATAAATTCAGTAAATTCAAAAGTGACTATGAAAGATTTATTTAAAGAATAAAACTTTTTAGTCATAAGTATTGAATTAACATGAGATTCCAAAAACTGAAACTCCTAATAATTTACACAGATCAGATTTAGCAACTTAATTGTAGCTAAACTACTCAAAAGAAAAATTATTCAAATTGAGCCTGAAACTATATTTTCCTAACTTATGTATGAGGAAATATTTCACAGTAACATATTCTGTAAAATTCAGTATTTTATGTTATTTTTAATGAATCACATGAAACACTTCCATTTAAAACAACTGCCTAATTTTTTTACCATATTGTCTTCTGGATAAGGCTTAATTTTATAGAAGACAGTTAAAAACCAAATTCGTATTCTTATTAGGATAATGGTTTTAATTTATTTTGCTTCCTCAATTATATGTCATAGCCCTAAGAATTGGCCTGATTCTGTGGCTAGTTGAATATTATAATAAGACTTACTTTGTAAAGGAATCTAATAAAGATAGAAACCTCATTTTCCCTACTATTTGCATTTAGATTTTTTTTAACCTATTGATGTTTGCAACATATTATCATTTCCATTGTGGCTACTAAAGCTTTTTTTTTTTAATTTTTAATTTTTTAAACCTTTTTGTTTATTATTAAGAGACAGAGAGAGACAGAGCATGAGCACGGGAGGGGCAGAGAGCGCGGGAGACACAGAACCTGAGAGAGGCTCCAGGCTCTGAGCTGTCAGCACAGAGCCCAACATGGGGCTCAAACTCACAGAGTGTGAGATCATGGCCTGAGGTAAAGTCGGGCATTTAACCGACGGAGCCACCCAGGCGCCCCAGTGTGTTGCTTTCCTTAAACCTATTTGTGAGTATTTGTACCTGGAAGAGAGTAACTAGCTTACTTATTCAATTTTAGTCTTAGGAAATAACTAATGCCTGAAAGAAAACAGTATAGGAAATCGTCCTCAAAGACCATTCATACTACCAATCAAAGAGGAAGTTTACAAAACAAGCAAGACCTATTTTTCAAGACTCCTCCAGGTTTAGCCGAATACATGAATTTGTCTTGTGAGGTCTCATTCCATTCTAACTTTTCATGGTACCCAGGAAAGATTTATAGTCTTCACTACCTGGGTAATTAAAAATATCCATATCCACTGTATTATGTTTCTACTACTTTAAAAAAGTAATTGACATTTTAAAAGTTATTTATAGTAATTGTAAAGCCTCTGATGCAAACATAGATTCTTATAATTGATTTGTTTATATAGCTGCAGAAGGAGTCCATAGGAAAGAGTGCCCAACTAAGCTATGGCTTAATTCCAACTTTGCTTTTCTTCTTCTCTAGGTCCCAACTATTAGATACTTTCGATAAATCTCAAGTCATAGGAGATGGTATCATGCTGCTTTATTCTACCGCCTCCTTTAAATAGGACAGTAAAAGCCTTCTCCTGTGTTTCATGGAGCACAGGCTAACGTTTTGGATTTTGTGCACAAATGTGCCCAAGGCTCTCATGTTAGTAATACCATGAGTGATCTCCAAAAAGACATTTATTCTGGTTTACTGTTCTTGCCACCTATTAAATCTAAATGTCTCTAGTAACTGCACATAACTTCTCAGTGGCCATAATAATTGTTATCTAGGCTGGCTTTGGAAATGTGATTGCAGTCTGCCAGTTGTTATTTTTGTTTTAAGACCAAATCCTCATAGCAAATGGGGAATCTGCTCCTTCAGTTTCAATGTCCAGAAACCCTAAAATTAACCATGTTTAGATATAAATAATGTTCTGAGCTATAGGCACAAATGTCCCTCGGGTAATTTATCCTGGAAATGTACACAGCTAATACACATAGCTGAAAGAAAGCTTATGCTTGTTACCTTTATGTCTGCCTTTCAGGGAAGCTGATAAAAAAAGGATTTGGCCTGAATGAGCTATTAAATATCCATAACTCTGCCAAGGTGGTGAATGTTAAAGAGCCAGAGGCTGGAATGTGGACAGTGAAGGTATGGTTATTTTACAAAGCTTATTTATTTTGTTTTAATGTTGGCAGTTTAGAAAGTGTATACAATGTTTATACCTTTTCTTGCAATACAAGAATGCTTTTACTAAAAAACAGTATGCATAATACATTTGTAAAGGTGTCTTGATCACGTGAATTTGGTAGTGTTAAATTTTGATGACCATGAAAGGCAGACTTAAATTTGTCAGATAGTTTTCTGATAATCAAACCTGTAGATTGACTTTTTTTATCCATCTTCTTTCCCCCAAACAATCAGAGATGGAGCTGGTTGAGAACAATGGTTAGGGGCCTAGGCTCTAGTATGGGGGTGCCTGGGTGGGAATCTCTATGCTGCCACTTAAAAGCTTCATTTCCTCGGGCTGTAAAGTTCTCTGTGCCTTGCTTTCCTCCTCCTAATGTCGGGATAAAAATAATATTCTTTTATTTCATAGAATGGTGCTAAGAATAAAATTAATATGATACAAATGAAATACTTAGCATAGTTCCTGTTACAAAATAAGCACTCAGGTTGTGTTGGCTATTGTTATTTGGATGGATCTACATTCCCTGTTTACTTGAACCTAATATGGTATTTGGATCCTAGAATTACATTATGTAATATATGTTCACTCTGAGCATTGCATTATGCTAATACAGAGGAGAGAATACACTCCCCGAACTCTGGAGAGAGTAAATGGAAATCCAGTTCTGCTGTAGATTATATGTGTGATGCATTGTAGTGGATGTTCTGAGCCACTTGTCCATGTTTCTCAGGCTTTTCAATGTGCCCTGGCCCAATTTCAACTCTAGTATCTGCATTTCTGTGCCTAAGAGGTTTTTTTTTTTTCCAGAACAGAAGAAGGCTGTTCTGCCAGAGAATTAAACCCCTCAGGAGCAGCTTTCAGTCTCTGGCAGGAATAAACTCCAGTTGTCCATATGGGAGCGGGATTAAAAGCATGCCCTTATGGGGCTACATTCCTTTTCCTGTATCACTCCCCTCTTCCTATGAGCATCCTTTGTACCTCCCAAATAAACAACTTGCTCTAGAATCCTTCTGGGATAACTCAAATGAAGATACCCCTTGCATCATTTACTCTTGCTATCTCAGCTTCCCTACATGAAAAAAAAAAAAAAAAAAAGGAATTCATGGGCTCTTGATTGAAATGTGAGAGCTGCTGTATGTGCATGGAGGTGTTCATACCCCAGGCATTTGAGGTGCCATTTTTGCATGCCAGTTTTTGTTCTTGTTTGCTTTTTCCTTTTAAAAAGAATATCTGTATTAACTTTCCCAGCTTAAAGAATGAAAGCTTCCACTGTAACTCTATTCAAGCCCTAGAATATCATATCTTTAGTCTCAGAACTCTCAGTCTTATAGGGAAAGTAGAAACTGCCCTATGGATTTTTATTTGGAGGTAGAAAATATGGGATAAGGGTTTGGGTGAAAAGGCAATGTGAAATGTAACGGCCCCATCTTCCTGTTTTATTCACCCCCTTCCATATGCACTTACTAGGTGCTTAGTATTTACTGAGGGCATTCAGTTGTAACGATGCAATGTTATACTACTATATTTTAAACAAATGTAGCCAAATTGGATGTTATAGTTATTTTAACCAACTCCTCCAGTCTATGACTAGGGTTGAGTCTGACCTTCTATTGCCACAGTAGAGAGTATAGGAGGTTTAGTCTCTTTTTTCCTCAAATACTTTAAGTGTGACCTAAGCCAACAATCTTGACTAGCAAGTTCACTGAAGCAATTTCTTCTTGCTTCAGAATGAATAAGCATCCAGTTATTGATTGTGAAATATGTACGAGTGATGACATTTCTTTTGTATTATTGGCAACTAATTGCAAAGTATATGAACTTCTGCAGGTGATTTGGATGGCTACCCATGGTATTTCCTCTAGTAAAACTCTTGCCCAGAAGTAGAGAAATATTGCATGGCTGTTGCTGTATCTTGTGCCTAACACATCTACCCATTCAGTCATGCATTCAATAAACATTTATGGAGTTTTGCCCTTGGCCATGTTCCCTGATACTTAATGGGCACTAAGCACATTTTAATTGATAATTAGAATAGAAAAGCACTGAGGATTACTCTGTGAGTGAGGAGGGAAGCAATAAGGGGATGAGGTGATGGGGACTCTGTTTAGACAAGCCTGTAAGTTCAGACTCCTGTAATTAAGGAAACAATGAAAAGACACAGTATTTATTATCATATTATCCTGAATTTGTATCTAGTTCTCACCAAAAAAGCCTTGGTTCTGATGTCACAGCATTTCTAGAGTACAATTAGTGGTAGCTAAACAAAGGATATGCATTACAATGCAATTTAAAGATAATAACATTATTTTCCTCCTATATGAAATACCAAAATAATATATCAGGTTGATGCAAAAGAAATTGAGCTGAACCCACAGACATAAATATCACTGCTGACTTTGGATCTCCCTTTTCGATGGCTAATGAGTGATAATGTTTCACATGTGCACTTTCTCAAGAGAAATGTCTGCGATTGATAGTATTATGTCTGGTGCTATCTCCCATGCACTCTGCTATCTGGAAAATGTCTGCTCTATCAGTAGAATTCATAATGGCTTTTTGAATATTTCACATAGCAGGTTTCATCCCAAGTATGGAAAACTATCTATTATTTGCCCTTAGCATGGTCTTCCAGGGTCACTCAACTGAGCCTCAACCAATCCTTTTAACTCTTGTCTATCACTTTCACGTACAATCTAATCAAATGTAACTTTGTACTATCTCTCACCCTATCTCCTACCGCATTCTCCTTACCCGTGTTTTCTCTTAAGTTGTTCCTTCTCCTAGAATGCCCTTCCTTTCTTTTTTAAAAATTGTTTAATGTTTTTATTTTAATGTTTTATTTCTGAGAGAGAGAGAGACAGTGTGAGCAGGGGAGGGTCAGAGAGAGAGGGAGACACAGAATCTGAAATAGTCTCCAGGCTCCGAGCTGGCTGTCAGCACAGAGCCCATCGAGGGGCTGGAACCCACAAACCCTGAGATCATGACCTGAGCTGAAGTCAGACGCTTAACTGACTGAGCCACCCGGGCACCTCTAGAATGCCCTTCCTTTCCATCTGACTTCTAACTTTCATGGCAAATGACACTTTCATCAAGCCTTTTCTGACTTTTTTCCATTAAAAGGCTCTCTTTTCCCTCTGGCTTTCTATTGCAACTTTTCTGCACCTCCCTTTTTGATAATTTCCCTTGTATATATTTCTGTACAGATTTTCTCTTCCTATTTTACTCTAGACCAAATTTTGTCAATGGTATGTGCCACAATATCCGTCCAGAAAAGTGTTGCATAAATATTCGTGAATAAAAATGAATGCTTTTATTCTGATAATATCCAAGGAAGCAGGTAGAAGAGTTGATTTAGTTGTGTGCTGGCATGGAACTCTTTAATTTGTGCATGATTTAAAGTGCTGTGAGAGTGGCAATTTCTTTTCTTCCATAGTTTTCCTCTAAAACCTTGGTAATTACTTTTCTCTAACTTCTTAGGACACTGTTACAAAATAGACAATGAGTTTACTCATCTGTATAGTTCACATAAATGACTCAAGTGTTTTAGGCTGCCTCTGATGCAGGTAAAAACACGTTAAAAATAGATGAGTAAAAAGAATGCAAGGTTTTATTAAAAGCACAAGAGAATGTTGCTTTATGTCCCTAAATTTCTATTGTAGAGAGGCTACAAATCCTGGATCTCATTTCTGTGCAATACAAATTTTCCATTCAGTCAGCTATATCTACATATACAATGTTTGAACATAACCACAAAAACTGTCAGGCCAAACTTTGTTCCTTAAGGGGAACTTCCTACGAAGGTATTAAATAATTGTCAGCACCCTTTGGGTTTGGGTGGCACAAGCTGTTTCTCTTAGTCTAGGATTATCAGTGTGATCATGTAATCCAACACATCCCTTGGGGCACGTTTTTCCATTAAGTAAATTTGGATACACTGTCCTTAGATAATCTTCCAAATAGAGAAAGGAGTGTACCCAACCACATGACTATATTGAGGTTCTGAGACTAGTAGGAATATTTTGGTTTTACATAGCTATGCTGGTTGCCAGAGACTACTAATGGATATTCTAAAGATAAAAGTATTTTGGAAACCGTACGTAAGTGGCATAAGCTTGTGTAGGAATCATAATTAAATAAACCTCAAGTCAACGAAGGACCACACAAGAAGATTATTATTCTGGCCTCCAATTATTTTCACCTGGTGACTCTTTTGAATAAGCCTAAAGATGACACCAGGTGTATTATTTAAATGGATTAGGTGTGGCATTAATTCAGATGTTTTGGGTCAATAGAATGCTTTATGGTAGATTTTTCTGGAAAATTTCCCAGTATTTTTAGTCTGCTGGTATCAGATTATCAACCAAATAGAATGTTTCCTTAAAAAAAAAAAAAAAAGATACCTGTACACGTATATGTTTTTGTCTATGTGTACTATATATACATACATATGTACTATATATATATATATACATACATATACACACATATATATATGTATGTATGTATATATATGTATGTATATATGTATAGATATACATATGCATGGTTTGGGTACATTTCTTTCCTTATATCACATTTCTCTAAACATACAATGCCTAATAACATGATAGTACTTAAACCTAGGTGGCATTATATCTTTGTGCCTGGCACAATGCCCAGCCCATAGTAGGTTTTCAATAAATATTTGAAACCACCATATTTCCTTAATTTTTAGAGAACAGTATGTCACTTAAGAACAAATCTTTTGAAAAGAGTTTGCATCTGTTTTAATTCAAGATCCACTACTTCATATCTCTTTGACATTGAAGAAATTACCTAATTTCCCAAGTCTGAAAAAAATGGGGAAAATAATACCTACTTATTGACACATTAATGGTAAAATTAGTCCTACTCTTGAATATGTGTAAATTGAAAATTATCTCTATACTTTCTGTCAATGCAGATACACATGATGGTTTTTCTTACTTTGGGTTGTTTTTTTTTTTTTTTGAGAGAGAGAGTGCACAAGGGGAGGAGGAGGAGAGAGAGAAAGAGAAGGCGGGGAGAGAGGGGGAAGGAGAGAATGTTTAGCAGGCACCATACTCAGCACAGAGCCTGATTCAGAAGCTTGATCTCACAACCGTGAGATCCTGACCTGAGCCGAAATCAAGGGTCGGATGCTTAACTGACTGAGTCACCCAGGTGCCCCAGGCATATTTATTTTTTATAAAATATTGAAACTCTTTAGGAAATAAAATGAAAGCCAGCTCTATCAATCACATTTGATTCAATTTTTAAGAGGGCAGGCTTCACTTTTAGTAGTAGGAGGAATTCTTACTGGCTTAATACAAGAAAGTTAATTCCTTACTAATGTTACATGTTCCTTGGATGTTGACAAGGTGTCCTACTTTACACACTCATGAACCCAAGCTGGTGGTATACCCACCATAATTTAGAACATTCAGCCTCTTCAGTTATTTTAGTGGGAGAAAAGACTGGAGAATGTGCATTCAATTTTTGGAAAAGAAAAAAAAAGGAATTTGGGTCACTCCTGGAATGACACAGATATCTCTGTGAGTGACACACTTTAGCACACTTTAGTTCCTATTATGGCCTCATGGTATACTGGATCTAACTCATAATGGCTCATTGGGAGGAAATTATGCACTTTTTCTTTCCACCTCTGTGTTCAGTAATGTCAACTTGGGAGCTTGAAATCAGCCTTGGTGGTAGAATTTACACCACAGAAATTGGCAAATGCCCATAATTAAGGCTTTTTATTCAGAAAGCAGTTTACCAATATTCTACTCATCAACCTGACCTCTCCTAATGGAAGTGTATTTAGAAATGTAGAATGGCAAATGAATAGTTGGAGGGTATCATTATCTTCTATGCCGTAGTGTCCAAATCAACCCAGAGATGATGTTATCCTAAAATGCTATGCATAGACTTGGGTACTAAAGAAAAAGCAATGAACTTGGAGCAGTTGCCATTTAATGTGCTATCTAAACCTAGGCAAGCAATCATTTCTTTGAACATCGGTTTCTTTATGGTGTTATAAAATCATCTTTGGATGCAATAGGATTATATAAAATAATGTGTGAGCAAACTTAGCATAATGCTTCTGGAAAAATTCATTGAATTCTTGATGAATCTGGCATTTGCTGGTTCTTAAGGAATCTAAGGAAAAGTACCAACATTAGTTAGGCATTAGGGGGGTTTTAGTATGATTTGTTACACCTACATTTACAAAATACTATGATAAATAGGACACAGTTATCACCTTATGGGACTTTCAGTATAAAGATATATTTAATCGGTCTTTATGCTTAAACTAAGAAGTAGATCCTTCTGCAGTAGAACCGACTGGGAAGAGATCAGAGGACAACTGATTTTCCCTGGAGCTCTCCATGGTGCTTGCTCCATGGTATTTTAGCCTGTCCTCCTTCACTCCTCATAGACTCACTTCAATTCAGAAACCTAGACTCTGGTCTACTCTGCTCCTTCTTTTCTCTTACTCCTTTGAGAATCAAGGTTACCTATTTATTATTTTAGGATGCCGGTAGATATCTGGTGTAACTTTTTCTTTGCCTCAACTCAGCTCACACGGTGTATTCCTGACGTAGACCCTTCTACAGCTTGACCAACATGACATTGTAATTCAGAGTGGTAATCAATTCAGAGTCGTTATGAGTTCATGACATTGAATTCAGAGAGGAATTCAGTGTAATTCAGAATAAAGTTCATAATAGATCATTGAGAACTTTAAAAAATTGTATGAATAAATATACTGTGTGAAATACAAATCTCAGAGTTTCTAACCCACACAAACCCTGTTTTAGTGCCTAGAAATTTTCTTGTTTTCATTGGAGCTATTATGCTGCTCCTGTTTCCCTCTTCTTGACTATAGAAGCCATGAGGTTAGAGTGACTTTGTGCATAAATGATACTTCAAGACATTCTATGGTGGAGAGATGCTTCTTGGAGCCAAATTCAAATAACCCACATGATATAAAGACCAAACATAAAAACATTAAGTCAGTAATGTGGTCTTACTAATTTTATTATATATAAAGAAAAATGATACTAATGTTGCTAGAATAATTTGGAGGAGAAAAGAGAAGGAAGGAATATGCAGCTGGACTTTTTCTCTGTTTGATTCAGTTACAGAATTAGCTGCATATTCTTTGTTGCTCCAGGACCTTCACATCATTAGTTCTCCTCCAATCCCACTATGTCCATAATATGTGAGAATCTGGAACCTTCTACCACCATTTCCGGAGTTTGCTGAAAGCTTACTTTATTAGGTCTCCCTGCCTCCTGATTATTTTTGTGTTGATTGTCACCTTCTGTACTTTGATGCAGGACAAAGCTCGGCCTCAACAAAAATATCACAGGAAATCCACTAATAACAAGACTTGTGAGTTTAGTAAATTTAACTGAAGATTTAAGGTTATATCTTGAAGCACCTTATCCCCTTCTGCTCTCTCCTTGGCCCCATTCTTCTTTTCTTCCCATTATGCCTCTACTTCTCTCCTCTGAGTAGTCTTATGAGTTCCGCATTACTCTCCTACTATGTAGATCAGTTCAGCATATTCCAGTGTTTTCCTTGAAACCAGCATAATCAAATTCAATGAGATAATCATGAGAAACACATAGGGTGGCTATAGAAGTTAGTTTCTGGAGCCTCACTGAGTGCATACCATGTCTCTGCCACCGGTTATATCTGTGACTTATTCTCCCTGATCTTTGAAATTAGGGTAATATACTCCCCCAGAGGGGCTTTTGTAAAGATCAAAAGTGATCATTTACAAAATGAAAGATTTAGTCTGTTTTACAGTTCGTACTTTGTATATGTTAATATTTCTTTCTTCTCCTTTTGCCATTTACTGGTTTATTTACCATACATAAAACCTTTTTGTTATTTTTTTAAGTTAATTTATTTTTGACACAGAGAGAGTGTGAGTGGGGAAGGAGCAGTGAGGGAGAGGGAGAGAGAGAGGGAGAGAAAGAGAGAGAGAGACAGAGAGAGAGAGAGAGAGAGAGAGAGAGAAAGAATGAGAATCCCAAGCAGGCTTTGTCCTGTCAGCACAGAATCCGACACGGAGCTCAGTCCCACAAACCGTGAGATCGTGACCTGAGCTGAAATCAAGAGTCAGATGCTTAACTGACTGAGCCACCCAGGCAACCCCCCCACCTTTTGTTCTCCTTAACACTAATATTTGAAAAAGGGAGCTCAGCTAAGAAGCAGACTAAAATAATAGTTTACCTTAAGATAACACACAAAATTATAAACTATTGTCACTTTCTTATAAAGACATTTTAATGTGATGTTTTGTGTTCCCCAAATATTATCCAAATATTGTTGTCATTATTTTAAGAGAATGATTGGAGAATGATAAATGCATGCATACGTGTCAGAGGTTATTTTAAACTAAATTAGTTTAATTTTTAAATTTCTATTCTAGTTTTAAACCATAATTTTGGATTATTTGTGATGTCCTTCAATCTTATTACCCTGATTAATACAGAGTTGGATATAATTTTACATGAAAATGGACTCGGAAATATTTTTGTTTACAAACGCTCTTAAATTCTAAGCAGACTGTTTATAATATAGAAACACAAAGTTAAAATGCTTGGTTAACCTATTACTCTTCATATTTTGGGCATTGCCCAGAGAACAGGAAACCTACGTCTTTATTTCCATATACTTTGTCAACTACTGTGGTATTTTAAGGATCAAAATTAATTTATTTTACCATAATTTTATACGGGTTATAAGGAACTCCTTATTCATTAGCTCTGCTTTATTGCTAACATATTGGTTAGTAATAGAAGATGCCATATTTTCAAACACAGGTAATTTCTAATTTTGTCACTTTGATATTAAGCACTACTTTTAAAATGGATTCCTTGTCAGTTCATTTGTACAAAGCACAGTTGCAAGATAATTAACACCTGATGGCAGTCTTTTGGCAAATTATGGGTCATATGTACCCTTGGTAACCTCAATCTTGGGGGACTTTCTGAGCAGCAATTAATGATAATATATGATGTCAGTGAATAAATATAAGTCAAGTCATCATAATATTGACCCTTCTGATTGTCCATACATGAAATCAGGAAACAATCCTGTCTTCAGTAAGGCACTGTGTCATTCTAAAACAGTTGAAATTGAAATTAGACTTACCAAGGTTTTGTATACCCCTTAGGAAATCCCATTTTAAAACTGGATCATGGCCTTTAGGCACCACCACTGCCCCATTTTCTTTGCTCTACTGTATGGAATCCATGACACATCTTCTTTTAGAAATAATGGAATAAGTGGTGGTGCTGAGAACCCTACGCGTACACATACAGTCCTTTGTAAACCTTAGGAAAATGAGCTGGAGTAATTAGCAGCCTCATTTACACTAAGAATACAACAAACCTGTTTTTATGGCAGTGTGTTTTTCCTTTTTTTACCTTCATTTTCCTTTTTTTTTTTTTTTGAGTTTTTGTAGGTTGTGCTCAATGAGAAAAAATATCGTAGTGAAAGGGACAAGGAACATATTTCCTCATCTTTCCTCCCCTTGTTGCTAAATAACAACGAATCACAGTGATTTTAGGAAGGCTGTGTCATTTGTAGAGCTCTGGAAATGGCATGTTTTTAATCATGGTGTGGCTTAATCTGGCTGTTTACCAGATTACAATTTTATATATAATTATATATAATAGAGGCACATATATTTTCAGTGCATTCTATCGATGCTGCTATCATGTGGTCATTTTACCTTGAAAGAGAATCTTGGTGATCACTGTAATAAAATATGGTGAACTCTTTTTCTTTCTTAATGTTTATTTTTTATTTTTGAGACAGAGACAGTGTGTGGGGGAGGGAAAGGGAGGGTGGTGCGCAGAGGATTCCAAGCAGGCTCCGTTCTGACAGCAGAGAGCCCAAAGTTGGGCTCGAACTCGTGAACTGTGAGATCATGACCTGAGCTGAAGTCAGACACTTAACTGACTGAGCCACAGAGGTGCCCCTGGTGGACTCTTTTTCATAAGTGCTAGGTGAGTTTTTGAAAAGTTGATTCTTAGACTCCACTCTGATTCAGTAAATCTGGGTTGGTGCTTAGAAGTCTGCATTTTCAAGAAACAACCCGAGTGATTTTGTATAGTTGTAGATGTAGGTGCTCCTCAGCTCTTATTGTGAAAGATACTGAGATAGAGGCTAACTCTGACTTAACCTTGCTCTTGGGAGACAATGTAGCACTGTGGTGAAGACCCTGGAGCCTGACCTTACCATTAAAACCCCACCTCTGTAGTTAAGAAGCCTTGTGAACTTGGAAAGCTACTTAATGACTTGGTGCCCCATCTGCTTATCTGTGCAGTGGTGATAATGATTTATACCTGATAGGAATGTAATGAGAATTAAATTAGCCAATGTATTTGAAGAGTCTGGACATAGAGGAAACATTCAGTAAACATTAGTGTTATTATTTTATCCTGTGGCTCCTTCACCCAAATTATTTATTATTTATCCACATATGAGTCACTTTAGTGCTGAGTTTTCAATATTTAGTTCATCATTCCCTTTAGAAGGTTTTAGCCAAACCACAGGCTAGTATGTTGCTTTTATGTGTTTCTGTGTACCATTTATGTATTTCTGATACTGCATCATATTAAAGATTTCTATGTTTCCATCTGTCTCCCTCATTAGCCATGAGTTCTTAGAGGGTAGGGACCATGTTTTATGCACATTTGTGTCTTAAGCACCCAGTGATTTTGCTAGGACGCTGGTGAGCCGAGGATGCTGATTGGCCAAAATCTGGACAGTGATCAGCTCTCAGTGCTTGTCCTGAGTGTTTCTTCCCAAATGTGAAGAAGGAGGAGACCTTTTCCAGAGTCAAACTTGAATAGTGTTTAGAGGAGAAGATTTAGTCATTCATTCATCAGTATTTGCTGAACATCTATCATGTAAAACCACAATGATCCATGTCCTTATAGAGCTTTTACAGATTAACTTCAGTGCTATTCACTAGGGACTGAACATCTACTTCTTATACCATTGGGCCTGCAGAGTGTTACTGAATTTTATTTTAGAGCAGTCCCCTGGGATATGTGTTATAAAACTTGCGTTTAAGATATAGAATCATAGTTGAGTTTAGAACACCCAAATCAGAGCCTGAATTATTGGACATCAGTCCTAATTAAACACTTGGTAGTTTCCTATACCAGGTAGTGTTTACTGTGACCGGCAACCTGGATCAGCTCATGGGGTTTGTCTTTAAACATTTTTCAGACTTCTAGCAGTGGAAGGCACTCTGTTCGCATCACCGGCCTTAGTACAATTGATTTCCGAGCTGGTTTTTCCCGAAAGCCCACGCTGGATTTCAAAAAAACAGTCAGCAGACCAGTGCAAGGTTTGTATGCGCATATTACCGAAATTGAAATAGCAGATATCCAAGTGCAAAGTATTTCTCAGACTGTCTGTGATTTTATACTTTTGTGGCATTCAGCAGAATTGGGAATTATATTCTTGGCCTCGTCACTTTTTTCTCAATGTGTAAGACCAGTGATATTGATGAAATTACTCAGAGAGCTTGTTAAAAATTAAGATTCCCAGGCCTCACACCAGATGTCCTGATTTAGAACTAAACAGGAATATGCACTATATCAAGCACCCCAGTTGATTCCTAAACTTACTAAACTTTGAAAACTACTGATGTGGATCTTGAGATTTTTACTAACATCCATAAATTGCCTTGTTGTCAAGGTGAAAAATGAGGGTGTTATGTGTGTAGATGGCTAAAAACAATTAAAGACATCATGTATAATTGTGTGTTCAAAGATAACATTATGGCTGCTTTTTGAACCTTGTTATTTTATTCATGTAAGATTATTTATAGCTTTATAGATAAAAAGATGCTTAATCCTACTGTGACTCCTTAAATTTCCTTTTTTCTGATCATTCTTTTATTTTATTACTGCAGTTACTGAAAAGATACACGTAGTGGATCCTTAAAAATTAAATATTTCTGTAATTAAACATCAAGGAATACAGTATTCACTATTCTTATTTTTCTATGTATGATATTGTTAAAATACCATAAAAATAATTAATGAGGATTTCCTAAGTTTCTCTGGTCATGAATAACTGTCTTTCATGTAGTAGAAAGGATTCTATAATTAGGCCACAATGTATCAGACAGTTTGTACTACTCATATTTATGATACTTCTCTCTTATTATAATTCAAAGATTTATTTGATAAATAACTCAACTGTACATTACTTATTAATAATAATAAAGTCTTTCTCCTGTAGGAATTCCTACCTATGTGCTGCTGAATACTTCCGGAATTTCCATCCCGGCCAGAGTAGATCGACTTGAACTTCTGAGTATCTCAGGCAGTTCCCTTAAGACTATCCCTATTAAGTATTACCCTGACCGAAAACCTTATGGCTTGTGGAATATCTCTGACTTTATACCACCAAATGAAGCTTTCTTTCTCAGAGTCACAGGCTATGATAAGGATGATTATCTCTTCCAGAGGGTATCAAGTGTTTCCTTCTCTAGTATCATCCCAGGTGAGACATCATTTTATTAGACTCTGGAGTATTGATAGTTGAAGGGAGCACTGTGGTCCTATCAGTAAAGAATGGACTACAAAATAAAGAATAATATCTTCACATTATTACTGGGTTATCAAATTGATGGGCATTTAGGTAACACACTTTTTCTTAATCATAAAAAGCACATCTGGAGTTTCATGTGAAGTCTCACTGACTGCAGATCTGAAAATTCTGATTGCTTCAATCAGTGTGAGAACTGGGAAATTCTGGTGCTCACTCCCCCTAAAAAAAAGCCTGGCACACATGCTCAATGTTTGATCAAGCTACCCAAATTGGCCAAATGGGATAAATGTGTATTAATGATTGTCAGAAACCTACTTTGTGAATAGTAATTCATTGTAAACATCTGGTGATGATTCTGCCTTTCTGTGATAAGTTGGCAGTTAGTTAATCAGTAATCTAGTTACTCTTATATTTGCTGTTATATAGAGATGAGAACATAGATTAAGGATTCTTTGGAAGCATGAGGTAGCATTTCAACTTGTCTCTATTATTGCTATTTCTCAAGACTAATGACAACTGTGATCAAAACTTTGGAACTGTAGCTGAAACTGGATATGCAAATCTGTAGAAGGATCTTTTTCTAATATTGTACCATTGGATGGAGGGACAACAATTTATCATTTATACATACGGTTGTAATTTGAGAAATTCAGAAACAACTGTATAGTTATTCTTTAATGGTTGTCAAATGGTGAGAATAGAACCAACCTCAGTATTTCCTCATGTACAGTATTCAAAATTAGTTGTATTATCCCTAAATTGAATACTGCAAAATCTACTGGATTCAAATCAAGGTTGTTTTTTTTTTTCCCCATTATTTTTGGGAAAACAATTACTCTATGACTTCAATTCTAAGCTATGTGGGTCCTTTTCATATATTTACATTTTTAAAGTAAAGTAGATTCTACAACTGAGGAGGTATTGTAACGTATTGTAACTTATTATAGCTTTTTTTTTTCTATATCAGTGGCACAAAAAATAGTGTGTCTTAAAAAATAAATGGAGTCTCAGGTTTAACGAATACCTTAGTAAGGGGTCCATGGAGATATCCAGAAATTAATGGGGTTTGAACAAAGAAAGGTAATTAAAGTGATTTTTAGTGATTTAGATTAATTGGAATGCAGAGGGTTTACTGGAATAATTAAGGTTTGAAGTTTTGAATGGATTAACAGGAAATACCCAATATCATTGTGACCTTGTTGCCATGTTCTGTTTTTCCTAGATGCTCCCAAAGTTACAATGCCCAAGAAGACCCCAGGATACTACCTGCAACCGGGCCGAATTCCCTGCTCTGTTGAGAGTCTTTTACCCTTTACCTTAAGCTTTGTCAGAAATGGACTTGCACTTGGAGTAGACCAGTATTTAAGGTGTGTACATGTTCTGTTAGCAATTATAGATAGCATTAAACATCTAAATACAAATAAATACTTCTTTTAATGTGCTTTTTCTTTGGAAATTCTCATTTATTTCTTCCATAGTCTTGGAATATAGCAGTGAACAAAACAGACACAAGTCCGTGCCTTTATGGAGCTTTTATTATAATGGAAAAAGACAGAAAATAGATCTATGTTTTATAATATGTTAATTTCTAATTTACAATATGTTAAATATGTTAATTTAATAGATGTTAGAATTCATTCAAGGGTTGATTCAGGTTTTATAGAATCTGAATGTTATATAACTTGAGGGTCTCCTGTTAAGCCAAAGAATACACAATTATGAATATAAAGTTAGGTACCAAAGTTTGGAAGGGTCCTGGCAAAAGAGAAGAGTTTAAGCTTTATCAGCTTTGGGGCAAACAAATCTCTGAATGTCGTCCAGAGACGGGGTGCATATGGTTTTGGCCCACTTGCAATTTTAAAATTCAGGCTAAGGGACATTTGAGCAAAGACCTAAACATGGCGAGAGATGATCATGCAGATGGGTATCTAGGGAAACGCATTTGCATGCCAGGAGCAGTAAGTGCAAATGCACAAGCCTGGAGCTGACTGGGCATGGGGGAAGGAAGGACAGGAAGGAAGCCAGTGTGGCTGGAGTGCAGTGAGCCAGGAGAAGGGTGGAGGATGGGGTCAGGGAGGGGAAACGTGTTGGAGACAACAGGTGGGGCTGGAGCCTGTGTGGCCACTGCACTTAACAATCAGCGGGAGTGGGTGAGGAGGCACCGACCTTCCTTGTGAAGATGGGTGGGTTTTTTAGATAAGTATAAATCTATGAGAAAATTAAGTAGATCTTGAAATCTGGAGGATGATTTCTGGGGAAAAAAAGTGGTTTTTTTTTAATCTTCCTAATGAAACAAACTGTATTTGGAGAAAAACTCTAGGGATTACTTTACAAAATTTCCGTGCTGTTAATTCAATACTAATATAAATAACTTGCATAAAATGCTAAATATTTGACAGTATTAGCCTATTTAATCTCTTTAGGGAGTCATTGTAGGCAAAAACTATGGCAGGAATGTTCAGTATAACTTTAGAAAAAAATTCCACTCTTTGAAGATTCAACTGTATTATTTCCTGCTACTTTTTTAATATTGTGTGTCTTGATGATTCCCTAAGCTCCATGTTTAATAACCAGCAACATAACCGACCAGGATATTAAATGATGAAGCTACATAACTGCCTGATGAAATCAAATCATTCTGCTTCATGTTTAAATAGTAACATGTTTCAAAGACACTTGAGATTCTTTATAAACATTAATTCATTAATTCCACACAATTCCTGGGAGGTAAGCCACAAGAATTCTTTCATTTTTCCAGCTCTGTGGCTCAGAGATGTGACATGCCTTGCTGACATATATTAAGCTCTTTGTATGTGAGAGGCTAAAGACAGAATTTGGCATGGGTGGTGATGGATTGATACTGTAACCCTGATTCACTCACATGTCTTTGCCCTAGATTTCCTAATAACTTCAGACATGTGACTTAATCTTTGTTATGTGAGTCGCTATGGACACTAGGGGATGTAAGAGAGAATTAGTTTGCATTAGCAACAGGACACATTTCTATTTGACATGTTCTTTCCTTATTCCAAAGATCATGCCTTCAAAACTTCTTATTGTGGCCATAGAGTTTTAATGTTAACTGAGAAGACTACATGAAAAAAGAGAATTTCATGTAATATTTCATAAATAAGAGAGGAGCAAGTATCATTGTCAAGAATATTCTCTAAGTCATCTGACACTGGTTACATGCCTTTGAACTAATTACTTGTCCTTCTTCCTGAATCTCAACTTACTTGTTTTTTGAGGGACCTGGGACTAGAAGAATTGTCACTATCTGTTTCTAAAATATCCATGTGTCTAAGTTTTGATGAAATGTAGTGGATGCCTGGGCCTGAAATAGGCATTGCAGAAAACATAATACACTGTTTGTTTTTCAAATTTCTGCCTCCCTGAATTTACCAGTACCTCCTAGATGATGACAGTTGGAACTCTGGGCTTAGCTTACTGCTCTTTAAGCATTAAAGATATAGCTTACGTGATTGCTATGGCTTAGAGTCCACTCATATTCCGTTTTCATCTGAATGGGACAGTAAGGACTCTGACACCTGGTGCATACACAGTTGAAAGGAAACATTAAAGTGAATATATGGACTTTGCTTATTCTGTCCCTTTTCTGATGTACAGGAACCTGTGCCTTCACTTTCTCTTACAAAGTCTAGGTCAGTGCTAAATATACATTAAGAGCTCAGTGAGTTCTTCATGTTTTTTTGATGACAGGTATGGTTTTTTTTTTGGAGATCTGGAGTCATTACTGTGATATTATGTCTCATACCACTTTTAGACTTAAGTGTAAGGTGTCTTTGACTCTGCAATGGGCTCTTCATCTCATCTATGTCTTGAATGTTTAAGAAGGGTATAAATAGCTATGGCTGAATGTAAGAAGAAAATTATGAAATTAGTTGTGGTTTTTAATTCTATTTTAAATTAAGATAATGCCTATTTTGTAGATTATTGAGAGATTTTAAGTGTCTATTAATATCTATTATCTAATTAGATATGAAATATCTATCAGAATTAAATATTACTTAGACAACTTCCAAAAACAGAAAGCAATTTGAATAGTCTTAAAGGCCAAAGAATACGTATTTATTCAATGAATGGATACATATTATAGCAAACGGATTTTTTAACCTAAATGACAGATCTGATAATAAAACTGATAATTTTTTTCTTTTGTCAATGTATACATAGATTGAACTGGATATGTTCCATAATCTTATATGGAACTTATATATAAGAAAATTAAAGGGAACTTTTTGGGATCAAAACATCAATTTTCTACCTTCAAATTCATGAATTACCTTGTTGAATTGCTTTGGTTAAGAACCCCCACTGAACATGACCCAAAACTGGAAATAATATGGAAGGAGAGAGAACTTAAGGAGTGTTTCTCTATTAAATCTTTATCTTGTATTTTCACATAGGCAGAAAATGTTTCCCTAAAGAAATTCACAAGCTCCATATCTTATTGCCTTTGGTGTGCCTTTTGCTTAGAGAGCTTAACTTTCTAATTAAAAGGTGCATTACTTTAAGTTATGAAGAACTCTGTAGTTTCATCTGCTTATTTTTACAATGTTCTTTAGAATGAATACTTCCAAAAAAATACTTTATAAAAAATCACTGCTTTCAACTCTGTCTTGTTTTTGTCATAGCCTAAAATGGTTTCTGTTTTCTTGCCCCAGAGAATCTGCCAGTGTGAACTGGGAGATTGAAAAGGTCACTTTGTCTGATGAAGGCGCGTATGAGTGCATCGCTGTCAGCAGTGCGGGGACTGGACGGGCACAGACATTTTTTGATGTGTCAGGTAATTATCATTAATGGATTTGCAGTAGCCTGGAAATTAATGCAGCTATGGAAATGGGATGTTGCCAATCCTGGCTTCACTACATATTAGCTGTGTGAGTTCCTTGGGCCAGTCACTTAAGGACTCAGTGCCTTGGTTTCCCAAACTATACTATGAAGATAACTATCAGTGTAGCAGTCTCTTATCTCATTGGGAAACGTGAGGATAAATGAGATAGTATATGTAAGTCACACAGAAGAGAGTCTGGCACATAGAAACACTTAATAGACCTTAGCTATCCTTGTTATTATTCTTGTACGATTATCGTTATTATCATAGGGCTCTTAATAAATATTTTTTGAAATGACCACATATCATTTTTATTCAAATTTAAAGAAATTTAGAGAAAGGAAGGGATAAAGTTTAAGAAAAGGGAGAGATCTATTCTGGGAATAACAAGGTTAAATTTCCCTTTTTCTTTCCCATATTTGTAATAAGCATACTGCTTTTGTGAGTGCATTCTGACATTAAATTCAAGACAATAATGAGAGTGATCATGTTCAAGAAACACAGGGCCTCAGTGGCTACAATATTGGTATTAAGAAGAGTGGAAGAAATGCTAATTATTTTACAGTAAATAATCCATTTCCTATGAATAAGTGGGAGGCAAAACTCATTGCTNGCATTTTTATTCAAACTTAAAGAAATTTAGAGAAATATTGGTATTAAGAAGAGTGGAAGAAATGCTAATTATTTTACAGTAAATAATCCATTTCCTATGAATAAGTGGGAGGCAAAACTCATTGCTTTCTAAGGTAGAATATATTTTGTGAAAAAATCATGTTTCCTTTAATCATGTTTCTAAGGTAGAATATATTTTTGTGAAAAAATCAAGTTTCCTTTAAAAGAGTATCATTTTTAATCAATGACCAGGATTTGAGCCACTTACTCAGCATATATCTAGAATTTATTGGAAAGTTTGTTTTGATTGAATTATTTTCTACATGCCTTATAGACTAGTGTTGCTGTGTGTTTAATACTAACCTTATGTTTACCTAAATGTAGCTGCTGAGTTTATAACATTGCCTATACCTGCTTTTAGTGTGGATGTGCCCTTTCTTGAGACAACTTAAGACAAAAGCCAATGTTGAACTGTTTATAAGTCTAGGATTTATGTTTGTTATCAGTAAGTCCAAGCTGCACTTTAAAACAGAGGCATGCAAGCAGTTCTCCTTGGCGTGTACTTATTTGTATTGTCTTACTCTTAGAAAAATAAAGTTTGTCTCCTGAAACGATTCAGTTGACATGCATCATAAACTATTCATTTTTTTTTCATCACCAGTAATTATGAGAAGCATTGGAACTGTGTCAACGTTCCTCAGCTTCTGGGAAAACAAACAGTTGAGCCCTTGACTTTTTTCCCCCAACAATATTAATTGAGAGAAAGACACCAGGGAAAGAGTTGGAGTGAGTTGATTTAGACATCTTGCGTAAACAACTAGGAAGTGCCAGTAAGGATTTGTGAACTGACTCTTAAGAATTTGGCTCTGTGTCATCAGGAACTTCCATATGTGTGTTGCACACATGCCCCGTCAGTTTAATTTGTGCGAGCCAAGCAGGGGTATCACTAGGAAGTTACAGTGTGCCCAAGCCAGTTTTCAGGAATTATGTCCCCCTCAGTCAATTATGAGAGAAGGAGCAGAAGCACCGATGGCAATGGCAGTGACTATAATGGCAGAAGTGACAAGCAAGAAAGAGCCCTTTTGAACTTGGAAGAGTAGACGATTCTTGCCGGGCTCACTGTTGCCTCCCACCCCCACCCACTTGTGAATCCCCTGTCGCCTAAATTGAGATCCCAGCAGTTAGCATATCGGGTGCAAATTGACAGGACAGTTAGATCTTATGTTTTGGAAAGGAGTGTTGGAAAACAAGGCTTTCTGAGATGGTGATGTTCTTGTGTCACTATGGACGCTAATTTATTTTGTAAAGTCAAGGGGCACCAAGCGCACTTTGAAGGAAAGCTAAAGTTTTGCCAATATGTTACCCTACTTTTTTTTTTTCCAGCATTTTCTTCTAGCTGACATATGTAAGGATTTTTAGTTTGTGTAAAAGTTGATTAATGAATGTTTTAAATGCAAAATGGGTATAAAAAGCCTTGTACTTCTTTTATTACATATAAACATACAGAAACAAATGAATAGAGTTGCAGAAGCATGAAAAGCTCTTTCTTTTCAGGGAATAGTTGATAGTTTAGTACAGTTACAAAGCTGTATTAATCTTCTCTAATGAATTTCTTTCTTAACACAGTGCCCTCCCCTGATGTACACATATAGAGTACTAAAATTCTGGGTTTACATCAAATACTGGGAATACAGAAAACTTGTCAGGGACATATCAGTGACAGACAATCTTAAATTATAATTGCAGGATGTTGTATTAGAACAACAAGATAAGACTTGGAAATAATCTCATACCACCTGGTCATTCTGTAGCTAAAGAAACTGAGGCTTAGAGCAGGTGATGACCCATTATGGTTATAGGGATGAGAAGAAGGTTCCTGGCCTCCTGACTCTCTGTTCAGTGATGTTTACCTAATGTCACAAGGCCTCTACTTGTCTTTCTTCTCTCAGTTCTGAGGTTTTGAGGTTTCACCTCTGGTTCCATAATTCTAAGCTTAGTCATTCTTTTACTTAGGAAGGGCTATCCTTCAAACTTCCAGGACCAGGCTATTTCTGATAATCCATTATCTTGGCCTCCTTTGCACACCGTCGTCATTGTCCCTCATCATGCCCCCCAACCCCACAAATTTATTTATGCAAGCATAAATATCTCAGTGTGTATGCTATTTATTATCTCTAGTTATTTAGGCAGCAGTGATACTGTATGTCATTATTTCAAATCTTATCTGTTCCCATATGTTATTAGAAAGTTAGCATTTTGCATATTTCAATTTATGTTTGGAGAGGGAATAGACTCTGAGGTGGGGTTTGTATGCAAGATGGTTCTTGGGGGAATTTTCTAGGAAAAAAACACCATTAAGGGAGTAACAGAAGTAGAAGAATTTAAATTGTGGTGTAGTCACTACCAGGACCTTACTGATCCCACAGGGAATTGTGGAGTGGGCATGGCCCGCAGTCGAGGCAAGAGAGCTGGTCCTTCATTTCCTTGTTAAGTGGTCACAGGGCTGCCCTGGAAAGGGGGGCTTTACCCTGAGCGTGGTATCTCCCTTGGCTATGAGCTGTATGTAACCAAGAATCATAGCAGCTGGGGAAGGATCCTTAAGAAGGATCTGGGCATATGCCCAGCCTTCCCTACATGCCTAATATAGGTTTTTCCGTTTTCTAATAATCTCAAACCATACTGCCTAGTTGAGGAAGTTTGCTTCAAAAGAACAAAAAGGAAAACCATACAAACATCATGTAGCCTTCATAAAGATCTCGATAGACTTACTTATGATTACTTTCAAGTCTTTGATGGTCTATACCATCTTGTATGTTAGAGTCATAGAATGTCAGAACTAGAAAGGTGTTTGAGATAACCTAATTTAATTATCTCATTTTCCAGACAGGGAAGCAAATGCTATGAATGTTGACTTATCTAACGTCACATACCTAGGGATAGAACTAGGCAAGAGGCAACCCTATGGTTGACCGATTCAGCAAATGAAAACATAGAGTGCCCAGTTAAATTTGAATTTCATATAAGTATGTCTAATATATTTCATGAGACAAATGTATTCTAAAATATTTGATGTTTATCTGAAATTCAAATTTATCAAAGCATCTCATATATTCTGTCAAGCCTAACCAGACTCCAGAGCTTTCTAGCTTTGTCATCGACTCTTTCCACTTGATTCATCAAACCATTTTCTTAAGAGATTTTAAAAACATAACAGAATGACCGTGGGGGAGAAGAAGGGGGGAGATAGTGGGGGAGAGGGAGAGAGGCAAACCATGAGAGACTCTTGAATGCTGAGAATAAACTGAGAACTGATGGGTGTGTGTGTAGGGGGGTGATGGGCTTCGAGGAGGGCACTTGTGGGAATGAGCACAGGGAATTCTATGGAAACCAACTTGACAATTAACTATTTGTAAAAAAAAATAGCAGAACGATAAAATTTTGTTTTTTTAAAAGATAATTTAAAATAGGATCTACTCTTCTAATTGCTCGGAAAACACGGATAAATATAAAGGAAAATATGAAAAATATACACGTTTCTATCCCTCAGAGATTACCACTATGGTTTTGACAAATTACTTCCAGGTTTTTTTTTCCCTAGGCTTATGATTCATCTGCACTTATATATGGCTTTAAGTGAAGAATAAAATTTGATCTTAAGTATCTGATACTCTTTCATGTTTAAACTAAAACAGGCACATGGGTTTCCAGCTAGCATGGCTCACCACAGTTTTATTGCTGTATTATTGCTGAATAATGGCTTGTTACAGCAGATCATTTAAAGCATTTGGACAGAGTATGTTTTAGAGGGACATTTGTATTTATTCTCAAACCTAACTAGAGTAATATTTCTAGAATGTTGGGTATATATTTGATTAGTATGTGGCTTTTGGCCGCGTTCGAAATGTGCATGCCTTACTCAATACCTTTTGTGTGCAAGGTTTTATATGTACAATTTTATTAAAGGTCTCTTAATAACTCTTAACTTGTCTCTTAACTTGTCTTAATCTCTTAACTTGTCTTACATCAAAACATCCCTTGTGCCTCCGGCGTAACATTTTTCTGCTGTTGCACTGTGTCTTCTTAATGGCATTGTAGCCCTTTGAAGCCAATACTATCATATTTAGTATACTATTGTCTTCCATCCTTTGTGTCCTCTTTTCTTTAAAACATTAAATGAGCATTTTTAAATTTAAAAAGTCCATAAATGCTACTTTTCTTCAAAACTCAAAAACATTTGCCTCATGCCACAATCCTAAATTAGCCTAGTGATAGCTTTTTGCCAAGTCTTTTTGATTCTCACATCTATAATTTATAAATTTAGACTTGGGTATGCTTTGGCATGTGAACAAGCACTACTTTTTTTTTTTCAATTGTGGATTAAGAGAACTAAAAACATATTCTGTGCATGGTGTCTTCAGGTTACAAGTACCCTGTGATATTATACACTAAGGTGTTTTCAACTGGAGAACATTCAAATCTTCACATTAAAGACATACATCTAAAACCACAGTGTTTAGCAAATGTGATAAAAATCAGATGCTCAATTTTTTTTAAGAACATGCACTATACTACTTTTTTAAAGTATCTTTTAACTAGATGATAAGTTTCTTGGGGTCATAGACATATGTACTAATTAATAAGCTCTCTGCTACTGCGTCTTCCCTACAAGGTTCTCAATATACGCTCATTACAGTTTTAAACCATCTATATAGGGGAGCAGAATGGATATTAGGGTCTCTTGATTTGAATCTTTTCATTGCATACAGAGCCCCCTCCAGTCATCCAAGTGCCTGATAATGTCACAGTCACTCCTGGAGAAAGAGCAGTTTTGACATGTCTCGTCATCAGCGCAGTGGATTACAATGTAACCTGGCAGAGGAATGACAGAGATGTGAGGCTGGCAGACCCCACAAGGATGAGGGTCTTGGCTAACCTGTCGCTGGAGCTAAGGAGTGTGAAGCTGGGCGACGCCGGAGAGTATCACTGTGTCGTCTCCAATGAAGGAGGATCATCAGCTGCTTCGGTTTTCCTCACAGTGCAAGGTGTGTGTGTAGGGCAACTTCAGGGCTACAGTGTCTTTCTCTCTTCTTTCTTTGATCCCTATCCCCTTAAGTTTGGTTTCCCTTTTCCCTTAAGTTGTCTATGAGAATGACAGTATCTACCCAAACAATGCCGATTTTGAATGATAGGAGTCCTTATGGATCTTACGTGGCCTGAAGCTGACCTACTGGAAACTAAAACATCAATGACATATAAATGACTTTTTAAGGCAAACACAGCCAGTCCTAGAGTTGGACACCTTTATTTTAAGAAAATGTAAATAGAAATGGTCTCTGGATGGTTTGATAGTTTTAAATTCTCCAGTTTGTTACGCAGACCTAAAAGAAATTCTAATTGTTTCAATAATTGGTTAAAAAAGTCTTTCCCAACTTGAGTATTACATTATTTCTGATGTAATTAATTTACTTATATCTTTTTAAAGTAAGATTTCATATGTTTCTCATCTTGATGAAATATTATTAAATATTAGCAGGGTTGTTTTTATCTTATTTATCTCATACACAAGATAATAAACTAAGAGTAAGCCAATATTTCATTTTGCTTTTACAGACTAAATGTGTGTGTGTGTGTGTGTGTGTGTATATATATATATATATACACACACACATATACATATATATATATACATACACATATATATATACATTGTTTAGAACTATCAAAAGAAGGTTAGTCTGTTCCAAAGAATCTCTTTCAGTAGAATCATATTTGGCTTCTGAACGTCTGTAGGCCAGCTGAGAGCCTTAATGTAATGAGAAAATTACTATTGGCAGTTTTACACTGTTAAGCTGAAAGATTCGATTGCTACCCCAACAGAATATTTCATTTCAGATCTTCAGTGCAGGAGACTGATTGCATCAGGATTGTGTCAGGCTGTTTGGTTATGGCATCAGAAACAACTTTATAACATGCTTGAAGTAATACTCTCAGATGATTTTTTTAACAAGGTTATCTAAGAGAAGAGAATGACCACTGAGACTCAAGGCTAGTGTTAGTGTTATTGGTAGCAGAAAAGTGAAACTACTATGAGAATTCGCAAATTGGTTGACATCTGAGTCTAGTTTTCTCGCTGGTAGTTGAGACCTGTTCTGCAGTCTGAATGTACATCTTTTGTTAGTGGATCTGGTGAAACCTCTAGGGAAACACTGCTTTTGTAGATGGTTCACTGCATTTCCACATGGTCGACAGCCTAGATCATTTGAGTCAATCCAAGTGGTAACCCGAGTAACCAGAATTTTGAAACTGTTTTTTACTAAGCTGATTGTCTCAGATAGAACAAAATGCTAATGGTCTTTGCAAAATTTGATCTTGGTTCTTCACTTGAAGTCCCTTAGAATGGGATTGTAAACTAAAATCAGAACCTTCCTACTTTCCCCAAGTTAACTTTTCAGTGTATTAGCATCCTATTTAGTTGCTAAGACCAGTGATTCTCAAACTTCCATGGATAAAGAATTATCCAAGGCACATATTTTCTGGTTTAAAATAGGATATCTGTGGCTGCTGCCACCTCTCCTCATCTAACTGTAAAATATCGAGGACCTCAAAAAGACAAACTGAAGAATACCAAAACCCAGTGGCAATTAACAGTAGTAAAATTGGGGGGAGGATAAAGATTTATTTATAGTAAATAAATATATATTTATAAATATATAATATAGATTTTATTTATATACATATGTATATATAAAATATGCATATGTAATCTTTATATTTGAAGGTCAATATAATGAAAATCTCAATCAATGATGCATCTCTGTTATGTTCACATGAAAGCTGAGTGGATGTACCTTTGTCCTTCTGTTTCATACTTTGCTGAAAAAGAAAACGTTTCTCTTTAGAAAGCCATAATGCTGTTGCCTCACACATATTGATGGTTATCACCATCCAGTAAGGAAAACAGTAGTAGGACAGGAAGTGGATAAGCAACTGGACCCTCGTAGAGAACTGTAACCTAGGATATATGTTTCTCTCCAAATGAAAATATTTGGAAATGAGAAACATTGACAGGAGTGTCAGCTAGTGATTTTAGAGACAGATCGTAGCAGATTGGAGCAGCCTAGTCTCAGCCAGAAGAGCATCGTAGACGAGAATTGTTCAAGGAGCTGTGCACATCAGACTAACTCAGTTAGTTAGACATCAGACTAAGTTACTTAGTCTGAACTGCAAACGCAATTCAACTAGTACAGTAGTTGGGTCATCCAAGCACTTTGTTGACACACTGGGTCTGGATTTGATGTCACCTAATTTGAGCATGAATAAACAGAAAGTTATCGAAACAGGAAAAAGAAAATAAAACATTGGACCTAAGGAAATAATACTGGGGAACAAATAAGGAGGGACAGTCTTGAAAGAAATGGATGCTTTTGAAAGCAGTTCATTCTAGATCCTGGGGAAAAAAATGTTTGGTGTCACCATTGTCTTTCTAAGAGACCTATCCTCATTTGAGCAAGAGTACAGAATGTTAAAGGAAAAAGTGGCGGATGTGAAAGGTCAACAACAAGTGTGATGGAAGAAATAAGAAAGGATTTGATGTTAAAATGCAATATTATATTGCAAATTTGAATCAGAGGCACTAAAAATCAGAATTTATACTACATAAAAATAAAATCAGGGATGTGGTGCACAAACTTAAGTTCTTTCAGAATGTCGAGGAAAAAAATTATGAGTGAGTAATATGTTGTAGTTTTTTAAGTAGAAATAAAAAGAAGAGACTGGAACTTGGAATTTCAAGCTGTATAGGTATATAGCATATCTATTTATATAACGAAGACAAGTGACACTAAAGAAATATAAAAAGATATAGTTGAAGAAAATTATCCTAGGGAAGATAAAAAAAAATTGTCATGGGTGATCAAATCAAGCAAGGTCAATGAAGAGAGAATTTCATCTAGACACATCTTGGCTGAAATTTCAAATTATTAGTACAAGGGAAAAAACTCCACAAGCCTACATTCACTAACCCAATATGTTATAAACAGAAGGATAAAATCAGACTGGTGTTAGACTTCTCAGATATCCTGAAGACTAGAAAATAATTGCAATGAATATTTGTCGTAGTTTGATTCTTAGGTCTGAATATGTTCTCTCATTTGGGAAGAAATTCTTTATTCTCTTAGGGGAAAGCAGAAAGGCAGATAAAATCAGATTATTCCTTTTTCCATCCTAGAATCAGCCATTCCAATGTTCCCAGTGGGACTTTAATTCTTGCTTAGACCATGGACACTTCAAAGACCTCAACTGGGGCAGCATCATGGAATTTTGAGTCCAGCCGTAGAAGAAGCAAGTGTCCTAGTGACCCTTTTCCATCATTCTCATTTCCCTTAGTGATATTAGGCTCATTATCATTCTGTGAGAAGAGCCTTGAGAAGAAACACCAATCCTAGAAACTGTGGCTGTTTGAATCAGTCACGTAATGAGCATGAGACAATGTGAATGGTTGATATGCTTTCTTCATTATGAGAATTCCTCATTGTGCAATAGTGGCATAATTAGATACAGGAAATTCTTCCAAAAGGGGATTTCCTCAAGCAGAGCTTACAAGACTCAGAAGTCCGGCTAGTCAAACATATAAACAAACAAATTGAAGCCACCCACAGTTATGAGAGGAAAGGGGGGATAAAACCAGACTGATGTAGACAAAAATGTGAATATGAGATTGACCATTGCTTGTTTGGGGACAGTGGAACTATAAGTGACCTTCTTACTTATGCTTTTATGTACTTAAAAAAGTATTTAATAGGAATGCATTATTTAAAAACTTTGTGTAAATAGACTTTAAAATTTTTGGAAAGTGATCACATTAATTTTATTGGGATATTGAATTAGCTATGGGTAATGTGTTTTCTTTCTTTGCTAAATATTCCATAAATTTGTTTTATCACAATTATATATTTAAAATAATTAAGGTATAATTAAGAAAGTTAATAAGAGATAGTGTAAAAATAAGGAATAATTAAGAAAATAAATTAAGAAATAATGCCTCTCAAAGTATCAAGTTAGAACTTTTATCAATACAGAAATTCATACTTGAAAGCTTACGGGTCTGGAGATTTTGGGGACTATATTCTGTAGAATAAGCCATTTTAAATCTTTTCTGAAACAAAGTGAGGTCAAGCAAAAAGAATAAATGCAGAATTTCAGTTGATAATTAAATTATGTTTTCTTATACTGAATAGCCCAGGGACAGAGCTGTGACAATCTCATCGATTTTTCCCTTTGCAAGATTTTCACAGAAATAAATTGTGATTTATAGAATGTGATATCCATGATTAAACAACAAAAACTGCTTTTTATTTGCTTTTCTCTTTTCTTAGATATTTTGATACACTAAAGTCTTGCTAGCTAGGCTTTTGTTGTTGGAAGTTGACCTGAGACATGTATATGCCTGTTTTAAATACTAGTACCATCTTTATGGATTTCACTTAGATAAGATGAAACCATACACTTAAAATGAAAACCTCAAATCATTACTTGCTGTCAAAAGTTAATTGTATTCATTGCCTTTGTTGTTTGATGTTCCAATATGAATCAGCACAAATGAATAGCATGCTCTATTAAGAAACTGGCTTTTGTTGCTTTCTGTACTATAGATCTACTAAGGAGTAAGTTGGAGGCCTTTAGATTTGAAGGAAAATAATCTAGTGAAGTTTAATATCAAATATTCATTGGATATCCAAGGAAAATGCAGTTTCCCATTGAAATATTTGCTTTCCTAGTTCTTTCTCTGGTGACTGTAAACTGAAAAGTCTAATATTCACTTTCTTTATCTGATGAATATATTCTAATGACTCCATGGTTTCAGGAAAGCATCTATTATAACACAATGCAATTCTACTCAATAAAGTATATACATCTTCCTTGACTTATGATGGGGTTATGTAACCCCTAGTGTCTTGCCCTAGGCTACAAAGCCAGCAAGTGACACAGCCCAGATCTGAGCTGAGTCTTTCCATTGTTCTGCATTGTATACAGAAATGCCTATACATGCTATTAGCAAGCCTAGGCACTGACAGGTAGAAGTGTAAAATGATAATATATATGAAGGGTTCTTGGGTATGGATAGGAAAGTGAGAACACTGAATTTTTTTAAATTAGGCTCCATGCTCAGTGAGGAGCCCAATGCAGCACTTGAACTCATGACCCTGAGATAAGACCTGAGCTGAGATCAAGAGTGGGGCGCTTAACCAGTGGAGCCACCCACGTACCCCCTGAATTTTTTTCAATAGGAAAGTTACAAATGTCTGCAGGTTTCTGTGGCATGGATTAAGAATCTCTGGAAATCTAAGCATTGTTTGTAATGATGAGTTAGAGAAATCACTGTGATTTTAATTCCCTATGCTTCCCTTATTCCTTCCTTCTCTGATGCCATATACAGTAGGCCAGGTAGATCACAACAGTTTGGTAAATCCTTTGACCCAAGTTCTGGTAGAATAGCTAAGGAGCAGACACAGTATTGAGCACATTGTGTTGCATGCTGGCCTGTCTGTGAGAGGTCTGAATGAGAAGTCGAGGGTAAGGCAAGTCTGAAAAATACTTCTATAATAGCATATACCAAAAAATTATTTGAGTTATAGTTCCCCTGAACATCAATTAATGTTGGAGTTATTATTTTATAAATTAATTATCTAGTTAAAAACTGAATTCTGTTTCTACAAATTAGATATTTGTAATATAGGAAAAACATAATAACTTGCTATTTTTTATATGAGGAAAGGGATGTGATATTTGACTATTATGAATAAAAGTTGAATTAGTTCTTAGTACGTACTGCTGGATCTGCAGAAAGGTATATATTAGGAGCATTTGGTGGTTATTGATAGTGCTAAACTGATAGATAGTCATTATGATGATAGAATCTTCATTTATACTGTGTCCTACAGCACTATCTAAATAATACTGCTAAGCCATCAGTATACTTTTTCATAGTAGTGAAACAAATATTGAAACACATGGAGTGTTTTGACTAAAAACACAGGTCTACCAAGGACCAACACTGGTGTCTTATTTGTTTATATATTCATTCATTCATTCATTCATTCATTCATGTATTCATCAAAACTTTGTCAGATATTGTGCTCTTTGCTGAGGGTATAAATGAGGATAGAACAGCATCCTTCCCCTCAATAAGTTTATAATATAAGAAAGGGAATTAGTAAATTAGATGAATATTTATAACATAGTGTGGTAAGAATTTCACCAGGGTATTATACCTAGGAGCCTTTAATTCTGTCTCAGTGATGAGTGGATGTTAAGAAAGGCTTCACATAGGAGATGGTGCCTGAGGTATCTGCTGGAATGTAAGTCAGCATTACCCAGGTAGAAATCAGGAAAGCCCTTCTAGATGGAGAAAATTGCATGTGTAAAGCCACAGAAGAATGAGAACATAGCAATGTGGGCTTGCTGAGAGTAAGGGGTCCAGATGAATAGGGACGTCTGTCCCTAGGATGGTGTGATTTTCTTTTTCCTGCTGTTTCCAGGATCTTTTTCATGGACAAGTGAGAAAAATCACTGGGTTTGTGGTTTTGTGATGTTGGCTCAGCAAAAGAACAAGGTTCCCCTGGGAGAGAAAACCCTGGGGTTGCAGTGATAGCTCTGTGAGGGTTAGGCTGGATAAAGAAAGAAGAGAGGTTGAAAGCAGAGTCTGATAGATTGGAAACAAATCAGAAGGGTCAGAGGAGTTTGGGTCATGATGAAGTTGGGGAAGGAGAGTGTGGGAGTCAGGAAGTGATAACTGGAAGAATGGGAGATTCTGAACCTCACATTGGACTTCCGAGGCTAAGTGTTCTTTCAATCACATTGTGGGTGGCTTCCCTGATAACTAAGGTAACAAATGAATTTGTCTAGCAACATAAAGTAACAGCCAGATTTTTAAGTCTTTCCTGAAAGAAGTGCTGTGTAGATCTACTTTTATGTACTTTTGATTCTATAAGTGTTGCATATTTTATAAAATTATCCCATTTTGAGTATCGTAACCCTTCTTTTTGGAAAAAAGACTATTATTTTAGAGTAGTCTTAGGTTCACAGCAAAATCGAGAGGAAGTTACAGAGACTGATCACATACCGTCTTCCCTTTGCCATTATCACCATCCCCCACCAGAGTGGTACATTGGTTAACAATTGATGAACTTGCACTGACACTCATAATCACCCAAAGTCTGTAGTTTACATTAGGGTTTACTCTTGACATGGTACATTCTGTGGGTCTGGACCAATTTATAATGGCATTTATCCATCATTATAGTACCATGCAAAGTATTTATTGGCACTGCCCTTAAAAACCTCTGTGCTCTGTCTATTCATCTCTCCGTTTCACCCTCCCTTCCCCTAGAAAACCACTTATCTTTTCATTGTCTCCAGAGTTTTGCCTTTTCCAAAATGTCTTATAATTTTACACATACAGTATGGATCCTTTTCAGATTGGCCTGTATCACGCCCTTTTTTCCTCCAAGTCAAATGAGAATGGACTTTCTCTTATTTTGAAATTCTGTGATTTTGGAAAATTGTTATAAAGAGAGACCAGTAAAGAAAAGGTAATGCAATAGTCAATGCTAGTCATCATTTAATTGAAGATTTTCTAAGTAAGAAAGAGTAAGACCTTAAAAATTCTAACCTTATCAGTCATATTTATTGTCTTAATCTGGTTTGACTAATCACCCAAAGAAGCTCCTGAAGTCATGGGGTTTTGTTGTTTTTGTTGTTAAGGAAAGAAAAAATTTAGTACTATATGGAAACAGTGTTCATGTATATGTAATTTTATCCTAGGAATTAGTATAATTTTATATGAGGAATTTTATACTAGGAATTCAAATGGATACCAAGGGAGTAAGGATTTGCCACGTATACATAGCCTTATATTTTACATTGGAAAATAAAAATTGTAAATTTTAAAGAAATCTTTATGTGTTTTGCCATTAGTATTTTTTCACTAAAGTAGAATTTAGCCTACATTTATCATTGTCTATCTCTGAAATGATTGCCCCTCTCTTATTAACTGTATTTCCTAACCATATTGGTGTTTGAGTATGGGGATTTTTTGCAAATCCAGCTTGTAACTGTCAAGATTTAGTCCTTGTCTATGTGTTTTATTGCCAATGCACCACCTATTGGTAAATCAATGAATAAATTACTTTCTCTCAGATTTAACAGACCTTCTCTCTAGTCCAGCACTGTCTAATAGAACTTTCTACAATGATAGAAGTATACCTGTGCTGTTCTGTGTGGTAGCTACTAGCTGTTATGTGGCACTTGAGCACTGGAAATGTGGCTCATGCTCCTTAAGGAACTTGTTTTGAAATTTGATCTAGTTTTAGATAAATTAAATTTGAATTTAAATAGACATTTGGCTAGTGGCTACTGAATTGGATAGCACAACGGTAGTATTTTCCAGAGAAAAAAGAAAAGTAGAAATAGCAAGAGCAGAAGTCTCAGGAAATTTATTGCAGCTGCTGTGTATATTAACCACTCTCATAATTCATTGGAATTATTGCCATTCAGGAATAATTCTGCCATTTTGGAAAAGCTATAGCCAGGTCTTTGTATTTCCATTGATGAGATATCATTTGGAAATATGCCTCTGATTCCATTATCTTTGAGATTTCAGTGGCCTCTGCCTCTTTCTTCAGGCAGTTGATCTCTGTTTTCGTTTGGTTGATTGGTTGGCTTTTAGTTTTCATCCTGTGCTCTCCCTCTTTGGAAGGAATCCCTGGCCATTTTTATGGGAACTTTCTAGTAAGCATGGAAAAACTTAAAAGATGTTAAAATGTACTCCATTAACATTTCTACTCATTGAAAATTAAGGAAAAGTTAAATGAACAAGCACATCTGTCTATTGTAAATCATTCTTAGTGAAATTGTTACTCTCATTGTGCAAGCTTCATACTTAAAAGTTGGTTACCACCAGAACTAGCTGGAGTTACCTCCCTAATCAGAAGGGAAAGTAATGCATTTTCAGACAACATCAGTATGTTTTTAAATACACTGATTGAGCTAAATCACTAGGTACACATCTGTTGGGATAGGATGTAGCTACTAATTGGAATTCTCAGGCTCAATGACAGTCATTATGTAACTTTTTTGAAGTTAGCTTTTTCAACATGAAACACAGATATTTAGAAGAGTCAGAGACCCTGTAAAATATATTTTACAGTCTGTACAATTCAATAGAAGTTACGTTCAGTAATTAAATACTAATTATTTTGTAGTTTCTCACCTAGCGTTAATGTTAGATCATTCAACATATTATCCACAATGAAAAAAAGTATTTGGGGAGCATTTGTGAATCTGTTCTGTTATGTTTTCAAAAATATGAATTAAGTGGTTAGGCTGAATGTAGGTTTTTAACTATCTCCAAAATAAGGATATTTACTTAGATTTTATTGTGAGAACTCAAGTGAAAAAAAGAAACTTGATACTAAAAACTACCTAATGGAGTATCTTCTCTTCAGAGTCTTAATTCCTCATTACATGAAATTATCACTAGGAACATTTAGAAGCTTGGGAATCTTCCATCACAGGGATAAATTGACAGCCTCGAAATACTTTTTTTTTTTTTTTTTTTTTTTTACCAAAATGTAATTCAATGCCTTTTTAAACAACAACAATTGACAATTGGTTGCTCCACTAGGTAACTTTTGGACACATATCCTTTTGGGGGAGGCTAAGGAAAGCTTCTAGAACTTTATAGCCCTACTTCTTTTGAACACTGAAAGTTACTAAGATAAAAATCCTTTCTTGCCTGATTCTGTGACTCCAATTGCTTCCTGGGGTAATGAAAGCACTGGACCAGGAGTCTGGGCACTTGGGATCTATTTTAAGGAATCATGCTTTACTCTGTCTCGCTTTCACTCTATGTGCTCCTTCCCCCAGACCACACAAACACAGTGCATCAATTTTTAAAATTGAATTTCCAATGCTCTTTTTGTTTATGGACGTATTGGGACACATTTTCTGTGGGCTGATGCGAGAATCAGTGGATGCTTGTCACTGCTAAAGGGATCAGTGTGAATGAGCTAATGTGAAATGTAGAGTGCAGATGGAATTATCCCAGATATAATGATATGTTCAGGTCCGGGTGCCTCCCACTCTCCCTACGCAGTTTTTCACTGTCTCTCAAATCACTCCTTTCCTTATTTCCCCTGGTAACACCCTCACCTCCTTTGCATGTTACAAGCCTAAACTACTAAAATCCTCTTTTTCTGGACTTCCTTCAAATTTTGTTCCCTCACTTTAATTCATACTGTAACCAGGTGAATTTTTCCCTAAAATTGCTTAAAATTTTTTTTAATGTTTATTTATGAGAGCGAAAGAGAGCACGAACAGGGAAGGGGCAGAGAGAGAGGGAGACACAGAACCCAAAGCAGGTTCCCAGCTGTCAGCACAGAGCCTGACACGGTACTTGAACCCATGAACTGTAAGATCCTGAACTGAGTGAAGTTGGATGCTCAACTGACTGAGCCACCCAGGTGCCCCTCCCTGAGCATTGCTTTAAATGTCCACGCATTCAGAACCTTTTGGTGTTTTCCTAATTACCTCAGAATAAAATTGACAATCCTTGGACCTCCACAAACTGACTCTTCCATAATACTTTTAATCTTTTTATGTTTATTTTTAAGAGGCAGACAGAGACACAGAGTGCGAGTGGGGGAAGGGCAGAGAGAGAGGGAGATGCAGAATCTGAAGCAAGCTCCAGGCTCGGAGCTGTCAGCATAGAGCCTGATGCAGAGCTCAAACCCTCAAGCAGTGAGATCATGACCTGAGCCTAAGTTGGAGGCTTAAACGACTGAGCCACCCAGGCATCCCATCTTCCATAAGACTTTTAACATTTTATCTTCAACCTTTATCCTCCTAAAACAATGTATGGAGGGAAAAAAATGTTTCCTTTCACTATATGGATACTATTCACTTTAAATGAATCAGATATTCAGATGTGTTTTCCTTTATTCTGTTTCTTTAACATGGGTAACTAAATATTTGAACTTGTTCTTAAAGCTTCACCTCTAATTATGAATTAAAAGTAGAGAAACTACCAGATTAATTATTTTCTGTATTAAAATACTACTGATGCTGCTAAATGTTATCTTTCAGAGAAGTATTAGGCAGACAGTTTGTAGTGTCCGTATGAGTTTTGAATTTTCTTGGTATGGAATTTCTCGAAAGGATGCCTAGGTACTACCCATGTCTCATCTTCAGCCCTCAGAAATGATTTTATGGTGCCCACTGAATGTTTCCTCTGCCAGGTTCCATGTCCATTATACTTTCAGCGGATTCCCGTTTTCTGCTGCTTTGGCTCTGGCGTCTGCTATGTTACTTCCATCTTTCCATGATTCACCCAATTCCGGGCCCATTGCTTGAGTCACAGAGGCATCCCGACTACCTTCAGATTACATCGTACTCATTCAGATTCTGTGACCTAGCTCAAAAAGCTATTTTGACTTTAATGTTTCCTATCTAAAATTTTTCTAATTATTTATTTATTTCTGAGAGAGAGACAGCATGAGCAGGAGAGGATCAGAGAGAGAGGAAGATACAGAATCTGAAACAGGCTCCAGGCTCTGAGCGAGCTGTCAGCACAGAGCCCGATGCAGGGCTCGTACCCATGAACCATGAGATCATGACCTGAGCTGAAGTTGGATACTTAACCGACTGAGCCACCAAGGCGCTCCAATGTTTCCTATCTAAATCCTACTTTTGATGTGAATTTCCTGTCACAAACAACCTTCTTTCTCCCATCCAAGTACTAACCAGGAATGACCCTGCTTCGCTTCTGAGATCAGAGGAGATTGGGCGCGTTCAGGGTGGTATGGCCATTGACTACTTCTTCTCTCTAAATAGGTTTCTGTAGAACTTTTTTCTTTCCTTTGCTTTGCTTTTTGTGACGCACAATTTTGCAGTTAATTACCATCATTTTCCCCCAATCATATTATATGTACTGAGGGTAGATATTGACTGCCCCTCCAACCCCCACTTTTAACCATAGCAGCCTGGCACAAAGGGAAAAACACAGTCGCACCCAATAGGTGTGTGTTCCTTAATTGCTGAGTGGACCTCAAAGTAATAGTAACAGACTGTAGGTAAGATTTGGTCACTAACTTTATCTTCCATATTTCCATGTTAACTTCAACGGCTTATTTGGGTCACATCAAACCATTTTAGATTTCATTACGTAAGTACTTTCTTCTCCCCTTGCAGTACATGCCAGCAGATCGTTGCTTACATTTAAAACCATATTTTATAACAAAGTCTGATAGTTATCTTATGAAAAATTTATAAAGATTTTTTACGTATTGTTTAGTTTATCCTAATTAAAAATTATATCATGTGAGTATGTTTGGCATAATTTTTTGAAAGAGGCTAAAGCAATTTATCAATTTTAAGGTGACAGTGGTACTGACCAGGCTGAGGAGTGAAAGTTAGAAAAAGTGGTGTGGTATGTATTACACAGTATGAGTTTAAACTTTTGTTTAAAACATGCTATCTTCCTGTTTCTCTGGGGACAAGAAATAAGTCTATTGATTTCATTAGTTTGTCCTTTATGAGGAGGATTTTTAAAGCTGACAACGAATAAGGGAATCCTGGTTAAATTGTTGAGCATATTCCATGGAAAGCTGACATTTCTTCCATAATCACATGTTGCCACATGGAAATCCAAGGGCCAGCCAAGGCTTCCTTTTCTTTGCCATGTCATGTCTGTATGGGCATTAGAAGTATTAATTTGTTTTCTCTGGTGTCAGGAAAGGGTGGATGTCTGTCACTAATTAGTTCACGTCACCAGAGAGAATGTTGCAGTAAAAAAAGAAATATTTCTCAAGATGATTGATGAAGTTAAAACCCTAATGACCAGAATTACTTCACTCAGTATGAAATTGGTATTATCATAACCATATGCTCATTACATCATCACAACCCCTTTTTAACGAGTGCCAGGTGACATAGGTATTAGTGTGGGTTTTTTTAATCAGTAAAATGTGGAAAACTAGATTAATCTATTTTTATTGAAATTTCTAACAAATTTCAAGTATCTAGAACATGTTACATTTCAGAAGAATCAAATAAGATATATTTAGTATCATTTATTAGTGGGATGTGTGTAATCTAAATAGAATGTGCAAGTATGAGAATTGTGATCAAGTTTCATTTGTAAATGCCTAGATACTACATATAGGCAACTTATTTTAAATGCTATATCACTTATTTGACCATCCTCTGTAATACTTTACCACATAATATAATATTGATTATAGAAAAAATTATATAGTGCCTACTGTGCACCAGGAATTGCTCTAAGTGTCTTATGTATGTTAATTTAACTCACCTGCAGTAACTCTGTGCATTATTATCCCCACAGAGGCATAGACCACACACCATGGATTACTTAACCAAGTTGAGGCTTATTAGGTGCTTTGTAGAACGGCTGTGACAGTTCCTCGAGTTATTGTGGAAAATAAATGACAGGCCTAGAGTTAGATACCTAGCAGATAACAGGCACTCAGTAATTTTGCCCACCCTTCTATTTCAAGAACTGACTACCAGAGAGAGATTTAGTCTCTCATTGGACATAATTTGGTTTTGTATCCAGTATTCTGTGAGTTCTGTGTGGTTCTACAGTTTCTAAATTGTAGATACTCAATAAGTGTTTGTTGTGTGTAAGGACGAAAACACAAAGAAATTTGCCTAGGTACTCTAAATATGCCACTGGTGGAAAATAGTTTAAAATTGCTGCTTAGGTATTTCCAAGCATTGCCATTATCTGAGTAATATATTGATGATAATGAAATCATCTTGAAGCCAGAGTCTCTTAGATCTTTTCTTTGAGAAAGTCCTACTAGAAGCATAACAGCAGCGAGTCAGATCCAACTGATCGCCAACAGGAAATATGTTTTGAGAGTTTCAGAATGACACTGGAGATTTGCAAGAGTTAGGCAAGATTTTATCTTCTACAGCCTTTGCAGGCAGAACAATAGCTATTTTCAATTCATTTTGCTAGCTTTTTATCATTGAGAGTGTGCGAAGACACCCAAGTTGTAAAGCAGTATTTATTTTTTATTTTTAGTATTGTAATCTATGGGTATCTCTTTAAATCATTGGTGAGAGCTTGTAAACACTCACATATTTTACTATTGTTATGACTGAAATATAAAGAATGGGTTAATGGCTTAATGCTGATGGAGTGCCGTGTTTCCATTGCTTTGGCTAATGAAAAGCAAGCTGTTATTTATGGTGATGATGTTGGTGGTTGATGGTGGTGGTGGTGATGATGATGGTGATGATGATGGTGATTATTGTGGTGGTGAAATGAGGTTGAAAACCAAGTAAGAATGGATTACTTCTCCCCAAAGCATAAAATTTAACTCTAGACTTTGATAGAGTTGGACTAAGGCTTTTAAGCTTGTTCTGTTCCATTAAAACCACTTTATTAAAACAAGAGGGGCTTTTTTTTCCCCCTCTTTTAATTTCCTCTAGGAAATTAAAAATTCTAACAGTTAAAATAATTATAGTGAGGTCTTATTTAACCTAATCAAGTGAAGGCTGAATCATTCTGACCATCTTTATTCAACTGTTATTTGGCAGAAATCTAATTTTGCTTCAATGTTTGTTAATGTCCTTTCTGATTTTCTTATGGTCAGCGGAAATATTCTTTCCAGGACAATGGCAAATTTCTCACCTTCTGTGAGATGATGTCATCCCATCTGTATGTATGTGCACAGACTGATTTCATGACCCTGAGCAGCACCCTATATCCAGGCTTTATTTGAGAAATGACCTTTTAGCCCTCTGCATCCTGGTTTGAGTAACTGGCATTTATTTTCACTTTGATACCTGAACTACAGAGCCTACCAGTGGAATTCTTGCTGGGCGAGATGCCAGGCCAATTGTGTTAGACTTTATTGGAAGGCACCATGTTTAGACAAAAACCCCAAGAGCTGCTGAATCTTTGCAGCAATCCTAGGTCAACATGAGCTAAGCATAAGAAACATTTTATTTTCAGAAGGTGGGACTGAATAAATGTGGGTATTCAATAAATTCCAAGGAGAAAGAAGTGTTCCTTTTTCCCCTCATCCCCTGAAGATTATCTGCAACACTCCCACAGCATGTGTAGTCCTCTGACATTTCAGAATTGATGGATTCCAGATGGAATCACAACTTGAACCTACTGGCCATGGCCAGTCTGCCCTTGACCTCTTGCATTTCTGTAGCCTTATGTTCACCAAGAATAATCCATGGAATAATAAGACTATCAACCAAGTCCACAGACAGGAAAAGCCATTTAAACATTGACTTCAAAGACGATCATAATTTGAAGAACACAATGTAAACAGGAAAAAAAGGAGGCTGATTGTAAGCTGCTTGCAATTAGGCACTAATTAGTTTTATCCAGTTGTATAGCCTACTGGTCCAGTGTTACCACTTGTATCTCCTTCAAATGTATCAGGATTTCTCAGACTAATTTTTCTTAGTGAAATTAAGCCACAATTTGCAGACTAACTTGTAGTAAAGATATAGTATAAATATACACAGATCTATAACTCATTGAATTTCTCGATCTCATTTATATTAAAAGTGCAGTTAAATGGAAAGCTGGCCCCATGTCTGTTTGGCTCATCATTGTCTCCCTACAGGTTAGCACAGAGCCTGGAACATACTAATTGTGCAAAAACCACATGTTATTGAATTTATTTATTTTTGCTAATACCTATAACCTCTATTTTAAACACTGTGGAAGTGAATTTATTTTCATTTATCTTACTGAGTGGGGAATATTTACACTAAGACAATTACTATTTCTTTGATGGTACTTTCTTTGAAGATTAATTCTTATTCTGTAGTAATATAGATGTAAAATGTGGAATTGATTAGGCCAGATATATCAACATTCCAGTTACCCCTGGGAATTTTTGTATCCTTTTTGACAATAACTTCCTGATTCAATATTTTGCTCTCAAAAGTTTGTTTTCTGCCATATAAGTGGAATGTATGCAACGGAAACCTTGAATAATTTATATTTCCTGTTAAGTTGTGTCCTGTGAATCCATGGGCATGAGACAAATGATTAATATAGCAGGACCTTGAGCAGTGGCAGGCATAAAAATTCTCAGAGCCAAGTTACAATTTAGGAATGGACTGTATTCCATCAACAGTTTTAAGTGCCTGTTACTTACAAGTCACCCTATAACATGCAAGAGATATTAAATACTATAGAAAGTAATGGAATATGGAATAACATGAAAAAGATGGTCTTCACTTCAACAAATTATAATCTAATAAATAACGAGCAGCAGCCAGGACAAGTTGTGGCTCCAAGTCTGAGTTCACTAAACGGAAAGAGGCAAAAGGACCTATCTAGAGACTTTTCCTGAGAACAGGTTTATGCTGAAGTTCCAGCTTAGACAGAAGCCAGTGGTCAGCTGGTGGGAGCATAGTAGGAAGGGGCTGCCTGGTAACCAATGGAGTACAGAAACATGACATTGGAACTAAATTCATTTTACTTTCAGAGAAGATTTACTTCCTCTGCTTTAAAATTCCTTTGGTTCCTTCCCTGTGCAGATTGGGCTAGACCCCCGATGGGGGTCATCTAAAGAGCTCTTTCTGGGTCAGAGTCTAGGGAAGGGGCTCAAGGCCAGCACAGTTGGGTCTACCAGGGCACTCCTGCAGGGGTGTGGTCCCATTGATGCCACACTGGTCATAGAGCTCTTGCCATGGCTGACCACCATGCTGCTGCTGCTGCTCATACAGCTGAGCCACATGGCCAAGTTCTAAGCCAAGATCCTCTTGGACTGTGTGCTCTGCCACGCAGTCTCCAATGTGGCCAGGGTCATCTGCCTATTGCACCACAGCAGCCAGATGGTGGAGAACATGAATATCAACAGTTAGTTTTTCCAGCTCTTCAAGTATGTATACAGCCTTCACTTTGAGACAAAGGGCCACCAGAAGTTGGAAGTGGGCCATCTCTGAGTCATCATTTTTAACCACCAGAGTGTCCTGAACATGATAGGCCTCTTGGAGGCCCTCCACAAGTGTTGCATGTAGGTTGCCAAGCAGGCATTCTCTTCCTGGGGACCATGGGCCTGATCATGTATCTTGGGGACATCTTCATCACCTGGCAGTGCTCCAGGACAAACTGTGACTCTGATGTCTGACGTAGGCCAGCTCATGGTCAGGGAGAATCTCAGAGTGTGGCTCTACCCTGAGGATGTACAGAAGGACAATCTTTCAAGAAAGATGCCTTTTACCTGGCAACTCAGATCTAGGTGCCCATCATTTCTGTGGTGTACTCCACCTTCTCCTCCTTCTGTGACTCCAAAAGGAAGCTCATTATCTCAGAAACATTCAAGGTGGAGATGTTGGAAGCTATCCCCAGCAATGGCCTCACCATGACTGATGTCCCAGGTAATGAGGATCACCTTCTTTTACCTAAGGCACCTCAAGACAATGGACGACATCTGCCCCTAGGCCATGAGGACCACCTTCTTCCACGTGTCCAAGACACCCCAGGAAAATGGAGTTACTGCATGGCCTCGCTTACTGGGCTGGATTGGGGGAGTGAATGGCTGGTAGGCAGGACCTGGCAAGAAAATGGACAGAGGGACCCTTTTCCAATTCCCCAGCCTGCCCCAGCTGCCAAACGTCACTGTATCTTGCTCCTGAAACTCCCATGGTTTTCATTCAGGCCCTTCCTGTCACAGGCCTCTGATCCAGGCCCCAGATGTCCCCCCAGAGGAGAGTTAGCAGGACCCTTCTCAAGTTCTGAGGGCAAGGCCCCATCCAGTCTCATGCCTCCATGATCTGGAAGTAGCAGTAGGCCTGACTGGATTGGGCTGTGGTGCAAGGTCTCAGGACAAATGGCCAAAAGTTAAGTCCTCTGCCCTGGAACTGCAGAGCAGAGGCAGGCTCCAGGGTCCCAGACACAGTCCTGTGTTTCCTGGGCCACAGAGAGCCATGGTGCAGAGTTTGCAACTCCTGTCTGCTTTGGGAAAGATCTCCCAAATCCCTACTGCAACTCAGTTGTTACTTTTATAAACGAATTCTTGGAAGTACAAATAAAATAAAAATAAAGGTGTGGTGAGAATCCCACAAATCTGCTAAGATAGGAAGCTCCTAACATCAAGGTAAATTGCCATTTCACTATATATGTTTCTTTCTATTTGCAGAGCCACCCAAAGTCACGGTGATGCCCAAGAATCAGTCATTCACAGGAGGATCTGAGGTCTCCATCATGTGTTCTGCAACAGGTTATCCCAAACCAAAGATCACCTGGACCATTAATGATATGTTTATCATGGGTTCACACAGGTACTGGGTTTGTATCACGTTCTTTGTTTTTACTGAGTGAAATATTAATTAGAATGAATCAAAAGTTGGACAAAACTAATGTGATTAAGTCCCTACGGTTGAGGGAACTTTGACCAAAATCCACAGCATTTGATTTTGTAAATAGGGCAGGATATGTTCATAAAATAGTAAATGATGACTTGACAGAGTTGAGTTCTGCAGTCTTGCATTTAATGGCCAGCACTAAGAACTTCACAATACTTTGCATTGGACACATGACAGCATAACACTTCACTACCTTGAATAACTGAAATGAAGAAAATAAACTTTCTGGGGGGTAAAGTAATGTGTTGCTTCCACTGATCTATTAAAGCTATGATCCTGGGATTTAACAGGAGAGGAGAGAACAGTAAAGGACAGAACAGTAGCTCTAATTAAAATATGTGCAGACATTCTTCGTAATTCCTAGTCACTTTTGCCATACTGAGTTGAGATGTATTTTATCTGCTGGATGCCTTTTAAAGACATTGAATCTTCTCATGCTCAAAGACTGTAATGAACATGAGGAACCGAAACAAGGAAGTTTCTAGCTATTTTTTTTTAATTTTAATTTTTTTAAAGTTTATTTATTTTTTTATTTTTTTATCACAAAACCTTTTATTAAACATTGAATATATTAAATGTTATGTGTACATTGCATCGGCAATACTTTTAGGAAGTTTCTAGCTATTGAGCTTCCTCTGGGTTTTGTATGAAGAGGAGGCTATGAACCAGATTCTGTTTCTAGACTCATTACTGACTTGCTGTGTGACAGGAGGCATTACATCTCTCAGGTTTTCATTTAGCATAGCAGTTTACAGAGTATGATTGCCTGTTTGCAAATCCCACTTTTTCCATTTACTAACTGCCTTTGGGTGAGTTATATATTCCCTTTGTTCATTTGTAAAACAGAGATGATGTTAGTATCTAACTCACTGAATTGTTATGAATATTTAAAACATTAATACATGTAAAACTTCTGGAGCAGTCCCTGGCACATAGCAACTACTGAATACATGGCATCTACTATTATTACTATTATTACTACTACTACTACTACTACTTTCTTCTTATAAAATGATGACATTAATAATTTTTGCAATCAGCATCAAAAATATAAATCTAAAGTATTTGAAGATATTTATAAGGAGATGCTATAGTTTCTTCACACTGTTATTAGGGTATTTTCAGTTTTATTTTCTTTTGTCCATAGGTATAGGATGACCTCAGAAGGTACCTTATTTATCAAAAATGCAGTTCCCAAAGATGCAGGGATTTATGGCTGCCTGGCAAGTAATTCAGCTGGAACAGACAAACAGACTTCTACCCTTAGATACATTGGCAAGTATAATCTATTTAAAAGACAATTAAAATAGGATGCATATCATATCAAGCAATGTAAAAGTACTTTTCTGAACATTAATATTAGGAATGAGTTAAAACCAGTCTTTATAATTTATTATTTATTTCACACATTGATTATAGCAAATACTGTAACATTTCAGTTAAAAGTTCAGGGAGCGGTTAGCTTCATTAGTTAGTAGAAATCTAGGAGGCTTACATATTGTGGTAGAGTCCCAGATTGTCCAAAGAGTCTATCTTTCCATGGTATGTCTGTAATTTGCAATATTTTGCGTACATATTAATAAATTCTATATTCTTTCTAGATTACTTCAACTTCCATTTTATATTTTTAACTTATATTCAAAACTTTATAATGTTTCTAGAGTAATTATGTATTTATAATATTGCTGTCATTTATCCTGTCTAGATATTATTTCACTTTTCATCTTAAGTTTTTCCCCTACAAACTCAAGCATTTATTGAGGATGCCTTTTATGATAATTATTCTATAATATAATATTCCATAATAAAATATATACTAATATATAATATATAATCTAATATATTTTAATATAAGCACATACTCTAATAATATATAACAGCATTGAGTATTTCTTACTCTAATAATAAATAAGTTCTTTAATTGGATCTTTCTTAAACAAATAAATGACAAGGACAGTACACATTCAGTGTTAGTTTGCAATTGTGAATAATTAATGGCTAGCAATCTACTCTGCTATTCAAAGTAAGGTAGTGAAACTGGCAGTGGAGAGTAAGAAAGCTACAATAAAAATTAAGAATTGTAGTTGGTGTGTATAGATGAGGATGGTGGCAAAAGTGTTGTAAATATTGAGTCCAAAAGCCTGGAGAGAAGTGGTCTGATTGATAGAAATGAGGAAGGCACATGGTGAGTAAGTTTGGAAGATTAGAGAAGAACTAGTGTGACTGTAGAAAGGGGGTTGAAATAGATTCTGAATCATAGACACAAATTTCGCTTCATTCACAAAGAAGAAGCTAAAATAGTTGACCCACTTATTCATCTTATTAATCACCAAGAGTATCTAAAAATGTGGAATATAAAATAAAAAATATATGTTATGAAGTCCTTACTTTTAAAGAGCCTCCATAATGGGAATGGCTATACATAAAGGAATAGAAGAAAGCAGACAGACTAGTCCTATTGTGGAACGCTGGCAGAGAGGAAGATTAATTCTGACTGGGAATTTGTAAAGATTTTTCAAAGGAGACAGGACTTAAGCTCAGTCTGGAGGAAAAAGTGGGATTTGAAGAGTTGTGGCAAAGGACATTTCAGGCAGAGGAAATAACTTTGCAAAAGCAGGAGGGTAGGAGAGTGTAGGGGGTGCTTTGCACTTCCAGCGTTGCTCTGTACCTTGTAATAAGTAAGCAAGTGTTATGGAAAGTAAGTTGCAAGAGAAAGCTGTATACCAGTTTATGATTTTTGAAAGCCAAACTAGAGAATTGTGGAATGAAATCACTGAAGGCTTTCTTTCTAGGAGAGGGATAACATGATCTTTGAGAAGTTAACTCAATTTTTTTTAAACAACCTCAATTGAAATTAGAAAGTCCTAACATGTCCAGTTAAGAGAAAACTGTATCAGTGAACTAAAGCATTAGGCAAAGAAACTTAGAGAATATATGTATTTAGCATAAAAAGGAAAAGGAGAATGGAGATTCTACTTTTTATAGATAGAACTTTTAGCCCTAGACCGCAACCCTCTTTCAGTAGTGAAACATGAATATCCTTAAAATCACATAGAAAATGTTACAACAAATTCATCTGCAATTATATTATCTTAATTTAGCCAGTCAGCCTTACCATAGCTCTCTCTGATATTTTTTGTTACTATTACTCTTCTCTCTGTTTTTTTCAGTATTATTTATTATTTCTATAAGATGTGTTTGGATTTCTAGGATTTTTCTTTCCTTATATATCTCTTTTTTTCAGAAAGACCTTTCAATTAATTTCCTAATTGTTTGGACTCTTATCAGAATTATTTTTGCCTAATACGTATTTTTGGCCTTAATAAATGATCTTTTCATCACACACATCTGTCTTTGTACACTTGCATTATAAGGGTGTCTTTCTGTTTATAAACATTGAAATAACCACAAGCACATAAATACTGGTAGATTTTGCTAAACTGATTCATTTAGTGCAATCATAAACAAGGTCCACGTGGCATTGGGCCAGATGTTGACGATTTGCATGTTGTTTTTTTTTCAGAAGCCCCGAAGTTGATCGTAGTTCAGAGTGAGCTGTTGGTTGCTCTTGGGGACACGACAGTTATGGAATGTAAAACCTCTGGTATTCCTTCACCTCGAGTTAAATGGTTCAAAGGTACATTTCTTAAGTATGGTCGTGTCTGCTTCACTTGGTTTTGTTTTCTCTTTCAAAAAGATGATTTGTTAAAACTTTGTTCTGGTGTGTGACTTAGCAGCCCCATTAGTTCAAAATTCTGAACTCTAAATTTTTAGGATTTGACATCTGGTGTGGATTATAGGACCGTGAAAATCAAAGCAGGAAAAGCTCGCCTTTGCTAATCCAGCTGAACATTCTCTTTGTTAGTTTAGGATTGTTTCCTGTAGAAAATTGTCCAAGAATTCTCTGTTAACGTTTAAAATGGCTTTTCTGATTTCAATTCACTTTTCTTAGAGATAATGACTATCACCATTAGAAAGTTTTCTAATTACCAAGGACACTTCCTATAAAGGGCTCAAAACAAGACATAACGTTAAGGCTTACAGGTAGTGGAAAGTGTGATTGGCATCATCATGCATGGTAGATGCTTGCTTATATCAAGCATGGAAATTTTCTCCCTACATTCGTAACATAAAGATTACACCTTTGGGATTCCGTAATAAAATAACAGTAATGTGTTGTTTGCCTTACTGAGAATACATTCAGGGCCTGGTCCAGGCTCAGATGCTGACAGTAGATATCTGTGTCCTGCTTCTGTTTCTCTCTCAGTTCTTCCAATCTATGAGAGAGAAAAATTCCCGCAAACACTCTAACAGGGAGGTTGCTAGGATTATTGGGATGCTGTTTGCAAAATACTTTTTAATCTTCAGATGAAAAATGCTAAACAGCACAAAGGACTATTGTTATGATTCTGTTTGTTAAATCACAGACATTCCCATAGCAACGGGTTGATGTCATAATCACAAAATTATGAATTCACCTCGGGTTCAAACTCTTGGGGAACATGAGGTGAAAAAGAAAGGCTTTATGTAGAAAACAAACACATTTAAATAATACAAATCAAAAACAGAAAAACTAGGAGGTAATGCCATTTTCGTGGTTTTTTTATGTTAAATGATTTTTTGCCTTCGTGTTTTCTCTGATAAGAAGTGTTTCTGGATTTGCTTTTTAATTAGGTTTATTTCAGTTGACATAAACTATAATTTTACTTATTTAAAATACTTAAATCTTTGAATTGCAAATGAAATAATCAGTGTCAAAGTCACATCTAGTTAAGTAAATCCAGAAAAAAAATGTGTTATAGAGCAGTATTTCTGTTTCTTAAAAGTCAATGTGACCTGCTGACTTCTCTGCCTGTAGATAGCAGAGTCACACAGAAAGTCTTTTATTTTCCCAAATTGAAGCTACTTTTCTGAATGAACTTGGTCTTCATGTTAGCCTGGATCCCATAAATGGCTTGGAAGATAACGAGGAGATAGGGAAACATGCAATGACCACATGGAAGATTCTAGAATTGACTGCCTTTTAGTTCTCTCAACCATATATATTGGAGTTCATTGGGCCCAGTAAACATATTCCATTTCTCTAAGTTATGAAACAACAGAGATGGAATGTGGACATTAAACTCTGACAGACCATATTGGAAGACATCACCAATGTCCAGTGTTCATACCAATATGCATAGCAGCCATAAACCCCAGGAACAGGCCAATCGACTGTCCTATATGTACCAGGCAAGCAATTTATCCAGAATCTGGATCATCAAAAACAAAAGTATAGGCTAAACTCTCATGCAAACTGGCTCCGGGAAGAAAGGGGGAAGAGATACCTGGCTCTCCTTTTCCACCTCTACTAGGGATGAGACAATAGGAAGGTTAGGAAAATCCTACTTTATGGAAACCAAGGGGTGAAGAGGAGTCCTTACCTTAACCAGAAGAATAACTTTCTCTTCATACCCTTTTTTCTAGCAATTCTGATTGAATATAGGTGGCAATTGATTGATTGTAAAAACAAATGGAATCTTTCCTCTTAACAAATTTTTAAGTGTGCACTGCAGCCTTGTTAACTATAGGCACTTTGTTGCACAATAGATCTCTAGAAACTTCATGCCTGTTGAACAACATCTCCTCATTTCCTTTGCCCCCAAACCCCTGGCACCTACCATTCATTAATGAATTAATAAATTGTATTCCATTCAGACCATCAGAGAAAAGGAATTATATGAGTACAAATACCCATCAAAATTTTGGACTTTTCATTTTGCAAGTAAGCAACATATAGTGGGTTCAAAAAAGAATCAGAGACACTATTAAAATGTTATATACAGGCTGTTTCTGGCGAAACATTAAAGAAATTGGATTTTTCCATTTAAATTGGTAGTTCGTATAGTTGGGCGGCGCGCCTGGGTGGCTCAGTCGGTTAAGCCTCCAACTTCAGCTCAGGTCATGATCTCACGGTTCGTGAGTTTGAGCCCCGCGTAAGGCTCTGTGCTGACCGCTCAGACCCTGGAGCCTGCTTCGGATACTGTGTCTCCCTCTCTCTCTGCCCCTCCCCTGCTTGCACTGTCTCTCTCTCCCTCAAAAAAAAAAAAAAAAAGTAGTAGTTGAAAATCCCTAGGCGTTTCCCATAATTTTTTTCAGGGAATCTCTGAGACTAAAATTATTTTTCTAATTATACTAAGATATTATTTTCCTTTTTCATACTTATTGTCTCACAAGTCTATAGTGGAGTTTTTGGAGGGTACAGAAGTGTGATAGCCAACAGAATGAATGCAGAAGCAAATATGAGCACTCAGCTGTCTTCCATTAAGCTAGACAGTCTAGAAATTTGTAAAAATGTGAAACACCACTTTCTCACTAAATTTCTCTTATTTTTGGAAAAATAATGAATTTCTCATAAAATATGTTCATTATGTTAAAATATCATGAGTTTTTTATAGAATGAATACATCCATTTAAAGTTTTTCAATTTCTAAAATGCTAAACACAAATAAATGTAATCTACATAAAAGAGCCTCATTAAAGTCCCCAAGAATTTATAAGAGTGTAAAAGGGTCTTGAGACAAACACTTTTGAGAACCACGAACCACCATCAACTGTTTGAAAGGATCTTATGCCAGGGATAGTGATCTCTCTGTTAATCTTTACATCCACAGAGACCAGAATTGAATTTAAAGTACAGCGTAAAGAGAACCCTCTGCAGAGGGTTAAATTCGATGGTTAAATTAGATTGTTAAATCTTAGCATGGGCTGTTAGGAAAGTTTGTATATTTCCCTCAGTAAAACATTCTTCTCATCTTACCTCATATTAAAACTAAATATCCTTATTTCATTACCATCTCAAAGTTCTGTATTTCTCTATGGCTTCCCAATAATTTGATGACTGATTCAGTAGAAAGCAAGAAAGGAGGGATTACCAAAATGTAATCAAAATGCAAACTTGATTAACCTGGTGTTTTCCCAATTTATATTTTCATTACTGCTATTCTTTTAACATTTTTATTTTGAAAAAAAAAACCTAGCTAAAAGGTCTTGATTTTATCCTGTTGTATCCTTTGACATAAACAGAAGAAATAAGGGAGAAGTAAATTCCAAAATTCTAAATGTATTTTAGTCCAAACATTCTAATACTTGATGAACAGCTACGTCACATTGCATTCTCCCTTAGTGGGAGGAAAGTTTATGTCAACATCATCTGCTTTTATTTATGAAAATTTCCCAGAGGCACATAGACACAGCTTTGGTTGCTTCTCTTATTCTCATGTGGTATGTAGTAGCAAGCTTAAAAGGATGATTTGGGTTTTAAATATTGGAATGCTGAAAAATACTTTATTTTTGGCACTGATGGTTGCTATTGTAATTTTTTTGTTTTCAAATTTATGGCTCCTCTGACCCCTTCTGTTCTCAAAATTATAAAAACAAAAACAAAGAGAATTGTCTGCTTGTTGCCCTGAGTCTGTTGATTGGTTATTTTTATAGTATTCTAGAGGATTACTTGTTCTGGGGTTCTCTTTTTTTTGTTTTGTTAGAAGCTAAGAGAGTTACTACTGTTGTCTTCAGGGTTGCATGGCTAGGGTAGTACATGACATTTTGGAGAGCAGTTTTTTAGACTTGACATCTGGGCATACTAGGCACCCCTAAGAGCAATGGCCTTCCAACCTCCAGTTAGGTTTTGGGATCCCCACAGAAAGTTTGATATCACTCTTTACAAAAATGAACAAAAAAGATGTGGACACTATGCTAGCATTAAACATCCAGTACTAGGTATTTTTTTATGAAACTGGTCATCCCAATAATTCCATTCTTGGGAGGGGAGTCACCCTGAAGGAGGAGAAACATGAGAGGCTAACCTAACTTACAGATTAGCTAGGACATTGGTTTCCATCCTAGAGAAATGGTTCTCAGGGGATTGGAAGGATTGCAGGGACACGTAGCATCAGGAACACGTAGGTAACTCAGACATAACTAATTTTTCTGCTGTCATTCTAGCCTCACACTCAGGTCAAACTCAATGCATGGTTTCATCTTCCACACATTTATTCCCTACCTGCCTCTTCTAGAAACCTGTAGCTCCAACTTCAAGAACTTGATGAATAATACAGGTGTAGTAGAGGTATTATGGGAGATTTCTATAAAACACTTCTCTCTGGCCATTGTTAGAAATTTCTCATCCAGGGGTACCTGGGTGGCTCAAGCTGCTTAAACTACTGACTCTTGGTTTCAGCTTAGGTCACGATCTCACGGTTTTGTGAGTTCAAGCCCCTCGATGGCCTCTGCACTGACAGCATGGAGCCTGCTTGGGATTCTTTCACTCTCCCTCTCCCACTCACACTGTCTCTCTCAAAATAAATACAGTTAAAAAAAAAACTTCTCATCCATTTTTCCTCTTTTACCAACAAGCTCTTCCCTGTCGTCTCCAGATGGCTGTGGTCCCTTCTTCCCCAGACATCCTCAGAATACTCTCAGGCAGCCTCATCCTCTCAAGAGACACTATCTAACTGATAGCATTCAGCAAACCAAAAACCTGGTCATTGACCAAACTAAGAAGAACACCTGTAGTCTCCTACACACTTTCTGGATAACTGAAATTTATCCTGCCACAAAGCTGGTAGAAACCTTTTTTCAACCTTCATCTCCCCATTCCCTTCTTACCTAACAGCCATGGTGACAGTTGCCATCCTTTCCTAGAGTCCCCTTCCCCCCACCAACCTCATCCTCCCCAGTACAGCTATGAAGGGTTCATTCTTATTTAGGTACATTCACAGTAGGAAATATCTGGGGCCAGATTTTTGGCTCTTGGTTAGCGCATAGAATTATACAGACTAATAAATCAGCTTAGTGCCAACAAACACTTCATTCTTTCTTTGCATAAACATTGTTTAAGTGTCTACACTGTGCCAGACAATTGTATTGTACAAACTTGACAGTCAGTTTTCTTCAGCAGTCTTGAAATCAAACCAATAGCGGAGTAAGCTATGTAAATACTTTAGGGGTTAATGTTCTCCCTTTGTTTTGACCTAGGGGATCTTGAGCTGAGGCCCTCAACATTCCTCATTATTGACCCTCTCTTGGGACTTTTGAAGATTCCAGAAACTCAAGACCTGGATGCTGGTGATTATATGTGTGTAGCTGTCAATGATGCTGGAAGAGCAGCTGGAAAGATCACTCTGGATGTTGGCTGTAAGCACCCAGCTCTGATGGACATATTTGTTTTTTTCCAGGCTAATAATTCTGAAACAATTGGGTGGAAATGTTCATTACATTGGACAAATTAGAGTTAGCGTCTCAGATTATTAATATAATCATGGTGGTAAACATTTGCCAAGTGCTTTCTATATATCACGCATTGTGCTTTGAACTTTTATATGCATTATCTCATAGCAGTCCTAAGAGGAAGGTACTATAAATGTTGCCATTCTATAGATAATGAAATGGAGGCATAACAAAGCTAACTAACATGACCAGTATCAGAGAATTATGGAGGGGCAGAGCCTGGATATTTGAACCCAGGTAATCTGACATCAGAGACTGTAGACTTCACTGGTATATCATCTGTTGCCAGACATTTTCGTAACAGGAGTGATCCATTCTGACACAAAATTGCTAAGTATTAACATCTGGAGGCCAGAAATTAGACTTTGGCTCTCGACCGTGACTTGGAGATGTTGATGATAGCAAAGGTAGCACATTGTGCTTTTACTTAAAAATTTTTTTTACTAGCAATGATTCCTCAGTGTATAAAATAAAGTACTAACAACAAATAAATGTCAGTCACAATGTGAAGGATACAGCATGTGCATGACTACTATCGTCAGATTACTCGCTCCTTCTTTGTCTCTCTCCTTCTTTGTCTTTCCCTGTCATGTTTCTTAAAAAACAATTGATACACAGTGTAGGGACACATGAAATAAAACAGAGCTTGCTTTGTATGAAAAGGAACCTGGCAGCTTAATTTTAACAGATAATTCAAACATTTACATTAGTTAAACTTATAAAATATGACATTTTGTTAAATTGTATTTTCATTTATGTATGATGATTTTCATGCCTCTGCTGTGTGTGTGTGTGTGTGTGTGTGTGTGTGTGTGTAACAAAAGTTAGAAACTGTAGAGAAAATGCAGATTTTTTTTAGGATAAAGTAATACAAAACATTTCAGTTCTGTCTTAATTCTTTAAATGAATATCACGGCCCTCCAAGCTATGTTGCTTCATATAAACTAATTTCTTTCTTTCCTTCTGGGATCTTTTATGATCCCCTTTGCCCCTGGGCCATCTGGTGTACAGTCTGTACTCTTGGTGATTATGCCCTTGGGGTAGAATCAACAGAGCTGGAAATCGCCACAATGACCACTGCAGAATCTGTCTAGGGCGCAGCAAAATGTGTATGACCATGACTAAAGCTGAGGTTATAAAGAAAAGTGCCTTGGAAATAAGATTGGAATCTCTGGGTGGAGGATATCTGAATCTACCAGTAAAGTTAAAACACAAGGAATGCTTTTAGAAATATAAGGCCCAAATGAAGAGGGTCACTTGATGCAGAATTCTTGTTTCTAAGAAATATACAAAGTATGGTGTTTCAAATTCCCTACGTTTTCTAGTTCTGCTTCCTCCTCTTTCCTGCTCACATATTTTATATTTACCCAACATCCTTCTAGAGTTGTCTAGCTCTAGAGGAAGAATAATTAGCCTGAGTAATTGTTCCCAGCAAAAGAAGAATGATACCCTCACTCCTCTCCAAGATTATAGAAAATCTAAACAACACATGCATTTCCTTGCTTACTTACTACCTTCTTGATGATATTTTTAGTTTCTGAGCTTTCCAGGTTCTCTCTGTTTGACTAGTGAAAACCCATGTAAGCATTAGAGCTGCCTGTGCTGGAGTGATTTACATTGGATTCGGAAACATGCTAACCAATGCTTTGCATATATCCTCATTCCTTGAACTGATTTTGTTTTATCTTCCCTCAGATTCAAGATCTTCACTCTCTATGACCTTTTCTAAAACAATGGCTTCTCAACTTTTATTCCAGTAATTGTTCTGATGGAGCTATTAACATAAACTCAATTGTTTCCTTAATGTAATCTTGATCATTAACAGTTGCCAGATGACTTAATACCAGCATCAGTGCCACATATGGATCCGTTATGCCTTAATAACCATCTCCTTATCCACCATGAGAAGTCTGATCACTGTGGCTCACAAAGTTTGGTTAGAGCTTATCTATCCACATAAAATTATGGTCCCACACCGTAGCAGATACAGGGTGTAATTGCTGAGGCCTGTGCAGATCACAGTTGCAGTGATGATTGTGGTATCACTGTTAGGTTTAAAAGCAAACAAAAAAACCAAACTTTTCCTCAGAATTTATATAGTGGTTAAGAGAATGGGCTTTGGAGAGAGGCTGGGTTTTCCGCCTGACTTTTAAGAGTACCTACCTGATGGGCTGGATGTAAAGGTGGAATGAGACATCATCACCCAGGTGCGTGCAGCATGGCATTGGTTACTGCTGTTCATCTGAAGCTACTTAATGGCACATGTATCAAATAGCTGAACTTCACAAATTGAATTGCCATTTTGACTCTTTGAGTCTTGAAAAATATTATAGAGATGCATGTATAATAGTGGCATAGTACTTAAGCATTGGGTTTTTAATATGAACGTCATTGTTTCAAGTTGATTTTCTTTAAAGGGCTTGAGACAATTCAAGTACTATTATTACTAGTGGTGCATAAAATTCATTTGAGTTCCAAAACTATTGGGCATAAATTTAAGCAGCTTATGACTTAAAAAGAAAAACATACCTTTATCCCTATCATGTAGCTGTTGGACTTTCAGCTTGTTTTTGTGGGCCTATTACTTTACATCAATAGTAGATTAAAAAAAATAGTAATAATAAAGCTGTTCAATATTGTTGAGTTATAGCTTCTTGTAGTGAGTCTCCTTTTTCCTGTTTCTCATTATCGTGGCTCTGAGTTATGGACATTTCAGGTCAACAGGGAAAGTTACCAGTGCTTTTCATCCTTTTTTTAAAAAAGAGGTAGTGAATTGTGAAGTCATTTGGAAGAGAAGATTGGCTACATCAAACAAAAAGTTGGCCTGGCAGTGATTTTATTTGCAGCATTCCACACCACTCAGGGTTTGAGTCTTAGACTGTGGTTTCGTGTTTTGTGGTTTGCTAGAACCAAAACAGTGTGTTCAGCCATTTTAGGAAAGGCAATCTCTGACTAATGTAATGCAAGAGTTGCCTGAGTGGGTATACATTTAATTGTCACAAAAGGAACTAGAATAACTTTATGCAGTAGATTTTAGAACAACGTGGTTGATCTGTTTGTGACTTTTCTATTTTCAAAAGAACGTTTGTACACAGCCATATCTATCTATCAGTGAGCGGCAACAAAGCTGTACCATGCGTTAAGTTTGCAGTGCTCAAGGGGTTTGCACACGAATACTTAGTGGATCACAGTGAGTCCAGCATAATCCTAACAGGCTGTATGCAGAAGCCGAAATTGAAATTAATAATAGTTTATTAAATCCTGGCGCTAAGATTAAATGCATTAAATATTCAACAATGTTTATAACCAGAGATACTTAAAATTTGGGTGATTACTGCAATGCTAAATGATAAGACCAGCTCTTTTAACAACACGAGATAGACGTTATTATCTCTTTATTGTTCATGGAGAGATTTAGGCTGAGGGAAGTAAAATAATTTTCCAGTTTTACAGACTAATGATGGAACTGCCTTGTAAAACCACCTAATGGACTGTAACATCTCTGTGCAACACAGAACAAGTCCCTCCTTTGAACAAGTCCCGTGTTTTGTACTACAGTCACCACTGCCCCTTCCATGGCCCCATTAATCTGTTTACCATATACCCGATATAAATCACTTGGAGTTCGAATTGGCCACCATCAGCAGTAGGAAGTATTTAAAAGGCTTCTTGGCTCAAGTTAGGAGTGCTTCGTTTTTTGAGGTTTCCTTGTCACTGATGCTGTCTTGGCTCCTTACCTAGTGCCTGGTACTCTCATTTGCCTTGTTTTCTGGTACCAGGATGTAAATGCCCTAACCTTTTGCTTGTCTTGTGCCTGACACTGTTCCCAAAGCTTCTTCACCACAGATGACTTCTCCTGTCTTAACTGAGTTTTATGGGCACGACTTGAGCTCTAGTTATCCTTTTCTAGTCGAGTTCGTTCTTGGCTTTCTTACTTCTGGAAATCCCAATTTGTTTCCATTTTGACTGATGACTGTGTTCTGCTGTGTCAGTAAGCTTGGTTTCCTCTCAAATGTCTGGTCAACCCCAGGCTTCTGCATATCTTTTTGTTCTTCTGAAATTGATTTTCTGCCCCATTTCCACATCTACCTGCCCCTACTCCGCATCTAACACATTGGAGACTTTTATATTTAACCTCTATTTCTCAGAAAAGCAAGTGGCTCTGGAATAAATGACTATTGTCACTCCAGAGAAAAGTAACTAGTCCTTTACACTTAGGATAGAAAAACAATGAGCTACTTTATGAATTATTTTTAAAATGTTTATTTTGCCTATGATTTTCATATGTCAAATTCACCTATAGGTGGATTAAGAGAAATCTAAACACAGCTACTCTTTTTTAAAAAAACATATTACATTGTAGATTTAACTTAGTTTTATTTAGGTTCAAGAAACAAATAGTAGCCTTCTGAAATTGACATGTTTCTTCAAAAGATCAAGATTGTTAACATCACATACACTTACACATACAAATGCGCATACTAGATTATCACTGAAGTGTTTTAATATTGATTCAATCATTCACAGATATCGAGCAACCGTGTATAATGCACAAAGTACTAGGTTAGCTGCTATAAAAGATAAAATATGGTTGCAAACATAAACTCTCTAGGGAAAATCAAACACACAGTCTGCTAAAAGACTGAATGAGGCTATTGCCATGAAAGTGGTACAGAGTGAGTTCTGTACCTCACAGAGGGAGGAAGTCATGTCCATCTGGGAGGGTGAGAGATCGCATCGAGGAGGGACCTTTTGAACTATATTAAAGAATTGTCAATATTTCAATAGCCAGAGATCAACTGCCAACATTGCATTTGAGAGGGATGACTGTAACACAGGTGGCTCAGTCGGTTAAGCGTCTGACTTCGGCTCAGGTCATGATCTCATGGTTTGTGGGTTCGAACCCCACGTCAGGCTCTGTGCTGACAGCCAGCTCAGAGTCTGGAGCCTGTTTCAGATTCTGTATCTCCCTCTCTCTCTGACCCTCCCCTGCTCATGCTCTCTCTCTCTCTCAGAAATAAGCATTAAAAAATTAAAAAAAAAAGAAAAGAAAAGAAAAGAAAATGGTCAATCCTGTTTAGAGAAGAGTGAAGAATTCTGATTGTCCAGAGAATAAGATTTCTGTAGGGGAATAATAGGAGATGAGGGTGCAAAGTTAGAAGATGTCCTTTAGCCTCTGCTAATAAAGCACTAATGCTGCTCAGGAGACAACTGTTCATCCAAGTCCCAAAATTCCCATTGAGAAAGAAAGAAGTGATCTCCACACCCATTTTTGTTAGCTTGCTAAACACCTTGACTTTGAGCAGCCATAGGAACTCATAGAAAAGGAGAGCCTGATAAAATGACAAAGAATTGTTACCAGGATCAACCTGTTTTTCAGTCCTACCTCTGGTCTTCAATTCCATGTAACACTTAATAAATCTGTATGTTAGTTTTTTCATCTATAAAATTAGAGTAACAATAGTACTTACCCTATAGGGATACTGTAAAGATCAAATGAGAAAATTAATGGAAAGCACCTTACAACAGGCCTTGCTTTGCAAGTGATAGTTGAATTCCTAAGCAATATTTGAACTTGACATTACCAAGGACCCCTCTCTTGGGCTCCTCTTCTTAGAATCCTTACATGAGCAGGTTTCAGAAATTACCTTCAGTAGCATTCTATGTATTTCTCTTTGTCTGATACCTCATACATCATTACTTATAAGTTCTAGGGACAGACCTATCGAGAGCCTCATCTATTTGAGCTTGCTGACAGCTTTCTCCTGTATTTCCTTCCCATGTTTTCCAAGTTTTGCCAACAACACATTTCTAATTCTTCCTCCTGACTTCTGTTTCCCTAATTATGGATAACTGTAGCCTTTTAATCTATATTTTTATAATTTCTGGATCAGATTTTAACTCTAATATATTAAGCTCTCAATTTTTAATCAAATACTATATTCTGCTATTATTGATTCTCAAGTTTAAATTCCTTTAATTAAAAAAATGCAAAAAAAAAAAAAACCCCAGAAGTAAAAGATACTGAGAAGCAAGAATGTGATATAGAACAAAGATGTAATTTAGGATTAAATACTGTTAGCTAGAGATACACTGATGTGTTAAAGAATGAGCTCTAGTATACATTAAGTTCTTTAAAAATTTAAACAGTAGGGGGCACCTGGATGGCTCAGTCAATTGAGCCTCCAACTTTGGCTCTGGTTATGATCTTACAGCTTGGTAGTTCGGGCCCTACATTGGGCTCTGTGCCTGGAGCCGGCTTCGGATTCTTTGTCTCCCTCTCTTTCTGCCCCTTCCCTGCTCACGCTCTCTCTCTCTCAAAAATAAATAAACATTTAAAAAAATGTTTTTAATTTGACCAGTAGGAATTAAGTTTCGGAAGGTGTCAAAAATATTTCATTATAAGGCAGACTTATTTCTAAGAAAGTTCAAAGATTTGAGAAGTATGACATAAGCCAAAATTGAAAAGAAATTTCTAAAATGTAAGATTCTCTTTATTTAAAGTAATCTTGATTTAAATTCCCACTCTTGAATTCCTCTGTCTTTATCATTTATCACTTGAAGGAAGTAATTGAACTTCTTTGTGCCTCTTTTCATTTATAAAGCAAAAAAGAAATATCTGCTATTTCAGACACGAATATTTAAAGGGAAAATATGTAATATATGAACAATACCTTGATTCAGATTCAGTCTGTTGACAGTTTAATAATTAAGTTTATATTTAATGTGCCTGTACACTGTCCTAATCACCTTTTTTTGTTTGTTTTAAATACCTTCCAGCACCTCCAGTTTTCATACAAGAACCCACTGATGTGTCTATGGAAATTGGCTCAAATGTGACATTACCTTGCTATGTCCAGGGTTATCCAGAACCAAAGATTAAATGGCGGAGGTCAGACAACATGCCAATCTTCTCAAGACCCTTTTCAGTGAGTTCCATCAGCCAACTAAGAACAGGAGCTCTCTTTATTTCAAGTAGGTTAAAGGAAATATATTTTATACAAGTATGCACATATATTATACATTCACGTTTTATACACAGGGATTACTATGTTTAAAATAGTGAATTAATCATGCCAACACTCTTTGTGTTTGTTGGATTTCACTTTCAAATGGTTTTGAACTCTTATATTTTGGAATTGTCATGAATAAATTATGTTTCATTCAAATATACGTGATACCATAAAGGCTTATGAAGCAATGTGACTTTATATGTCACTGTTTCTTATTGCAAATAGAGTCACTTCGGCCTCTACATGGATAAGTGATCACATTTTATTGACTCTTATACCAACTGTTGTATAGAAAGGTAAAATACGAACATAGTAGTTAGTTAACTTTAATGGATTAGTTTTGACCAAAGGTATATAGCCATAGGGACTCTATACTCTATGGGACCTCCTTGATTAAAAATTATATCCACCTGGAAGATTTAAAAAAAGTCAAATACTCTATCATCCAAAAATTTTTGCCTGTAAGCTATTAAGCATTCAGATATTTGTAAACACTTTGTACTTTTTCAAATAATATTCAGAATTTTTGAATAGTGGCACTAGAGGATAAAAACATTTAGTCAATTAACTGGTTTTTAAAGGGTAGTTGCATCTTTGGGGTTATTTTGTAGAAAGCCTTCAATAAGTGATTTCCATGTTTATTAACAATATTAAATGTACATTAGCCACTTAAACTTCCAAATATGCATTAAGCTAATTAGAAGTGCTTAAGTAATCATCTCTGGGCTAGGCTTTGGGGTGAAGACAGAGTCATATATGGGGTCCCCCACTCGGGCATTTTACAACCCACCATCTATGTGGACGGCCACAAAAGTACCTATTGGGTCAGATTATGCAGGACCTAGAATGTGCAGATGAAGAAGTGTTTTGACGAGGTAGAAGATAGCCCTCCGAGCTTCACTGCAGGAAAAGACACACGAAAATACTATTTCAGAACCACCCCTCTGCAGGATAAAAGATATGAGAAGGAAAATAGGAGAGCCTTACAGGGGTATACAGGTGGGCGACAATAGTGATGAGAAAAGCCCCGGAAACAAATTAGACCTGAAACAAATCAGTTAGAGGCGATGTAAAAATGGAAGAACGAAAGAGGGCCTTGCATTGACCAGTGGTGGCCCAGCTGTCCACATTAATTATCTAGAAGGAAAGTAGTGGTTAGAAACCAATCTCTGTAGTCTTACGTATTCCCATACAAATTAGTCCAGGAGTTGATAATATGAAAAATGTCTTGGATAAAAACAATGTGTGGCTTATTAACCAGATGATTCGATGAATTTTCCTTTGCAAATGAATGTTTGCTGTTGTTGGGAATGGATACTGCCTGAATCTACCAGCTGTAATTCTGAGGTTATATGGATCTGGTTAACAGAGAAGTAGGAGCTTTATCACTGCTCTTTATCTGAGATAAATGGAACTGTTCATAATGGAAAGTGACATTTTTCTCTGTCAGACCTTATTGGTAGATTACACTGTGCTTATTTAGTTAAGATATTTGCAAAGATTATAATCATTTCCCTATGTAAAATCTTCTGCTGCCTCCCCTACTGCTCACAAGATAAACCACACTCTTTACAAGTCACCACACTCTGCCTTTAGCTTGTCCCCTGACTGTATCCATACAACCTGTAACTTAGTAACTTCCTCCTGATCCCCTTAACACCCTCCTTAATTAAAAAATATTTTATAACACCCTTCTTATTATCCTGAAACAAAGTCTATCTTTTTTGACCTATCTACATAATAAAAACTATTTTAATATCCACAATGTAGTACAAAGGAAAATAAAGGAAAGTAATTTTTATTAAAATAATAGACATTTCAGGGGCACCTGGGTGGCTTAGTTGGTTAAGCGTCCGACTTTCGCTTGGGTCATGATCTCGCGGTTCATGGGTTCGAGCCCCGCGTCGGACTCTGTGCTGACTGCCAGCTCAGAGCCTGGAGCCTGTTTCAGAGTCTGTGATTCCCTCTCTCTCTGACCCTCCCCTGCTCACTCTGTCTCTCTCTCTCTCTCCCTCCTAGAAATAAATAAAAACATTTAAAAAATAATAGAAATTTCAATAAGTAAATACTCTAGAAATGTCTACACATATGCATACATGGTTACGTGTATCACCATAGATTTGACAGCTTAAATGTAGACTGATATGTAATTATCATATGATTATAAACAAAGTCATCAAGTCCATGAATTTGCAGTGGGATCTTCAGAAGTCTTGCTGGACTTGGGATAATTGTTCCTTCCATGAATCTGCCCCCTGCATGGCCTCTCTACCTCTTCCCCAGTAAATGCCAGTATACTCTCCCAATCATTGGGCCAACTAAAGAAAAAAAAATCTTGCTTGCAAACCTTCACAATGACCCCAGGGTGGTGCTGCAGCACCCATTGGTGGTGCAGCTTTCCACCCTTTGCACAGACCTTGATGTTTCAAGTCATGCTTTTGTCTTTGCAGCCCATTGGGCTTAGACCGCCCTTCCCTATCTTGCCTGCTGTTTAAGGTACAGCTTGTATATTAACTTCTATGTGCATCCCTCCCTAACTCCTCTACATACCACCAGTCTCTCATGTGTCCACAGCTCATTGTTGAAATCTTATATGATAGCATTTATCACACTGTGATGTGGTTGTTGGTTTTTATGTATGTCTCTTCCTACAGAATGGGACATAACAGAAGGCAGTACACACACATCTTCCACCCACAGATTTCAGCGTTGTGCCTGGCATGGTGTGCTTCATACATGGTGTTGAATGAGTAAATGATCTCTCTCTCTCTCTCTCTCTTATTTTTTAGATTTATGGGCAAATGATAAAGGAACCTATATTTGTGAAGCGGAAAACCAGTTTGGAAAGATCCAATCCCAGACAACTGTAACAGTGACAGGACTCGGTAAGATCAATTACCGCACTCTTCCAAGTCATCAGACTTCTTTTACTACATCGTCTCTTATCTGTGCCACTTTAAACAAAAACAACGGGTAAATAGCGGATTACTATTTCCTATTTCATGGGATGTTAGAACTGGAAATAACCTTACAGATCATCTTCTCCAAGTTCCTTATCTTTCATTTAAAGAAATCATCTTGAATAAATTGATTTAAGTCTAATTATAAATACACACACACACACGCACACATCAGAGTCATGGCGTTCTTTTCCAGTTACCTTTTTTACATTATTTGAGTCCACGTGAAGTTATTTTGGAGTATGATATGAAGTAAGAATACAATATTGTTTAGTGGTAAGACATTTGTTTTAATATGTTTCTTCTTTTTCTTTCTTTCATTTTTTAAATTTATTTATTTATTTATTTTTTTATATTTTTATTTATTTCTAGGCGAGAGAGAGACAGCGTTGAGCAGGGGAGGGTCAGAGAGAGAGGGAGTCACAGACTGAAACAGGCTCCAGGCTCTGAGCTGGCAGTCAGCACAGAGCCCGACACGGGGCTCGAACCCACGAACCACAAGATCATGACCTAAGCGAAAGTCGGACGCTTAACCGACTAAGCCACCCAGGCGCCCCTTTTTAAATTTATTTTGAGAGTGGGAGAAAAAGAGAGAAAGAGGGAGAGAATCTCAAGAAGGCTCCACGCTCATTGCTCAGTAAGGAGCCAGATGCAGGGCTTGATCCCACCATGCTGGGATTATGACCTGAGCCAAAATCAAGAGTCAGACTTTAACTGACTCAGCCACCCAGGCGACACATTAGAGTTTAAAAGGTTTTTTTTTTTTTTCATTTCAGAATCTTGTATTGAATATTCTCATTCCACTCATTAAAATACCCATTTGGTTACATGCTAAATTTATATTCCTATGTCTATTCCTTGGAATTCTATTTATGCACTGATACCACATTGTCTACATTACTATTGCATTTAATATGATTTTTAAATCTCTCAGTGCCTGTTTCTCATTAATAGGCATTTATAAAATTTTCTTTCTAGATCTCTCTTTATTCATCTGCATATACTTAAATTTCCAAATGGAATATCTAGGGATTTTGCTCTCATTTATGTTAAATTTATTAATTAATTTCTACGAAGGAACATCTTTCCATCTAAAAGAGTTCACCTCATTTTATTTGCTTGAGCTGTTATGATAGCTTCCTCATTGATCTTATCCATTTTGATTTTTCCCTTCTCCAATAAGTTAGTCACAGTTTTCAGATTAATATTTCCTGAGAATGGTTCTGATGATCCCATTTTTTTTATGTGTAATGATTTCAGTCCCTCTCCATTTGTCCATTGAACAGTGCAAATTTCTTGGCTTGACATTTCTGACCTCACATGCCATCGACAAATTCTCTTTTACGTTCTCTACTTCTCTACTATTACCTACCACTTGCCATTCCTTCTTCTTCGAAGGGTCTTTTATCTCTCTCTTCTAATTCAGACCTATTTACATTTTAAAATCTTATTCTCAAAAATTCATTTTTTTAAAATAGTGTAGGGGCGCCTGGATGGCTCAGTTGGTTAAGCGTCTGACTTTGNAAAAAATATTAAAAAAAAAAAGAAAGTAAAAAATAAAATAAAATAGTGTAATTAGTAGTCATCGACCTAGAAGAAAATTTGCCTTCCTTTTGGGTGAAACAGAGTTGATAATACTTGTTTCTCTATAACTTAGTTGCTCCACTCATTGGAATCAGCCCTTCGGTGACCAGCGTCATTGAAGGACAGCAGCTTACTTTGCCTTGTGCTCTGTTGGCTGGAAATCCCATTCCAGAACGTCGGTGGATTAAGAATTCAGCCATGGTAAGAACATTTTAAATCTGTGCGTTCATATTTGTAATTTTCTTGAGTAAGAGGCAATTTATTTCAAACATTGAAATTTCAATTTAATAAATATACAAATGCATTTTGTAAGTGTAACGCCAAAACTTCTTATGCATATTGACATGGCTCAGTTTACATTATTTTGGAATTAATAAAACAGAGAAATAGCCAGTGGTGTGATTTTTATAGTTTCGCATTCAATTCAGTGCAACTAATAAACTCTTCAGAGTATGTAAAAACTCAAGAAAGTACAAAATTATTTTTATAGTATTTAAATGTTTTTATATCTTTCTTTGCAGGATGTAATAAATGTTAACACTCTCATAAAATTTTTCCATTTACTAATCTTTAGTATTAACTCCAAACATTAGATGCTTTTTCATGAACTGTTTAAAAATGTGAATCTATTTTGTGTCATTGCTTTCCAGTGTATAACTTTTGATTATGAAGGGATATGAAAATTTTTCACAGTTCTGTAGCTTTTTGTTGTAAATATGCTACCTATGGTCATAAATTTTCGTCTAGTTCAGAGCATTTTTCCTTCTTGGGGCGCCTGGGTGGCTTAGTCGGTTGAGCGTCTGACTTTCGCTTAGGTCATGATCTCGCGGTTCGTGGGTTCGAGC
>NW_027529934.1:11272831-11284587 GCF_008692635.1 Crocuta crocuta
CCCCCCCCCCTAAAAAAAAAAAAAAAAAAAAAAAAAAAAAAAAAAGAGCATTTTTCCTTCTATTTTCCAGGGTAGTTAGACTCGCTCTCTTTTTGAAATACCAATTAGAAGTGAATTGACTCCATGGAATAAGATGTAAACTTGTTCAAATTTGCATGAAATCCTGAGAAAAATTAGTATACCTTACTCAACAATTTAATACCCTTACAACATTGGATGATACTGCCTGAGCACTCAGGCGTCCTGTGATTGAACAGAATGCATATATAGTTAGAGTGATCATTTTTAATAGAAAATATTGCCAGCCTTCTCTGACACAGTTCCTATATCATACATTGCCTCTGATATTTGCATTGTCACCGAAAAGGATAAGTATTGAGATCGGTCACATTCTCTCAGCTTGAATGAGTTCCTGTTTGCCAAAATAAAAATATCAAATAGTTCGCAAGTGGTAATAGTCTTCTTGAAAAAGAACAAATTAAGCCCAAAGTAAAAACGGCTAGTGAAATTTGGGTCCTAAGTGGTAACAAAATTCACAAACACATGAAATAAGTGATGCTTCTGTTTCTTTCCTTTTTTCATCATTTGCATAACTCCAACAGATGTTAGGAGGTATACTTTTTGATGGTACATCAGGATGACATTCGATTGATTCCATATTTGATAACACACTCATCATTTTTTAACTTAAAGGTGTTAAGATATTTTGTTATAAGATATTTTATAACCCAGTTGGAGAAAAACAAATCTGAGTTTGACTTAGGGAACATTATCTTTTAAATTAAATATGAATTCTTTTTCTTTAAGTTGGTCCAAAATCCTTACATCACTGTACGCAGTGACGGGAGTCTCCACATTGAAAGAGTTCGCCTTCAGGATGGAGGCAAATATACTTGTGTGGCCAGTAACGTTGCTGGAACCATTAACAAAACTACCACCGTGGATGTGCATGGTAAGAAACGCACCCCTTCTAATTCTTTCTGAACCATGTTCAAAGCTAGGTTTGTGTCTTTAAATCACTCTGTCTTCTGGTTGTAAGAAGGAAACTTTTTCCTAATTGTTATTTTTAACAAAAAGCCTTATTTCTTGAACACTATTTACATTGTTAAGGCTGTTTCCAGAATTCCTTTTCCTACATACACAACAAGGCTTCATTGGGAGTCACCAGCTGAGTCTGGCCAAGGGCTTTTGTAAGTGGTTTCTTAATTGATAAAAGTGAACTCAGCTCTCAAAGAGTTATATTTAAAAATACATTTTAATTTCAGGCAAGCTGAACTTATTATTCCTTCCAAATTGCCTTTTCTTTTTGGATTGTGCAATAAGCATGTCCTTACTAATGACCCCTTTGTGTGTTAGCTAGAAATGACCTAAACTTTTCTAAAGGCCACCTCATGTGCTCCAAACGGTCTTTTTGCGTGTTAGATAACTTAAAAGTTCACAAATAAGAAAATCCAAAGCCATCTTTTTCCATTCGTGACTAACAGTCACGGACTTTTTACATCTCAGTAAATAAGTGACAACTTCATAGTTTAAGAAATTGTCATAAACTTTTTTGTGTATTTTCTTTAAAGACTTTGCAACATTGTTTTTTCTAAGTACGGTATTAAAAATTAGTTCTGTATACAGAGATGAAAGTAGCACAGAACATTTATTTTTAGTTAATTCATCCCTTTTTTAGGACATGAGTTGGAGAATCCGGTAATTTCCACATTTTGTTTGGTCTGTTGAAATTGTCGGTGGATACAGACCATCTTTTTTTTTTCTTATGTCTGCTTCTCATTGTAAATAGCCTCTTCTGTGGTGCCTGGATGGCTCAGTCAGTAAACCATGTGACTCTTGGTCTCAGGGTTGTGAGTTCAAGCCCCACGTAGGGTGTAGAGGTTACATAAAAATAAAAATTAAGAAATCTTTAAAAAAAATAGCCCTTTCTGCCTCTCTCGATCTTATGCCAGCCTCCACTAACATCAGATGAGATATTCTTGAAGAAATATTATCTTAAAGAAATATTAAAGTCATACTGAATTCTAGTCTAAAAGAGTAAATACATAATGCCAGATTGAATACAGTTGTATTTGTGTTTAACTACTTTTAGAGAAAATCAGTCCACAGATTTCCTGGAGGGTGCTTATGGACTGGTTCGAGAATTTAGTATAGAAATATAATCATGTCACCTCCATTCAATATTGTATTGAGAAGGATTCTGAGGCAAATTTTTACTTGAGTAAAAGAGTGACATGATTAGCTGTGATGTCTGCCAGATCAGAGGAGTAAAGAGACAGATAAACCAATGATATGGTTTATCGTGATGCAATAAATGTTGACAATTAAAAGTTAAAAAGATCACTTTGCAACATCATTTCATCCATCTTAGTCAATAATGAGTAACTGATATAGTTACTAAGGTTTAAAAAACAACAACAACAACCCAGACATTTGACAGGAGCTAAACTCAGCAAACATTCAGCTTTCAGATAAGGTTTTGAGTTGGATGTGATGCACATGCCAGGCTCTCCTTACCTCTGTACTTATGTGAATTAGCACTGCCATTCTTTCATTACTGGGCGTCTCCACTTTGAAGACTGCTCATTAGAAGCTCTCCGTGGCCACTTCGTACAAGGATAAATTAATGCATGCAAATATGAATATAAATTAAAATGGCAAGGCATTTCACTGTCATCTTGATTTATGTAGGTTGACAATCCAGAAAGAAGTAGCTCTTCCATCACCAAATGTCATCAGATTTGAAAATGCCTAAATTTACCACTTTCCTTTATAGCTGTCCAACTCAATATGCATGTAAGAAAGTGGCTTATTTCATGTTGCCACCAAATTATCGTATAGTTTAGATTTGACTCTTCCATGATGATTCTGAAATTTCTTGCTTGAGAGAGTAGCCTGGCATAGGGGGTATCTGGAAATTTGTTGCCATGTTTTTAAAGAAGAAATTATCCAAAGAATAAGCCCAGCCTTAGGAAAATAGGAGTATGTACCAAGCTAATCTAAGCCTTCCAGGGAAGTTTTTGCACTGGGGTTTCTAGTATCTCTTGCCCTGTCAAACTCCTCCAGGGTGCCTGTGATAATTCTAGAGAAATTTCACTCCAAGGCAAGAGACACTGAGCCCTTGAGCACCAGGGAGCTGTTCCAGTTTTATCTTTCCAAGGGAAAGTGTATATCGGGATTTTATTGTGTTCCTTACTCTATGTTAAGAATTTTCATGAATGGGAGCTTCTTTATTCAAATTCATTATTTTGAGAACATTGAGTTTTGATCTTTTTTCCATATGCTAGTTCTTGTGATTGATTGAAATATACACCGAATGGAATAATTAACAGTCTTCCTTTCCCTTTTGCTTCTGCTCAATAATGTTAACTCTTCAGTTGCTTTCTAAAGTCAAAAGGTATGTTTTTCTTCTGAGTGCAAACTATTGGCTTAGAATCCTGTATATTCCCCTTTAAACGTGAACTCCTAAGGCCTTGCAAGTTGTATTGTTGAATTTCTTTTAAGAAAACAAGTCCTTTTTTTTCTAGGTTAAATTTAGTAGCTCACTAAGCAGTTCTTGTAAACAGACAGACGTTTAATGTATAGTGGCTAAAACAGTCCATTTCTCTGGCAGTGGGCTTAAGTCAGCTCACTGCAGCTTAATGGATAATGCACAATGATGAAAGATACATGTTAAACGTGTAACTCTTAGGATGAAGAGTTTCCAGGGAAGCATGGATTTCCTTCAGTCTTATTTTTGTTAGGAGAGTCAACTTATTTTGCATAAGTTACTGCTTAGTTTAAGTTTTCATTAAGTTCTTCAGATTATAGCTACTGTATTTACTTTATTACACTGTGTTGCAAGTTACCCTACATTTCTATCAGAAAATGTTGAGTCTCAGCGAGTTTTTACAAATATGCAGTATATCCTGAAAATGTACAACTTTAAACAAATGAGGCTAAATGGAACGACAGCGAGTTTTTACAAATATGCAGTATATCCTAAAAATGTACGACTTTAAACAAACGAGGCTAAATGGAACAACAGATGCTCAGATTCTGAATATTACTTCCTTTCTCAGTTCTGCCAACCATTCAGCATGGGCAGCAGGTACTCAGCACGATTGAAGGCATTCCAGTAACTTTACCGTGCAAAGCAAGCGGAATTCCCAAGCCATCTATCATCTGGTCCAAGGTAAATGGCACATATGGTGGTGTTTGCTAATGTTACGTGTTATAACAACAGTATTTGAATATTTTTGGTCATACATGAGACTTGACTTTACCATAGAACTTTACAGAAAGGAAAACCCATGCACTCCTACCACTTGGAAGGGTCCTCAAAATGTCCTTGGTGTAATCATCTATGTGGGGCTCAAATAACGTTAAGAACACAATAGTGGACTGTAATATAACACATTCTGCACACCAAGAGCTTTTCTTAGCACTTTACATGTTGTAGCAGATCTTTTCTTATCCCTTGCCACATCCCTTCAGCCCTTCTGATTTCAGCGCAGCTCTGGTGGACAGCTCCATGCACTCTGCCAGAGTCCCACTTCATGTGGGCCCCTCTCTGGTTTCTGGACTCAGGGCTTTCTCCAAAACCCCACGAGGCCACTAAGCCTGCTGTCAGGTGGCCAGGAAGCGTAGGGACATTGACACCTGTGAGGGGCAGGTGTTCTCTGTAAATGTCCTGCTTCTCTTCCATCAGAGGAATACTTCTGAGCTGCTTCTTTCTATATAGCTTCTCAGAGGATCCCTGGCATATGCAAGCTTATCAGCCCAACCACAGAGAAAACCAGAGCACTTTTTAGCTTTCCTTCCTTCTGTGCCTCATTCTCCCACCCACCTGCTCAAGCATCTCGGGATCACTTTGCAAGTAAACTTCTTGCCCCCAAATCTTTGTCTCAGACTCTCTTCTTTTAGGGAGCCAAGATAGGACCTCTACATACTCATTTATTCACCTCTACGTCCCTATCATGAAGTTATCTTTCTTTTGCTTGTATTCTTGCAGTGAGGAAAAGAAAACATTCCTTGAGGAAGTCCTTTTCATCTTTGACCAGTCACGAGGATAGCATATTTCCTGTAAATTAATTTAAATCTAGCAGATATAAGTAATATAAAATGACAGCATAATAATGAAATGAGGCATTTTGTATAATTAGTGGTACGACCTAAGTATTTTACCATACCGTCTAATTTTATGTATCTAAAAAGCTCTGAAGTATAAAGAAGTTGGTGGTGACATCTGTAAATTAAATAAAAAGTGAAGATTTCTGCATTCTGGACACAAAAATACAGTCATGAAGCTGATCCCCAAACTGCACAGTGTCTGGGACTGCCTAGAAGTTTGATGCATTTTAGGAAAACATAAAAATGAAATCTTTCCCAGGTGTCCTTTGTGTTGTGATAAAGCGAGAGGTTAAGAGTTTGGGCCCCAGAGCCTGACTGCCGGGGTTTAAGTGCCACCTCTACCACTGACAGACTGTGACCTTGGGCAAGTTATTCCACTTCATCCCCAAGGCTCAATACCTTCATCTGTAAAATGGGGCTCGTGGTAGTTCCCACTCATACGATCCTTTTGAGCATTAAGATAGTTAATTCATGTGAAGTACTCAGACCAGTGTGTGACTTTGCATAAGCACTATGCTATCCATTACTATTACCATTATTCCCTCCAGTTTTAAGTAGCTCTGGAACAAAGAGACAAGGGTTCAGCACGAAGAAATATCACCTTTGCTTTATTTGCTTAATAGTTCGTACAAATAACTTTCTCCAAATTAGCATCGTTTTTTCAATCTAGGATTTTCCCCCTTGGAAATATTTTCCCCCTTCCTCTCTTCCTTTTCCAGACATTAAGTCACTCCTTTATTATCTTAAAAAACACTTCGCTCTTTGTTGTGTTTTGCAGAAAGGCGAGCTGATTTCCACCAGCAGCGCTAAGTTTTCCGCAGGCGCTGACGGAAGTTTGTACGTGGTGTCCCCAGGGGGCGAAGAGAGCGGAGAATACGTCTGCACCGCTGCCAACCCAGCTGGCTATGCCACGAGGAAAGTGCAGCTGACCGTCTATGGTGAGAGCCCCTGGAGGAATGTTTTTCTTTGACACTCTCTACTGGTGCCAAAGCTCACATTTCTCATCCAAATCATATTACCAGGGGCTGTACTCCTAAAGTGAACCGCCTTTACAAAAACGCATTTTTACTGCCAACCAACCTCTCCTCTATTTAGATTCTGATTTAAAAGGAAAGTAATTGTATAGCCATTCGGGAAAATGTAACGGTGTTTTCCCGACGAGTGTGCTTATTGCGCCCTGTCGACTTCAGAAACACTAGTACGTTCAAACTCCTGGCAAAGCCAAGCCTCAGTTCTGTCTCGGTTAGCACTTCCGCCTTGAGGGCTTACTTTCACAGATGGGAGACTCTAAAAGGGCAATTCAGCTGATCTCTTCATTAAGTTCTGAAAGGAAGAGCGAAGAAGGGAAACTTTCTGGTCATTTTCCTTTCAGCTCCCACTATAAATGTATTCATGGAAAGCTTCAGATAGGCACCAAAGCTCCGGCATAGATAGCATCGTCTTGTAAATTTGTGAAGAGTAGTAGTCCACATGTGAAGGTAAGTGAAATGTTCTCAATACTATCTCCCTTCCAAAATGTGTGTTTATTGGGGCGCCTGGGTGGCTCAGTCGGTTAAGCATCCGACTTCGGCTCAGGTCATGATCTCACGGTTTGTGGGTTCGAGCCCCGCGTTGGGTTCTGTGCTGACAGCTAGCTCAGAGCCTGGATCCTGTTTCAGATTCTATATCTCCCACTCTCTCTGACCCTACCCTGCTCACACTGTCTCTCTCTCTCTCTCAGAAATAAATAAAACATTAAAAAATTAAAAAAATAATGTGTGTTTATTTTAGTAAGACCCAGAGTGATTGGAGACCAACGAGGACTGTCCCAGCATGAGCCTGCTGAGATTTCTGCCCTCGCAGGAGAAGATGTGACGCTTCCATGTGAAGTGAAGAGCTTACCCCCACCCATCATCACCTGGGCCAAAGAGACCCAGCTCATCTCTCCATTCTCTCCAAGGTAGGGGATCTGGGATGAACTGGGACACACAAAAACACAGTCTCTTGGGACAGAAGGCTGTGCCTAGTCAGGTTTTCAAAAGTTTCAAGAAATAACTTTTAAATTTGAGATAATTCACACATACCTCTGAGCCTACAGGAAATATTTATACCTTCTAAATCTTTTCTTCCTTCCTTGCTTCCTTCCTTCCTTCCTCTCTTTCTTTTAATTTTATTTTATTTTTGAGAGAGGGAGATAGAGAGCAAATGGGAGAAGGGCGGGGGGGGGGGCGGGGANGTCTGTTAGACTTACTGGTATATAGTCATGAAGCTATAAATCCATGCTATTGTTGTTTCCCTACCCACTGGTGAGGGGGAAAAAAACGATTAAGAACCACTTTACATAACATTACTATTTTGTTTGAAAAATATGTGCTTTAGATATTTTTGAATGACAGGAATACCATGTTACAGATAAACTTGAAGTTTCATTGTTTTCCTCCCCACTTTTCTCCCTTCCCAAGGGGCAAATAATGCAAACAGATGTCCTGTGCATGCGATGCACACATTCTTAAACAGTATGGAATCGTGTTTTCTGTAGTTTTCATTTCGATTTATTTGTCTGTTTTGAATTTGCCACGTAACATCTTATATTTTATTATTCTACTTGCTTTATTAAGTCAATATTCATTTTTATACATACAGATTTGCTTTATTCATTTAAAAAATTTTTAATGTTTATTTTTGGGAGAGAAAGACAGCACAAGTGGGGGAGGGACAGAGAAAGAAGGAGACACAGGATCCTAAGCAGGCTCCAGGCTCTGAGCTGTCAGCACAGAGCCCGGCGTGGGGCTCGAACTCACGAGCCATGAGATCATAACCTGGAGCCAAAGTTAGACGCTGAACTGACTGAGCCACACAGGCGCCCTGCTTTATTCATTTTTGACTACCGTATACATATTCTCCATTCTGTTTGTACATTTCCCAGTGTACAGACATTCAGGGTTTTGCTTGTTTGGGTTTGGTTTGGGTTTGGTTTATTTTATAAACAAGGCTCTTGAGTGAATATCTTCATATATGTCTCTTCATACACACATGCATGAGTTTCTTTAGGATCAGCCTAGAACTATAGCTTCAGGTTGGAATGAATTTCTACTTTCAACTCTGGAGACAATGCTAAATTGCTCTCCAAAGAGACGCTACTGATTTACCTTTCTACCATGAGAATGTAAGTGCCACTATTTCCCCATTATAATCAGTGCATGGCGTTTAGGGACTTAAACATTTTTGTTGGTTAGATGGGTGTATCTTGCAACTTTGAGTTTTCATGTGACTGACTGCCAGGGAACCAACAATGCTTTCACTTTTTTGTTGACCGTTGTTTCATCTGTGACTTGCCTCTTTAGATCTGCTGCACAGACTTATGGTGACTGGTTTATCTTTTTCTTGTTGAATGTAGAAATTTGGTCTGTTTTCTTAATAAGAATCCTTTGTATGTTGCATGTGTTGAAAATATCTTTTCTCAGACCACTGCAAGGCTTTTAATGTATAATGTCTGATTATACAGAATTTTACATTTTTTTATGTAGCTCAGGGCATTAATCTATTGTTTTTAAGATTTGTACTTTATGGGGTGCCTGGGTGGCTCAGTCGCTTAAGCTCTGACGTGGTTTTTTAATTTAAAACTTTTCCAAGACCATCGTCTAGTGGTTCTTTGCATTAAATTACTCTGCCCCCTGTGGGGTACCTGGGTGGCTCAGTTGGGTAAGCATCCAACTTCAGTTCAAGTTGTGATCTCATGATACGTGAGTTCAAACCCTGCCTCAGGCTCTGCGCTGACAGTGAGGAGCCTGCTTGGGATTCTCTCTCTCCTCCTCTGTCTGTCTCAGTTCTGTCTCTCTGTCTCTTTCTCTCTCTCTCTTAAAGTTAATAATAAACTTAAAAAAATGATATGTACTTTATGAAGAATATGTACATATCTTCTAGTGTTTTATTCTAATATTTTAAGTTTGTTTTTCACATTTTTTACTTTAATCCATCTGAATTTTTATGTTGTGTCTAGTATTAGGTAGTGCTCGATCTTTATTTCTTTCTTTTTCCCATGTGGAGAACAGTTGCCCATCATTTTTGAATAATCAGTCCTTTCCTTGATCTTTGTGATATCAGCTCAATTACTATATGTTACATGTTGGATTCTCCTCTGTGCTTCTTTCCTTTGGGGAGACTTATGTCCTTAACTATTTGTTCATTTTTCTGTCTCTGGGCCAGTAGAACACTTTGAACAGGTCCATCTAGCCTTCTCCCCTTAAAGCTCTTTCAATACAGTAAACATAATAACATTTTTATATGTGGATCTAGTTCACCAAACCACATTATCGTCCTGTAGGATAAATATATTCAATATATTTTTAAGAATTACATGTGTACTTCTTTGCTTTTATTTTAACACACAAAATTTTTTTTCTTTTTTTTTTATAAATAGTTTATTGTCAAATTAGTTTCCACATAACACCCAGTGCTCATCCCCACAAGNCACACCAAATTCTTTAATGAAGCATTGAAAAAGAAATAATAAGATTCAAAATATAGTCAAAATTTACCAAAATATATATTTGCTATGTATAGTTACAAGTTAATAAAGCAGAGAGATGTACAGTTTTTTGATCATTTCAGACCATTAGGTTAGATCTAAGGGTAAAAAAAAAAATCCGATTTTGTGTTTGCAAGAATATCAGACAGAATACACAATATAATTGTGAAAATCCCCGAGTTTTAAGGTGTATAAAAATATAGATGGGAGAATGGTTTCAAAAACTGCTTGCATAGTAATGATTTCACCCTGAAGGGCAGCTGCATCGGGGATATGTAAATTCTCATGTTCTATGATCTACCATGTGGCTTCTTTCTTTCAGGCACACATTCCTCCCTTCTGGTTCAATGAAGATCATTGAGACTCGTGTTTCAGACAGTGGAATGTATCTTTGCGTTGCCACAAATATTGCTGGGAATGTGACTCAGTCTGTTAAGTTAAATGTCCATGGTGAGTTTTGAAATGAGGGCATATAATATCTTTGTGCTGGCCACAGGAAAACCCATCATGCAAGTTTCTTTGACAGTTAATCCCCGAATTGTATATAGAGTAATTAGAGAAAAATATTTCTCAAATTGGAGACTTGTCATTTTCTTTCACTTACTCTGGAAAGTTTATCTGCCATCTATAAACAACTTGTCCCCTTTTCCTCAAATGAACAGTATTAAAATTTTGGTTTTCAATTTTACTAAATGTCCACAGTCACTTATGACTACTTTCAATACACAACAAAAAGAAAATGTGTTTAGACTTATGGCTTTTTGTAGAAGTGACTGTGAGTTATCAAAGAAGAATTTACTAGTATTTATATGGTCATTTTCCATTTTCAAAGAACTCAGCAACTGAAAACATTCTGCTTCCTGGGACTCTAACTTTTTAAAAGCTTTCTAGTTAATCTGTTTGATTCCCTCAGTTTATCATGGTCTGTCCAAATACTTATTTATTCAACACATGCTTATTGAGTACATGCTCTGTCAGGCATTTGTATAGGGAGGTGCCAGGTATTCAAATATCAGAAAAAGATTTTCTCAGATGGTATTGACCGAATTTCATTGTCAGATCAATCGCTATACTGGCATCCTGTTAACAATGGGATTTGAAATAGTTATCTCATTTACGAACTCTAAGGCATCTTGGGCATATTATCTAACCTCTCTTACCTTTAGTTTTTCTCTTTCTTAAAACGATGATAACAATTCTGTCGAAATTATAAGGTTGACCTAAGTGACAACCTTTAGAATGTATTGGTCAAATACTAAGTTAGAAAAAAAGGGGGGCACCTGGGTGGCTCAGTCGGTTAAGTCTCCGACTTTGGCTCAGGGCATGATCTCACTATTTGTGAGTTCAAGCCCCACATCGGGCTCTGTGCTGACAGGTCAGAGCCTGGAGCCTGCTTCAGATTCTGTATCTCCCTCTCTCTCAGCCCCTTCCCCACTCGTGCTTTGTCTCTCTCTCTCTCTCTCTAACATAAATAAAACATAAAAAATAGTTTAAAAAAAAAGAAAAAAGGACAGAGGAATGGGGCTTTTGAGGGATATAAGGTCCATAAATTCTAACTGTATAATGTAAGTCAGTACATTATTGTAATATGTATAATGTAAGTCTACAGTGCGTAACGCGTGTATTTGGAATCCACTTGTTACAGGAGGGTGGGAGAGACACTAGTCCTTGTCTCACAGAGTCAAAGAATGAATTCTCGGGGACAACAGAGAGTGAGCAAAGCGATTAAGTTTATTGAGGGGAAGTAGAAAGCTCTCAAGAGTGAGAGGGGTCCCAACTGGTAGCCGCTGAAGATTTCTGTCCCAGAGTTTTTACTGGGACCTTATCAGAACGTTTGTGAGACTTCATGGATGGCACCTAGCTTGGGGAGGTTCGGAACAGGTTCATCTTCTCTGTTTTCCCAAACTCCGCTGCCACTGGTGTTTTCTCAGCCTCCCATTTGCAGCAGCAGCCTGCCTCCCTGAGGCTCTTAATCTCTCCCTGCCTAATGTTAAGCCTTTCCCTGGTCACAATAGTATTAGCAGTGTTTCCGATAAATTATCTCATTTAAATTTCTAAAGGAAGGTACATAAAGACAAGAAATAGAGACTCAGTTTGATTTTCCTCTCTGAAATTTGCAAAGGCTTTTATGAGAAAC
>NW_027529934.1:11284741-11368516 GCF_008692635.1 Crocuta crocuta
GAAATTTTTTTTTTTTTTTTTTTTTTAATGAGAAGCTTCTCTTGCTGTCTGGCTAAACCTTCCACAAAGAACAAAAATTAGGAGTACATGAAGAGAAATGCTTTTTCTTTTACTCCCTTATATTATAGAAATCATCTAGATTGCCTTTTAAAGGAGTCTTAAGCTTTAAGTTATTTATAAATTACCGGAAACCTAACATTTTTACATACTTGTTTCTTCTTCAAGTTTGGCATGAGGGGTTTTAGATTTATTATTTCCCATAATCTTTGCAGTGTACTGATATTGATTAGGTTATTTGGCCTGGATTATCAAGGAAAAAGGCTTCAGGAAATTTACTGACTTGCTCAAGATCACACATCTAGTTAGTGGCCTGAGCCTGGGTCCAAATCCTGAGATCGTGTCACTTTTTAATGCTGCCTCTTGATAAAGAGTTTTCATTTAAACTGAGAAAAGGAAAGAATTTGTTTAAAATTGGATTATAGGGGCACCTAGGTGGCTCCGTTGGTTGAGCATCTGACTTCAGCTCATGTCATGATCAATTCATGATCTTGGGGTTCATGGGTTCAGGCCACGTGTCAGGCTCTGTGCTAACAGCTCAGAGCCTGGAGCCTGCTTCAGGTTCTGTGTCTGCCTCTCTCTGCTCTTTCCTTGCTTGCTCTCTCTCTCTCTCTCAAATAAATAAATAAATAAATGTTAAAAGCATTTTTAATTGGATTATTAATGCTCAATTGTTTCTAGTTCCTCCAAAGATACAGCGTGGTCCTAAACTAATGAAAGTCCAAGTTGGTCAAAGAGTGGACATTCCGTGCAATGCTCAAGGGACGCCTCTTCCTGTAATCACCTGGTTTAAAGATGGAAGCGCCATGCTGGTTGATGGAGGGCAGAATATTATCAGTTCAGATGGAACTTTACGCATCGACCAAGCCATGCTCTCTGACGCCGGCATATATACATGTGTGGCCACTAATATAGCAGGCAGTGATGAGTCGGAAATAACCCTATATGTCCAAGGTGATTTAGGGCATAGGAAAATATAAGTATGGTGGAGGTGGGGAGTGGGGAAAAATCCCTGGAGTCTATACAAGATATATAATCTTGGATAGTCTTGGATCACTTTTGGAAGATTTCTATAACTTTTATGACTTTCAAAGTCAAGAAAAGAGAACAATTCTAGAAAGAAGTGAAACCATACTATTACTAAACCTGCAGCCATTTTTGTATGTTTACTTTTGAAAATGAAGTTCCCATGGATGATGTCAATAATGGAAACAATCCTAGATAAGTACCCCACCCTCTGGTTTTGGTTTGGGAGAAATTGTGAACAGAGTGCATTGGAGTAAGATTTCACCTCATACTGGTAGCATGCACTCAATATTGACCCCTAAAAATCTAGATCCACTGTTTCCCCTAATGATGTCGGCTTTGTTTTGAGGCTTTAAGGATCAATATTTATTCCTTCAAACAACAAATATTTATCAAGCTCCTGCCAGGGGTCTTTCATATCCTAGGCAATGAGGAGAAAGTAGTGAGAAAAGTAAAGCACCAGCTGTCATAAGCTGTTCTACTGTGAATAGGCAGAAAACAAGCAAATAAACAAGACGTACAGATTGTGAGAAGTGCTGTGTAGAAAATTAGAATAGGGTGATGCTCTCAGCAGTTTACTACTTTAGACTGCATTGTCAGGTAGGACTTCTCTGAGGAGTTATACCTGGTGTGAGATCTGTTGACTAGAAAGAACCAGCCATATGGAAATTAAGGGGAAGAGCATTCCTGACAGAGAGAATGACCGTGGAAAGACAAGAAGAAAAGATAAGGAGGTATTGTATTTAGCATAGTACTAAGTACACAGTAACTTAACTGCTCCATTGCGATTTTGGATGGGCAGCTAGCGCACTGCTGGAGAGCTTATCCAGTTCATTCATTCATTTGGCAGACTTTACTGAATGCTTATGTTTATGCTTCAATGGGAGAGATAGATATTTACAAGATAATCTCATAAACAAAAACTGGTTAATGCTGTCATGAAATGGTAGAAGATGTGTAAGAGTTTTTAAAGAAAGACAAATCAAAGAAGGTTTTCAAGGCTTGGGACATACAAGTTGAGATTTGAAGAAGGAATAGAAGTATGTTAGGTGGTGGGCAAATATGCAGTAGGGTGGGGTGGAGTGGTGAGAGCCTTCCAGGAAAAGGATGTAGAACGTGAAGAAGAGGAAATGTGACATTTGGATACACTGGCATAAATCAGTAAATCAATCAATAAAGGCCAGCTGACCACATTTTAGACTGAGTGTTGAGTGACATGTGGTAAAGCTGGACACACAGTCATGGCCCAGATTATCCGAGATCTAGGAACCTAGGTTAACCAAGATCTAGCAATCTAGATTAAGGAATTTAGACTTTATTCTGTGTGCAGTGAAAAGACTCAGAGGGGTTGTCACTGGGAAATGATGTGTCGGGTTTAGATTTTAAAAGGTCACTCTTTGGGGAGAGAATGGTTTGGCTAGAGAAGGTGAAGAGAAACAGCTGGAGGCTACTGAAATAGCTCAGGCAAAATATGATAGTAGCTGGACTGGGGGAAAGAAGACAATGGACTCAAAAAATAATTAGAAGAGGAAATCATCAGGAAAGGTGACCAATTGGATATAGGGAGTGAAGGAGATAGAGGACTCAAGAAAGACTCCCAGATTTCTTCAGGAAATGGATGGTAGTGAGGGTGTTCAGGGAGATTGGATTCACTGATAAGGTATACTGAAGGAAGAACAGGTGTGAGACGTTATCCTACAGCCAAAATGAATACAAGTAATGATTCTCATCAGGGAAGCACCAAAATGATATTTGCAGTTCAGAGAGAATAGTCTAAGGACTCTGTAGATTATGAGTCCAAAGGGGAACGCGTTTGAAAAAAGGATTCCAGTAAGAAGCCTATTAATTTCAGCAATAGAAGTGAGGGTTTGAATCAGCAGTGATCTTAGGGATGGAGGAAGATGCAGGTATGTGATGAACATATGGCGCTATATGATTGGATATGGAAGTCAGGAGTAAGGGAGGAAAACATAAGAAAAATGGGTGAAGCATGACACCTTAACTGAGGGAACAAAGGAAACACAGCAGGATTGTGGGAGGCACAAAATAGTAAATTTGGAGGGTGGGGACATTTTTTGAGTTTTAGATCCCTAGGTCACATCCCTAGAAATACCGGGCAGCTAGAAATATGTATCACATTTAAAAGAGGAATCAGGAAAGAGAGCAGTTCACCAATGTACCTGGTTGTTAATGCCTCAGGAGAGTTTGATGCTGCTTAAGGAAAACCTGTGATAATGCATTTATGTTTCTAATAGAACCACCTACACTGGAAGATCTAGAACCTCCATATAACACTCCATTCCAAGAAAGAGTGGCCAACCAGCGAATCGCATTTCCATGTCCCGCAAAAGGTGTGTAGTACTTGGACATACGGGCATTGGCATAAAGTTATATTATTTTAGAATTCTTTGTTGAACACAAACATCATTATAAAAAGATTCACTTTTAGTCCTTGTTATAACATTTGGGCATAATAGCAATTAATCTCTGTTTTATTTTTTAATCCTTCTTTTAAATAACAGCTTTTTGAAGAAGTATTTTTCCCCTACACATATTTTATTTGCTTCAATGGAAAGACCTGCTATTTCAAACTTGTTTTATGTAGTATCTTTCCCATTTAGTTTATGCTACTTCTGTTATTTCTAACAAGATTTGGCTTTAAAATGTGGCACCCAGAGGGGTGCCTAGGTGGCTAGGTCAGTTAAGTGTCCAACTTTGGCTCAGGTCATGTCTCACAGTCCGTGGGTTCAAGCCCCACATTGGACTCAATGCTGACAGCTCAGAGCCTGAAGCCTGTTTGAGATTCTGTGTCTCCCTCTCTCTCTGCCCCTCCACTGTTCACACTCTGCCTCTCTCTCTCTCAAAAATAAAAATAAACATTAAAAAAGTTAAAAAATAATAAAGTAGCTAGGTACTTTATCATTATCTTTTGCAACAAATTTCATCATGTCCATGATTGTTCTACCATTTACCATTTATTTTTTATGTCTTTATTTTGAGAGACAGAGACAGAGAGTGAGTGGGGGAAGGTCAGAGAGAGAGAGAAAGAGAGACACACAGAATCTGAAGCAGGCTCCAAGCTCTGAGCTGTCAGCACAGAGCCCAACGTGAGGCTCGAACCCACAGACCGTGAGATCATGACCTGAGCCGAAGTCGGATGCTTAACCAACTGAGCCACCCAGGTGCCCCTCCCATTTTAAAAAATAATTTAAAAAAAAAAAAAAAAGAAGTTAAAGACAGGGGCGCCTGGGTGACTCAGTCAGTTAAGTGTCCGACTTCATCTCAGAGCATGATCTCACGGTTCGTGGGTTCGAGCCCTGCGTCGGGCTCTGTGCTGACAGCTAGCTCAGAGCCTGGAGCCTGTTTCAGATTCTGTGTCTCCTCCTCTCTCTGACCCTCCCCGTTCACGCTGTGTGTGTGTCTCTCTCTCTCAGAAATAAATAAAACATTTTATATATATAAAAAAGTTAAAGATAATGCAACTTCTTTTGCTTGTTCCTTTAATTTTTCATGTATTAGCCTGACAAATATTCACTGAGAAGTCTGACCGAAACCCATAAAGGAATGAGCAGGATGTAAAGAAATGAGGAAATGATTATACCCCTTTTTTCTTTGACAACATAGACAGACAACTGCAGACCATCAGTTCACCTTCTCTTTCTCATCAGTCAGCCTTTTACTATCCATGCATTGAAACAGGCCAATCCTTTTGTTTTATTTTTTCTCATAAATATGACTTTCATAGCTGCTTTTATAAGTCTTTTAGCCTTAATGACACACTATAGATTCTGTCATTCTTTTGTACTTATCTTGGATTATATACCATTACTTTAATATTTTTTATTACCCATTAATATAAGATTATTAATGATGTGCAGTCATATTAATTTAATGTGCTTTTAAAATTTTTATAGATATCAGGTAAATTTTAAAAGTACTTTGAGGGGCGTCTGGGTGGCTGAGACAGTTAAGCATCTGACTTCGGCTCAGGTCATGCTCTCACGGTTCATGGGTTCGAGCCCCACGTTGGGCTCTGTGCTGACAGCTAACTCAGAGCCTGGAGCCTGCTTCAGATTCTGTGTCTCCCTCTCTCTCTCTGACCCTCCCATGCTCATGCTGTCTCTCTCTCTCAGAAATAAAATAAAACATTAAAAAAATTAAAATAAAATAAAAATAAAAGCACTTTGAATAGTGCCTGACACGTTGTCTGCTAAATAAATATATTCTTAATACAGAATTAATGTCTGTCTATTTCCAATATGTGCTTTTGGCTCGATTATGTACTTCAAGAATGTTTTATCATTTTATGCATAAGCACAGCACTTCCATTTACTCTTTGGTCATAAATAAATCTAGGAAATCAGTCCTGTTCTCTGCTTTCCCAACTTTCAGTATAAGAAGTCAAGAATTGTTCCTATTGTCCTATATTTAACAGCATGAGATCACCAGATATGTGTGGGTAGTAGATTCCTCATCTCTACTATATCAGGACTCTTAAAAATGTGAATTATAGGGGCGCCTGGGTGGCTCAGTTGGTTAAACATCCGACTTTGGCTCAGGTCATGATCTCATGGTCTGGGAGTTCAAGCCCTGTGTTGAGCTCTGTGCTGACAGCTTGGAGCCTGAAGCCAGTTTCAGATTCTCTTTCTCTCTTTCTCCCTCCCTCCCTCTCTCTCTTTCTCTGTCTCTCTCTCAAAAATAAAGATTAAAAAAAAAATTTAAATTTGAATTGTATAGCATCACTTCTACATATCATGTATGAGCTCTATTTGATTGGGCAATTTTTATGTTGTATTCCTGTGATAGTCTCTTGCTTTCTGTTCTTCATTTATTTTCATCCCTGAGCTCTTCCATTTGATTAATATAGTTTTTCCCCCACTAATGACCGTGAACTTACTCAAGAAAATGCTTTGGTTTGCTTAATGTGTTCTGAATGCCTTGATAAAAACAACTTGTGTAAACTCTACACTAGAGATCATAGGTCTCTTAAGACTGACCAGGAATTAGAGGACTTAAATACCAATCTCTTTGACATTTCACTCCAGGAGAAATATCTTAAGAGTAGCATAGTGCCTTAGTTTACAAATTATAGTCATAACAAAATGTTTATCTCCCCTCAGTATATTTGGTATGTTGTAATGATTCCTAATTTTATTTAAAATATTACAAAGCTATGTTTACTTATTTAGGTACCCCCAAACCGACCATCAGATGGATATGGAACGGTAGAGAGCTGACAGGCAGAGAGCCTGGGATCTCTATCTTGGAAGATGGAGCATTGTTGGTCATTGCTTCTGTTACACCCTATGACAATGGGGAGTACATCTGTGTGGCAGTCAATGAAGCTGGAACCACAGAAAAAAAATATAACCTCAAAGTCCATGGTAAACATAGATAAAAATACCAAAATCATATCCTTGAACATGTGACACTTTCAAATGTTTACATACATGTTAATATCTTAATGTATTATTATTTAATATTAATGTGAATAGAATGTTATCAAACAAAACTGATAATCTTGACTGCACTGATTAATTGATTGATGGATTGATTTAAAATTCCATGTAAGTTTTTCACTGTGACTTTATTCAAAATTCAATGGTAGAAAAGTCAGAAGTCTCATGGCCTAGCTAAGCTATCTACTTATCCTCCATAGGGCAAAGAAATTTATTAGCTTTTGTGCATATATGTGTGTGTATATTTTCCCAAGATATTTTATACATAACAAGAAAATATGAATATATATTTTATTCTTTTATGTATAAAAAAGTAAACATATAGGAGAACACTGTAGCCATGACTCTACACTTGTCTATTTTACTAACATATCTATCTTGGGGATTATTCAGTATTCCTAACCCTTATTTATACTTACATGGCATCTCACTGGCTCTGCCATGATTTCCTTAACCTTCATTTATTGATGATAAACATGTAGGTGCTACCAGTTGTTTGTTAGTATAAGTAACACTTTACTGAAATACTTGTACATTTGTCATTTTGCATCAGTCTCAAGTTGCATTCATTTTAAAATTTCATGGAGGTGCCTGGATGGCTCAGTCGGTTGACTGCCCCACTCTTGATTTCAGCTCTGGTCATGATCCCACGGTCATTGGATCAAGCCTTGCATCAGGCTCCACGTGGAACCTGCTTCAGATTCTACCCCCCCACCCCCCGCCGTGGCCCCTCTCCTCGTGCAGTCTCTCTAAAATATATACATGCATGCATACAATTTCATGGATATTGGCTTTCACAGTCACTGGGCAATATGCACTTCCATCAGTGAAGTAGTGAGTCCCACGTATCTTAAGTAAGACCCTAGGAGTTTGCATTTTGAGCGGTATGTGGAATAACTAGGCTCTTCCTTAAATGTATCCTAAGTTTTGTCTTTACTGCAAAGCTCTGAACTGACAGTTAAAGTAAAAATTTAATGAGTTACTTATAAATATATGGGTTGAGATATTTCACTTTATGTTAAGGAATGTCCTTAAACTATGCCCAGACTTTCTAGCTATCACATATCTCAGAATTTGCTTTCTAAAGGCCTGTGTAAAGAAGCTTCATAAATAATATTTATTATAAAATTATCTAGCCATGACTTCTCTCTTTTTGTAGTTCCTCCAGTAATTAAAGATGAAGAACAAGTAACAAATGTATCTGTGTTGGTCAATCACCTGGCCAGTCTCTTTTGTGAAGTTGAAGGTACTCCTTCTCCCATCATTATGTGGTACAAGGACAATGTCCAGGTAAATGAAGACATCAAAGTGTGCATAACTCCTTGCCTTTGTCTCTGAAATAAACCATTCAGATGTGACTTTCTCATTAATAATGATATATAATTTTACATCAATTCTTAATTATGCATTTGTATTAGGATTGGAAGTAACACTGACTATTTTGGCCTTTGAAGGTGACTGAAAGCAGCAGTACTCAGATTGTGAACAATGGAAAGATATTAAAGCTCTTCAGAGCCACTCCAGAGGATGCAGGAAGATATTCTTGCAAAGCAGTTAATATTGCAGGCACTTCTCAGAAGTATTTTAACATCGATGTGCTTGGTAAGGGAAATGATCTTTTAAAAAAAACCACCAGTTTTCAGGGGCACCTGGGTGGCTTAGTCGGTTAAGCTTCTGACTCTTGGTTTCGGCTCAGGTCATGACCTCAGGGTTCTTGAGATCTATCCGCACACTGGGCTCTGTGCTGACAGTGCCAAACCAGTTTAAGATTCTCTCTCTCCTCTCTGCCCCTCCCCCACTTGTGCTCACTCTCTCTCACTCAAACTAAATAAATAAACTTAAAAAACAAAAAAAACTCCAGTTTTCAGATGCATTTCTTATAATTGGATGGAGCTGGGAAAGAGCAAAGAGATAAAAAAATAAATTGATAAGAGAAATAGAATTTGTTTCCTCTCCATTATTTTGTCTTTAATATTGGTTAACCAGAGTCATGTGATATAGAATGTTTTAAGTTACTGATTACCATACAGAGATGTCTGTGGGTATTTGGTGCTGTCTTATACATAAAATAGTAAATTACTACTCTTGTCAATTTCTCCTGTTAGGTAGGCAGGAAATTCTCTGGGCAGTAACTATACAGGACAATGCAGACTAAAACTCATTAATGCTCTTGACATCTGAAGCTGCTTGGTTGTAACTTGAACTGGAGAAGGTAGCAAATGCTCCTTACCCTGCATTCTAATTAATTCTTATAACTAAATCGCCTCTGCCCTGATTCTAATTAAGAGGGGATAATTCTGAGTGTGGGTAGAATTGGGGTATAAATTCGATTATACGACATTTATGAAATTTTAATGGTAATCATAAATTTAAACTTTAGTTTATGAAATTATATTTGCCAATTAAAGTTTGCTTTATGATAAAACGACTTCCTCCCTTTTCAATATTTTGTTCGTCAAAATGGTCATATGTTTGTCAGTCTGGGGTGGAAGTGAAGTCTGGGAATAATGCTGCATTCAAATTACCATTTTTAAACTGCTTTAGTGTGAAAATAATCCCTCTCATTAGTCTTCTCAGAGCCTGAAGTACTTTTCATTTTCTCTAATTATTCTTTCTTTTTCTATCTAATTATTCTTATTAAGTACAGACTGTAACAAACAACGAAATAATCTTTCTATCATTAGTCTCATTGTTATTATTTCTCTCGGCACTCATTTACTTTGAATTCTATGTGCTGATGACTCCCCAAATCTTTATTTCCAGCTCAGACTCCTTCTGTGAGCTCTTAGAATATGTATCTCATCTTTCCCTAAGTGTCTTGACTTTAATGTCTTAGTGGCATATCAAACAGAAAGGTCTCAATGAATATCTGTTCTGCTCACCTTCAGTGATGCCCTTGACAGCACCCCCATCCACCCGCTCGCCTCTGCTGGAGCCTGGCACTCATCCTTTCTACCTTCCCCTCCCCAGCTTAATAAATCTATCTACATCTGTGAAGTTCACTTCCTAATCCAGTGTTGAACTATCTACTTCCTTTCATTTCCAACTGTGAAAGTATCATTATTTATAAACTGAATTAAAGTAGCCTCTGAACTTCTCCCCTTCATCCACTCTTTGTCACCGAAATCCACTCTTCATTCCCCAGCAAATGTGATCTCAGAGCACAAATCTGATCATACCCCTCCTCTACTGAGAGAGCTACTTGGGTGGCTGGTCACTGCTCTGAAGATGAAGACCAACATCTTAACATGATATGAAAGGAGAGGACTTCAGAGTCTGGGAAGTGTACAGGAATTCTTCACTATTTGGATAATTCAAGAATAAAAACTATCATAATCTTTTTCATATTATGTCCCCTATCCAGTTGTAGCCTACAGGCTCTTTAAAAGAAACCAGGGTAATATACTTTAAACAGCACTATGCTGTAATATGTCAGTTTTGAATCTTATAAGATTAATATTGATTATGTCATTCATTTTCCAAAATGTACAGCAGTAGTCAATTGCACTTTATGAGCTTCACTGCTCACTTATATTCCCAACTCTTTTTGTACATGGGTTTACTTCTACTCAAAATGAGCTAGGTCTAATCAACCATAATTCTTGCAGGTGATTATCCTGCTAGCAAATTTTTTATGAATATGTTCCTATATTTAAATTTAACATTGGGGTGTATCCATAAATGCAATCTGAAAGGTATTTTTATGTGATATTTTATTTGCAGTATTAAGATGTTATTGAAATGCTGTGGAAATCATTGATAATCTGTTCTCCCTCCCCCCACTCTTCTTTGGTAAATCATAGATTTTCATGATAAAATGTCTCTGTTCAAGTTCCTCCCAGCATAATAGGTGCCAACTCCCCAAATGAAGTCTCCGTTGTCCTCAGCCAGGACATTGCCCTTGAATGCCAAGTCAAAGGTGCTCCCTTCCCCGTTATTCGCTGGTTCAAAGATGGCAAGTGAGTACCGTTTCTCTATTTGTGGCAAGGGTCCAATTGATAGAAAATAGATGTGTATATGCATGTGGATTTCCTCCCTTTTAATTATTTTAACCACATAAATATTATTAAATGAACATGAAGGAAAACAATATTGTTGAGAAATGTTCTCAAAGTCTCATAATACTGTTCATTCTTGTGATTTATAAGACTATAAATGCTGGGAACTTATTTTAGAAACATAGAGGAACTCAAATTTATTGGACACCAAATATTCTACCCATAGGCTCAGAATAAAAAATGAAAAATGCAAGATCCAAATGCAGAGAAAAGTTTGCTTTTACATGGGATTATTTGAATTATAAGAAAATTTGTTTATGACAAGATGAATACTTAAGCTAGTGCTATAAATGGACAGAAAGAAACAATCACAAAGGAGCAATTAGATTATTTCCCAGCCTTCAAGTTCAAGGGCTATTGAGGTTTGCCCACAATGATATGGCTGCACTGATTTGTATTGTTCATGAGAGCTCATTTCTCACAGCCTGGTCTCAATTTGAGTATCATTATGGTTTCTGAGAGTACCGGTCTAAGGCTTAGGTAGCAAAGAGTAAAGATTTGCATTGTATAAAATAAAGTGTTGTGTGCAAACTTTTAGTAAATCAGTAAAAATGGCAACATAGAAAAATGCATGGAGGATATAATCAGCAATTTAAAAATATACAATTAAACAATAGCTGTATTAAAAGATGCTCTAGAGAGTATTATACTAAGCAAAATAAGTCAAGAAAGGACAAATACCGTATGATTTCATGCGTATGTGGAACAAAACAGGTGAGGGGCGTTTGGGTGGCTTGGTAGGTTAAACGTCCAACTTCAGCTCAGGTCATGATCTCACAGCTTGTGAGTTTGAGTCCCGCATCAGGCTCTGTGCTGACACTCAGAGCCCGGCGCCTGCTTCGGATTCTGTGTCTCCCACTCTTTTTGCCCCTCTCCTGCTTTCACCCTGTCTCTCTCAAAAATAAATAAACATTAAAAGAAAAAAAGAAACAAAACAGGTGAGCATAGGGGGAGAAAAGAAAGGCAAACCATAAGGGAGATTCTTACCAGAGAACAGCCTGAGGGTCGCTGGAGGGGAGCCAGAGGATTGAGTTAAATGGGGTGATGGGTATGAAGGAGGGCCCTTGTGACAAGCACTGGGTGTTATATGTAAGTACTGAATCTGTAAATCCTACACGTGAAACACATATTACACTGTATGTTAACAAACTGGAGTTTAAATAAAAACTTGGAAGAAAAAGAAAAAAGGTGCTCACTGTCAATAATTTGGAGCATGTAAACAAAAATAACATGAATTTTGTTTTTCACAGGTCAGGCTGGCAAAACAAGTAAATAAAGGTTCAAACATGTCAAATGTTGGAGAAAATGTGGGAAATAAATTAGTGCTCTGAAAGGCAATTTGTTGATATCTATTAAAATTTGAAGGCCCATATGCTGTAATGTGGCAGATACACTTTCAGGATCTAGGAGAGGGAAGAGTTCATGTACATCCACTCCAGGGCGGTCACGAAAATAGGTAATATTCCCTGCAACACTGTGGTAGCAGAAAAGTGGAAACTGCTTAATTCCTAATATTCGGAGATGAGGAGGTAATTTACAGCATAGTCATATTTTGAAACACCGTGTAGCAATTAAAAAGAGTAAGATCAAGCTATAGGTATCAAAAATATCTCTACAGCTATTGTCAGGTAAAAAGAGAAAGTAGAAAGAACAAAGCAATACCATTTACACATAAGAACCAAATTCTTTCGGGAAGACGTTTAAGGGTGAAAATGTTTAGGAAAAAAAACTTGTGAAAGAATGCAAACCAAACTTATGATGATGAGATATCTAGAGAGAAAATTCACATTAGGGATAATAAATCAAGCAGACCTTTTCTTATTATAATACTTACTTTTTGTTTGTTTAAATTTTTATATTACTTCCATAATTAATGATCAATAAAAGTTTTAAAGTTACTTAAATTTGAGTAACATGATCAAGTATTCACTTTTTAAAAACAGTTAAAATTCATTAAACTAAGGTACTTTATTCTCTTAGCTTTTGGGAGCTTCCTACAAAGTGACATACCAAGAAATCTAAAGGATGCCACCACAGAAAATTAAATGTGTTTGCATTTAATCCCATAGTCTGAAGGATTAAGAGGTTTCTAATCCAGCAGTGCATCTAGTTATTTATTATGAGCTTAGTCACTGCAAATTTTTTAAAAACTAGCTATGGGTATTCCTGAAAGAACATCAGTGGATTTTTTTTTTTTAATAGTTTATTGTCAAATTAGTTTCCACATAACACTCAGTGCTCATCCCCACAAGTGTCCTCCTCCATGCCCATCCCCCCCTCCCCCCACATCCATCAGTCCTCAGTTTTTGTCAGCATTCAAGAGTCTCTCATGGTTTGCTTCTCTCCCTTTCCCCCACCATTTCCGCCCTTCTTCTCCCCCTTGTTCCTCCGTCAAGTTCCTCCTAATCCTCCTATACGTGCAAACATATGATATTTGTCCTTCTCTGCCTGACTTATTTCGCTCAGCATAACACCCTCAAGGTCCATCCATGTTGCTACACATGGCCAGATTTCATTGTTTCTCATTGCCATGTAGTATTCCATGGTATAGATAAACCACATCTTCTTGATCCATTCATCTGTTGATGGACACTTAGGCTCTTTCCATGTTTTAGCTATTGTGGAGAGTGCTGCTATGAACATTGGGGTACATGTGCTCCTATGCCTCAGCATTTCTGTATCCCTTGGGTAAATTCCTAGCAGTGCTATTGCTGGGTCATAGGGGAGTTCTATTGTTAGTTTCCTGAGGAACCTCCACACTGTTTTCCAGAGGGGCTGCACCAGTTTACATTCCCACCAACAGTGTAGGAGGGAACATCATGGGAAATCTATAATATCCTAAGATTCATACCTTTTTTTTAATGTTTATTCATTTTTGAAAGGGAGGGAGAGAGAGAGAGAGAGGGAGCGACTGGGGGAGGGACAGAGAGACAGAGGGAGACACAGAATCTGAAGCAGGCTCAGGCTCTGAGCTGTCAGCACCGACTGAGCCACCCAGGTGCCCCTTAAGAGTCTTACCTTTAAAATCCACTGATGTAGGAGGATGTGGAGGATGTGGAGAAACGGGCACCCTCCTACATCAGTGGATTTTAAAGGTAAGACTCTTAAGGGGCACCTGGGTGGCTCAGTCGGTGCTGACAGCTCAGAGCCTGAGCCTGCTTCAGATTCTGTGTCTCCCTCTGTCTCTCTGTCCCTCCCCCAGTCGCTCCCTCTCTCTCTCTCTCTCCCTCCCTTTCAAAAATGAATAAACATTAAAAAAAAGGTATGAATCTTAGGATATTATAGACTTCCCATGATGTTCAAGTATTACATAAAGCTGCTGCCAGTTATGTAAAGTGAGCATTTTATAGTGTTCAATAAATGACTCTGCATAGTAGGAAAAGACTTCCTTAACAACTGTATATGAGTTGCTTTAGACATAAGCATCTTTCAGTACTTAGGATTATAAAAGCATTCATATTTACTACAATATCTATCTACTTTTTAGAAAAGCTGGCATGATCATTGCCTTAGTAAGTAATAACCATTCTATTGTGAATACTTTTGCAGGTATTATTATGATATTGGTTTAAAAATCATATTCCTTGGCCTCAAGCTCCTGTACTCTTAGTTTTACTTTATGAAATGATGATAGAAATTTTGGCTATGAAAACAAATAAAAAATGAAGAAGGAAAAGAAGGAAGAGGAGAACGAAGGGGAGGAATGAAAGAAACAGTGAAACATTACCAGCTTTCTATTAATATTTAACAAATAAGTGTGAAATGAGGGAACCTTTCGTCTGAAAATAATCATTATCTAACTTTCATTAATGAAGTGCTTTAATAATTCCATTTTTCTGAATAGAAGTACTAATCATATCATTGTTTACTTTTTTAGATTCATAAAGAAAAAAACTTTGTTTCATATTTTTAACCTCCTAGGACTTAATAATTTTTGTTGTGATTAATAAGAGAGGAAATATAGGAAAATAAAAATGGACCCATGAAATGAAATTCATTTTTTCTAGGCCTTTATTTTTGGGAGACCCTAATATCGAACTTCTAGACGGGGGACAAGTTTTACGTTTAAAGAATGCACGAAGAAGTGACAAGGGTCGCTACCAGTGTGCTGTGTCTAATGCAGCTGGCAAACAAGCCAAGGACATAAAACTGACAGTCTATGGTAAGTGTGATTTTCTTATGCTTGTTTTGTTATTATCAGTGCCCACTATTATTGAAAAGCAGGGTTTAATGTTAACTGTTCTTTTATTCGATGCTGAATAATTTGGACTGCAACTTACGTTAGAGGAAAGGGCCTAGTTTTTATGTTTTAGACTAGAACATTACATCCAATTTTAAGGTATTTTGCATTAAGTATGGATTTCTTGGAGAGTTCTAGTGATTTTCCGACGGCGTCAGGTGACCTCAAGAGGTCCGGTGTTTCCTAATTGATTAGTATATAATAAGCCAAATGTCTAAATCCTTAAAAGGCTTAAAAAAAAAAAAAAAAAACACCCAGAGGGGCACCTGGGTGGCTTAGTTGGTTAAGCATCTGACTTCAGCTCAGGTCATGATCTTACAGTCTGTGGGTTTGGGCCCCATGTCGGGCTCTGTGCTGACAGCTCAGAGCCTGGAGCCTGCTTCAGATTCTGTGTCTCCATTTCTCTCTGCCCTTGCCCTGCTCACACTCTGTCTCTCTCTTAAAATAAAATAAAGACATAAACAAATTAAAAATTAAAAAATTTTTTAAAAACCAGAAACCTCTAAAACAAATTGAGAAACAGGAATTGAATGAAGCCAATGTTATGCAAACCATTCAGTTGTTCTGTTTTCAAACCATCTTGGTCTTTATTCTAGGCAGATGGTGACATTTTAAATGCCTTATGTTTGTGTCCCTGTTTTCTTCCAGCTAAGTTCCTACCAGAGAACTCGGCCCTCATATCACTAAAAGTCTCAATTTTCCCTGAGGCAAGTGAATTCCAAGATCATTTAATTTTTTTTACACACATGAACATTATATTGCAGGCACAAGAAATTACCCAGTAATTCAATAGGCCAGCATGCTTATTACTGCACTAATTTCTGTCTCTCCACAGCATATGACACTCAAAAGTTTAGATACTTCAGGAATGTCACCTCTTTACAGGATCTTCCCAATCCAATCAGTCATGCAGCCGCTATTACGTTCTCCAAGTTTATTTTCTTCATAACACATATCACTGTCTCATAGATTATTGCTTAATTATGGATTTATTTACCTATTGGTTTCCAAGACAAGCTAAACTTCATAAGAACAGGGCCTAGTTTTGTATGTTCCCTATTTTAATGTCTGATAAACAGTAGCTCTCAAGAAATGTTTGCTAATAACCAAATGAATGGTCCAGTGATGTACTGTCCAATACAGCGACCGCTAGCCACATGAGGCTGCTGAGCACTGGAAGTGTGGTTAGTTCAAGTTGAGACAAGCTGTAAATATAAAATATAGTCCAGATAGCAAAGACTTAATATGAAATATAATGTAAGATATCTAATTAATAATTTTACATTGATTACATCTGAAATAATATTCTATATATTTATATATATTAGGCTAAATTAAATATATTATTAAAACTAATTTCCTCTGTTTATATTCAATTTTTTTGGTGTGAGTACTAGAAAAGTTTTTATTATATAGATGGCCACCATTATATTTCTATTGGACAGCACTGATCTATTCATTGATAAGAACTTGGGCTTGTGAGACAGGCAGACTTCTGCTGAGATCCAGTTTCTGTCACTCACTAGCTTTATGACTTTGGACAAATTGCCTACCCCTCTGATCTTCAGTTTCCTCATCTGTAAAATGGGGATAATAATAATACCTACTTAACAGTGTTATTGTGAGGATCAAAAGCTAGATACCTTACTGGGTTACCTGGCTTATAGTGAGAGTTTCATAAATGTTATTCATTTTTCATTATTTACTTAGTGATTGTATTGGCTTACTAGTTTGACTTCTATATAACTTCACTGGATTGCAATTTTCCCTTTTTGAATGTTAGGTAAAGTTTGAGTAGCTCTCTTGAATCAAAGAGATTTTATTTAATGCATGCTTTTAAATCATTTCTGTCTATAAATAGAAGCCTTGGAAGAATTTAATCATGAAAAGACATGTCCTCCAAAAAAGATTAACATTAGTAAAAGATTGGCGATCATGAATCCAAGTTAAACATAAGTATTATTGCTACCAGTAGCCTCTTACCAGAACCAGACATTTAAATAATAGGTGCAAAATTTCCCCTAAGCTTTTGAGTAGTCTTCTCTACATTGTTGTTTTGTTGACAGTGTCTATGATGCATACATTTTGGAGATTCTGTGAGATACCTATTTCCAGAGGACTTGGGTTCTTTTATGTCAGATCCTCTTGTTCAGTCTATATAATGTCTTCAGGCACCCAGAAGAGAGGGATCTATAATGATTAAAATTTCTAGGATTGTCAGAGATGAAAGGTATTATGACATTGTGAAGTTTTGATTATTATAATTCAGGAAATAATGCATCTCCTTTCTAGTATGCTTGTCTGCACCTCCAAGTGGGTAATCTTAAGCTCATTTTATTTCACTTATGAAAATGCTTTTTATTCCTAAGAATGAATGAAGCAGATGCCATAGTTGGGCTAACTGTGAGGAACATTTATGTAGATTTCAGATGGAGAATGTGTTTTGTACTACATTTGATTCATTTGTTTTCCTTATTTACATACCAACGTGAGGAGAAAACAGGCAATGCACTTGAAAGGAAGAAATGTACATTGTGCCCAAATAAGAAAAGAAATAGAGACAAAATAGAGGTAAAAAATAAAAGATGGAGGGGGAAAAAGAGGCAGGGGAAAGATGTGAAAAAAGGAAGGAAATAAAAGAGCTTTTAATATCCTGTGGGGAGATTGTATAAATGCACAGCTATTAGTTCTGAGGCAAAGATTTTTAACTTGAGGTCCCTGTTTGAGTTTAAGAAGTCTAAGTGCTTCCCCAAAGTGTGTATAAGTCTTTGAGTGTATAAGTGTGGTGCATTTTAATGTCCAGTGTGTTCATAACCTTTATCTCTACCAGCCTTCCTCAAACAGAAATAAGGTCCCAGGAAAGTATATATGAATTAAATTGAAATAGGAAGTGACATTTTTGGGCAAATTTAAGCAGTAGTTCATTTCTAATTGTTCTGACGTCAATTTGAAATGTTCTTTGAGTAATTTTTCTCAGTTTCACAAATGCAGATTTTTTAAATAGATCATTTCTGGTACAAATGATATTCCTTTGTAAAATATTCATGGAGAATAGGGACTCATTTGAACATATGTTCTTGCTTTCATTGATGTATCATCCAACTAATTAGGCTAGCCAGCTGATTTGAACCAAAAGTTCTTTCTATGTATGTTTACAGATTAACATATGACATAAGTAGTCTCAAAGCAAAATTAAAATTTTAAATCTGAATAGAATGCTCTTCCTTAAGATTTCAAAACGGTGGCTTGAATTTGTATTAATTAATTATCTATAGCAAGACTTGGCAAACCTTTTTTGTAAAGAGAAAGATAGGAAATATTTTAGGTTTTGCAGACCATGAGACAAAGTTAAGGATACTATGTAGGTATTTATATATTAAGACAGAAATAAATTTTGACCAATTGATGAAATTCATTCTTCAGGTAATTTTTAAAATTATCATTTTTTTTGTACTAAAAGTCTACAGATGAGAAGAATGGAATTCTTAGGAGAGAGAGAGTCAAAGTTAGTGATCCCTCTCACCAAAATTGATTGCAAATGTTTATCTGTTAGTGTTGATCTGTATTGAGATTTTATGTATTTCATCTTGGAAAATGTTTCTTCATGTAGACAGATACCGTCAAATACTGATATCAGTTCACAGACATATTATTTTAAATGACCATAGTCCTTGTTTGGAAAGCATTTATAGAATTCTGTTATAGTCTTTTGATAATTGACTTTCAGCATGCCATATCGCAGATTGAACAATTGGAGGTTGTTTGGAAAGTCCTCAATTCTCAGAGATAAATGAACTTTGAATGAGGAAATTTCCTTTGTATTTGTATCAAGGTCTGAAAAACATTGCTGAAACTGAAATTTGGGCTCAGAAAATATATCTAGGGCAAATCTGTAGGGCAATGGAGATCTCAGTTTTGTTTGACAGCATGGGAAATGTATAAATGTAGCTTGACATAACTGTGATTCAAATAGAATGACTACCATGGTACAAGTTTTGCATTTATGTGCTGTTTTGATATGATAATTAAGAAACATTAGCAAAGTTTGTAGCAAAACTAATTTCCAAAATCACTCAGTGGTATTCAATAGTAGTGTCTGAGGACAGTTCTTTTCATTCAGAAAAAATAGTCTCGGCACTGAGCTCCAAAAGTTAAAATACAACTTTACACCATTAAGGCTCTGAACTACTCGATGGTAGACAAGTCTTTATATTCAGCTTCTGCTTATAACAAAAATTCATGGAACTGATGATACTTAAGTCATAAGACCAAAGGAAATATACCATGGAGACTTCTGGTTCAAGAATATATGAGTATTTTACATAGAGTGCTTGCTGATAAGTAACACAAGGAATGTAGACTTTTAAAACCTTATATTTTAATAAGCTTTATAAACTTGTCTAAGCCTTTTCCTGCTACCATCAGTTGTACCGTATCTTAGCAGATTCCACCTCAGGTAGTGATGAGTTAGTGCTTTTTTTATTTAACTTCTTTGAAAATATTTTTCAGCTGTAGTTGTTCCATGCAGACTATTCTTAGAGACTAATTCTTTAGTTTCTTCAAACTTGGCATTGACTCCTCAAACAAAAAGGAGTATCAATAACATCTGTTAGTTTGTCAAGAGCCAAGAATACTGTTCATAAAAGTTGCCTTAAAAAAACTGAACTATTAACGTTGCTCCTAGTGTTCTTGTTTCTTCAAGCAGTTATTCTCATGGAAAGGCTAATAATCTCAAACAAGATTTAAGATTTCTGTGGACATATTTCTGTGACTACTGACATTAATCATCCCCGATTTTAATTAAATCACTGTTGGTAAATGACTTTTCTTGCTTGGCTAACATAGGAACTGAACCACTCGGAAAATTTTTTTGGTTCTAGCCTCATTTTGACTTTTTATTTTTGAGAAGAAATTCTGTTATTATGAGTCAATCCATTTTACATTTTCTGATATATCCAACTGTTGTTTTCTTTTGAATTGGAAATAATGTGATGAGTCTCGTAGCGTTGGTGTATATTATAATCTTTCAAAACAGCGATAGTATTATTACAAAATAAGCAATGCTTTGCCATTCATTTATAACAAAATAATCCCCACTGTGTTGTGCTTTAAAAATGTGTTTTAAAGTCTACTTTTCTCTTCTTTTCGTGTTTTGACATGAAAAGTATGCACTGAGAATAAATATAAAGTAAAATATCATGGTGTGGTGATATGCATGGCAACTTGAAATGCTGTCGAGTTATAACTGTGTCACTTAAATTGATGGTAAGCTCAGCAGGAGTGAGAAGCAACGAGAACACCATATTTGCTATGTTTTGCAACTACCTGACTCAATTGTTAGAGGGAGAAAGTAACCATAGACAATATGTAAACAAATGAATGGGACTATATCCCAATGAAACTTTATTTACGGACACTGAAGTTTGAATTTCGTCTAATCTTTACGTGTCACAAAGTAGTATTAGTGTTATTTTGATTTTTTTCCCAACCATTAAAAAATGTAAAAATGTGTTCTTAGCATCTCCATGTGTGGCCTATGAACCGTAGGTGGCTTCCCTGAGCTATAGATTTACCCCCCTTGTAGGAAAATGATTCCACCACTAGGTTTACTTCACAGTGTAGTAGATTATGTGTGGCCAAAATTCATGCGCGTGAATGGTTGTCACTGTGAGCTAGTTCTGAGAATGATTATCAGAAAACATTATGTACCCTGTTCAGCACCCAGCTCTTATTTTCTAATATCCTTTTCCACTCAAAGGAGCCAGGGCTTCTCAGAAACATGGCTAATTCTAGGCAATATAGGGCAGGGAATATACAAAATGAGCCTACAGGATGTAGTAGGGCCAGAAGGTAAAAAAGTTTTAAAATAGTATTAGGGCCTGAATATGCCAAAGGAACATAGGAGCCAAATGAAATAGTTCCCAGGGGTTGAAACTGGATCAATGTGAGCAACAAATTAAACAATGCAGTATTTAGATTATAACCCAAAGTATAAAATCAGTTTCCATGAGTTCATGTAGATATAAATAACTTGCTGAAAAAGTGAATAAATTGGGGAGGAGAAACAAAATTATATAGGATAATTCCAAATAAATTAGGTAGGTAGTCTCCTCTCAAGAAAGTAGAACCTAAGGGCGCCTGGGTGGCTTAGTTGGTTAAGCGTCCAGCTTCGGCTCAGGTCATAATCTTGCGGTTTGTGGGTTCAAGCCCCGCTCGGGCTCTGTGCTGACAGCCAGCTCAGAGCCTGGAGCCTGTCTTCGAATTCTGTGCCTCCCTCTCTCTCTGACCCTCCCCTGCTCATGCTGTCTCTATCTCTCTCTCAAAAATAAATAAAACATTTAAAAAAAAAAAAGAAAGTAGAACCTAACTCCCCACCACATATGTATGGACTGAAAAGAGGGAGAAAGGAGAGTAACTTTATAAGGGAGAAACCCAGCAAAAGCTACCAAACCAGATTATTAAGGTTCACATCATCAGTGATAAGTCATGCTGATGATTTGTAACCTTCGAAATGATCTGATGAGGAGGGCATTTTGCCTCTCTGATCTTCCTCCTAAAGCCTATAACCCTAGTCCAACCATAAGAACAGCATTCTAGAACATATCCTATTCTAAAATAAAAGTTTCATAAAATAATATTAAGGTACTCTCAGTTCAGTACCAGAAATCCATTTGATTTCTTTTAACTTGTTGCACTTAGCACAGCACAGGCCTGGAGGGACCACAGTCAAAAGATGTAGCAGGATTGAGCCACTGGAGTTGGTTTTCCAAGAGCAGAGTTCTCGTGTGGGGTGAGGCCAGGAATGTGGTTGCTGAATTATGGAAGATACACATGTAGCTGATTAGATGAGTATAGCTGATAGTTAACTGAATGAACTCTTAGCAGCTAAAAAAAAAAAAGAAAAGAAAAAAAAGAAAGAAAAAAAAAGCAACAATGAAACAAAAACCTATAAGAAGCACAAGTTGGAGGATCCCACAGCTCTTCCCAGTAGCTGGTTCTGAAGGTGCTCAGACCTTGAGTATTTTTCAGGGAAGAAGGCATGCGTTGTACGGGATGTGACATTCCTTGTTCGCCTGGCCTCATTTCAAATGTATCTACTTTAAGTGGGCTTTATTTTGTTTTGCTTCGTTTGTTCAACATAACTTTCTTTGCTACTGTAATGATCTATTGGACTTAAACGAACCCTGCAACTAAACCTGTGACTTTCTGCTTTTCCTGAAATCTGAAACGCAAGAGAAGGATGATGAAAGATTGAGAAGACAGGCAGTTGACTATCAGTAGATAAAATCATTGACTTCCTGATTGTCTTTAATTCATATTTACTTTAAATGCATTCTTTAAACATCTACAGCACTTAAGAGTCTGATGCAGATGCTAAAACTTAGAAGATTTGTTTCTGTTCTGCAATCATTTGTAGTTCCACCTAGTATTAAAGGAGGGAATGTCACTACAGAAATATCAGCATTGATCAACAGCATAATTAAACTGGAATGTGAAGCTCGGGGACTTCCAATGCCTGCTATTACTTGGTATAAGGACGGCCACCCAGTCATATCCAGCTCACAAGCCCTTTATATTGATAAAGGACAGTTTCTTCATATCCCTCGAGCCCAGGTCTCTGATTCAGCAACATACACGTGTCATGTAACAAATGTTGCCGGAACTGCTGAAAAATCATTCCACGTGGATGTCTATGGTAAGGAGAAAATAAGTTCTTTAATCATATACCTTTCTGCCTATGCTTACTAGTATGCCAACATCTAATTCATTCACTAATAAAGCCCTGGCAGGTTTGGTCATTTTCAATATTCATGGATAGAAATTGGAAAAATTTGTCCCATGATTTGGAAGAATATTTTAAAAAGATACAGTTAGCAAGAGGCGGTCCATTCATTTGCCCAACCATTTGTCCATGGAACATGGGGCATCTAGACCATTTGGTTTTCATGGACGAGGTAAAGTTGTTTTTAGGACTAAGATCATTTTCTGCTGCTATCTACCCTTTGTAAGCCAGAGTATCCCACAATATTTACAATAGTTGCAGATCAGCTAACCCAGGAAATTCTTTCCTTAACAGCTTAGGAGACAGACATGTATATATATATATATAGTTCTATGGTCCAACTACATGAAAACAAAATCTCCTTTATTCCATTGGGATTTCAAAGATGCCTGAAATATTTCTTTTTTCTACCCAGTTCCTCCAATGATTGAAGGTGACTTGGCTGTACCTCTGAATAAGCAAGTGATTATTGCTCATTCACTGACACTGGAGTGTAAAGCTACTGGCAACCCTCCTCCACTTCTCACCTGGTTAAAAGATGGTGTACCTGTGAAAGCCAGTGACAACATCCGTACAGAAGCTGACGGGAAGAAACTAGAAATCATGAGTGTCCTAGAAGTCGACCGGGGACAGTATGTATGTGTGGCTACCAATGTGGCAGGAGAAAAGGAAATCAAATACGAAGTTGATGTCTTAGGTAAATAAGGATGCCACGATCTGGATTCCAGATTCATAGCAAATCCTGACCATTTTATTAAATTTTTTGGTCATGGAATCATAAAACATTGTTAGAGAAGGTTCAGTTATGTGTTCAACTCTGGACCTGCACATTATTGAGTGGTGGATTTACCACCAGACTCCCAAGATCTAAGAACCCACGTAAATCTTCCACTAATTTTGATAGGTGCACTTTGTATTTGTAAATGCATTGATGCATTTTACAACTATGACAACATCTGCTTGCAGTGAGTGATAACATGGTCCTCTGTCATGAACATGATGCTAGACAACAGGAAACTTCATCTCTGGGCATTGGGAAGTCATCTTGCAACCTTTTTACTCTCTATTTCTGTATAAATTGAAGGCTTTTGAACAGAGGCCGAATTTTTGAAGTTCCTTTCTCTTATTATTATGAAAATAAGCAACATAAAATATGAACCAGCTTAGTATTCAGATGGCATCAGCAGCACCTGAGTGGTAGATTATTTGAGAAAAATCCACAGTATATCAAAAAATACATTTACCGATCCTAGCAAGTATGTATGATAAAAGATATTTTACAAAAATATATTTTACATTTCAAATCCCCTTCGTGTATCAAATCCCTGTGATACTGGTCAACCTTCTAAACTGCAACTTAGTATTGCTTAAAAGGATAGTATATTTTTTCTTGTGTACATTTCTTTGTATGTTACATCTCTGTTGTTTTCTAGTGCCACCAGCTATAGAAGGAGGAGATGAAACATCTTACTTCATTGTGATGGTTAATAACTTACTGGAGCTAGATTGTCAAGTGACAGGCTCTCCTACACCAACTATCATGTAAGGGTTTTGGTATGTCTTCTAAATACCTCCCACTTCTTTATTTGAGTGTTTTAGAGCTATCCTGAAAGAAGTTCTGTGTCATTAAAAGGTGGCCATATAAAATTATATTCGTTATGTTCCTCTTTTAAAAGACATACTCCATCTACAAAGGCAACTTTTGCTTTATAATTGCAGGGCCCCTAAATCTGCTCAATTAGAGGAATTCCATTTATGCTCTTAGAAATTGTATTTTCAGCTCATAGAGACAGACTGGTAAGCAGTATCTGTCAGATCTTCCTGAAGAACTGGAATGTTTAAGGAATGATTAAATAATAAGAAATGTATTGGACATATTAGGGGAATAGAGGAAGTTAACATGCATATGTGTTTACCTTTTTTTTCCTCTTATTTCTTCATTCACAAAGCATTTTGTGAATATCTAACCTTTCATTTTCAAGGTGCAGGATATGCAAAGGAACGATAAGTCAACTAAGAGAATAAAATATGTTCACATATGATTATAAAGCAAAATGGAAAGTGATAACTCATAAGAAGTGAAATAATATATAACGCTATATGGTTTCAGGGTTTTATTTTATAGATGTTTTAGGAATGTATTCACTTAGGTCATTAATATTATCTAAACATGTGAAGTGAATAATTTTTAGGGACGCTTGCCTCTTTATGTTCTTTAACATTAATAGAAGAATGAAGAAAACATAGCTACTGGGGCTCCAGCAATATGCCAACTTCTGTTTTCTTTTCCCCATTAGAATTCACTTTATCGAGTGGGCAAATATAGAGAATAAGGCAAATACAGTTGAGAATTTACATGTCTGTGTATGTATAGAAACATTTTAATATATAAGTGATTCTAGTTCCTCCAAGACAAACACACACACACACACACACACACACACACACACAAATATACACACATCTCTCTAGGAACTTAGTTATTTAAAATATGTCTCCAGTCTTCTTTTTGCCTTGTTTCTATAGGTGGCTAAAAGATGGCCAACTGATTGATGAAAGGGATGGATTCAAGATTTTACTAAATGGACGCAAATTGGTTATTGCCCAGGTTCAAATGTCAGACACAGGCCTTTATCGCTGTGTGGCAACAAACATTGCTGGTGACCACAAGAAGGAATTTGAAGTTACTGTTCATGGTATGCTGAAGAAGAGACCGGAACATTACATTTAAAATTAATTTGTGCACTGTGTCATTATTTTATTCAAATGGTAGCTCAGTAATCTGGATAAATCTTGAGTTGTGGAAAGTAATATGAAGGATGTGAATTTGGGTTAAGTCCTATGGCAGGTCAGAAGGCACTTTCCTAACACAGAGACTTAACTAAGAGACCTATGTAAATGAATATACAGAATTCAAATGTTAGTGTATTCTGCATAGAATGCCAGGGTCTGAGGAATGAGACCAAATAAGACAGAATAGGCAGGCAGCAAATTCTAAGTAAAGGGGTTGTGTCTGCTCTCCAGATTTTGTCAAATCAGGAGGGAGTGTGATAAAGTAATTTCCAAAATAGAGGGTGAGGGTAGCCTGCAGGATCCAGGACACATAAGAGTATTCACAGAACTAGCACAGAAGGATCAGACCCATTAGTGTAATGAGGAGGCCACCCTCTGCCAGGGTATTGTGTGTCTCACTTGTCTGCAGACGTTGGAAAAGGAGAGATGCAATGGGAAATGGGAGAGCCATTTGGAACCCCCAGTAGAGGTATCTGTGAACATCAACATTCTTCCCTCTGTCCATGCAGATTTTTTTTTTTTTTTACTGCTTTTTCAATCCTGTGATGAAATATAGCTAATCCTGTTTCTCAGTCTCAATTCCAATTCTGGAGGAAGGGAATCTGGCAGCTGAAATCAAGTTATCATTCTGTATTCAATCAGTCTTACTGGGGTCAGAGTCACGCAATAATAAATACAGTACAGGAAACCCACCCTGATTTAATGAGGTGGTTCTGGAGGAAGGGAGGAGCATAAGAGATTGGGAAAACACACCAAAAGGTGTAAGCCAAACATACATGCGGATTGCAGTTGCTATAAATATATCTTACTTATTCTTTGGAGAATTAGAAATCCATCTTTAAGAAATAAGTCATCTAAAATTGCTGAAGACTATAAATTAAATGCATGAGATAAAATTATTTCATTGTTTGTTAAAATAGGAATTTTCCCTTTTCTAAATTTTAAAGTTTCAGGTTCTTACATCTGGATTTTTAAGTATTTGATTCCACTGATTATGGTTTTTGTTCCCTCCTTCCCTCCTCCTGTCCTTCCTTGCCGTCCTTCTTTTTTCCTTCCTTCCTTCCTTAAATCTAGTACCTCCAACAATCAAATCCTCAGGCCTTTCTGAGAGAACCATAGTGAAATACAAGCCTATCACTTTGCAGTGCATTGCCAATGGCATTCCAAATCCATCTATTATGTGGTTAAAAGATGGCCAACCTGTGAACACTGACCAAGGAAATTTCAAAGTAAGTATCAATATTGCTTAGCCCAAAATGTTAAGTCTACATAGATCTTCCCAGAGCTATCACATTCTTCTTTCCTAGCTGTAGATATTCCTGTGGGATAGATTTTATAGAAAATTTACTTAAAAAAATGTGTTTTCCTTAGAGTTTTTTAGAGTTTAACTTAATATTTTGATGTGTAGAATGGGATTAATTAAAGACCAATAATCATAATGATATTGATTTTAACTGATTGGTTGGTATTTTTATTATTTTGATGTATGCCTCTTTTAACTGTTGAAAAACTGATGTTTCCTGGATGAATGATAGCATTCATTTGTACTGACTCAGAGTATCCCCAATGTGTTTACCATAGACTAAGATTGAGGTAAAATCATATCTACATAAACCTAAGTGAAATTAATCTTTAAAAATATTTTAATTAGTTTATAAGCTTCAAGAGAACAGAGACTCAGTCTGAGTATATTCACTTCTGTATCTTTCACTCTGGGTATAATCTCTGGCATAAACTTTACCTCATTACATATTTTCAAATAAAGATATTTCAAACTTAGATAATCGAAGCAATGCATTTAAAAACCTGAATTAATAGATTTTGCTCCTAGGATCAAGTTAATTGACTAATGTGGGCTTGAGCTTTGCTTGTAGTGAGTTTTCAATAATGAGGGATGTGCTGAGTTCTCTTCTAAATACACGTGATGGGTATCTGCTCATTTGTTATTCCTATTCCAAGTCCTATGGAATTAATCTTAGATTGTGCTAGTGAGAGATCTATTATGCAGCCTTAAAGCATACTGCTGGTAAGCAACTGTTTATCTGGGACGTAGGCATTTATTATATACATTTATAAGAGTTTAATTAGAAACTACAATGAGTAATTTTAAGAGAGAATATGGAGAAGTATGAGAACCGATATTGTGGAAAGGCTTTAGGCATGAGGGTAATTCATGGAGAAAGTCTTTGTGCAGAGATCTGAAAAATACATAGGAACTGAATGGGTGAATTAACGAAAGAGAACTGAGTAGAGTATTTCAGAGAAGGTGCGTCTGGGCAAGCAACTTAAAATAAAGGAGAGCATGACACTCCTGGAGGACCTGACAGCAAGCCAGTGGACTGAAGAACAGAGAGCAAGATGCGGTGGTATTAGAGGAGACTAAAGAGTAGGTAGAAGGCATTTAAGTAATGATGATTTTATTTGTACTTAAATCCACGAGAGATCTTTGAAGAGTTCTAAGAGAGGAGTGACATAATCAAATTTTCACTTTAAATAGTTGCCAGGCATAAGATAATGAATTGAAGGAGTTAAAAGTAGATAAGTGGGCAAGGGTGGTCCAAAACAACAGTATAGGAAGATCCTGAACTCACCTCCTCCCACATACACACCAAGTATACTGCTACGTATGGAACAGTTCCCTCTGAAAAAGATCTGAAAACTAGCTGAGCAGCTACTCCATAACAAAGGGTAAAAGGGCAACATCAAGATGGGTAGAAGAGGCAGTGAGGCAGTCTTGCCAGAAATTACATCCCTGGCATGGCAACTCTCAACAGAAAAGGATCTCACAGGTCTGGAGCTTCTCCCTGGGGTTTGTGCCCTACATCAGTCATTCTAGCTCTTGGAACCTGTACTGGAGAGATGAGCCATAAAACATCTGGCTTTGAAAACCATTGGAACTTACATCCAAGAGACCCAAAGGACTGTAGGGATCTGAGATACCTCTTTTAAATGACTCACATGCAGACTTACCTGCCCTGGGATTTAGTGCAAAAGTTTAAAAAGTGCCTAGACTATGTGAAGTTTCATTTGCTAATTTCTTATTAGGTGTTTATTTTATTTTGAGACGGGCAGGGCAGAGAGAGAGACAGAGAGACAGAGAATCTCGAGCAGGCTCTGTGCTATCAGAGCAGAGCCTGATACAGGGCTCAATCGCATGAACCATGGGATCATGACCTGAGCTGAAATGAAGAGTCAGATGCTTAACCCACTGAGCCACCCAGGCACCCCTTCATTTGCTAATTTTAAAGCATCTACCAGAGGGACAGGGACCAGTAGGGACTTTCTCCAGGAACAGAGGTCCTGGGAGGCACCAGTTTTGCACTCTCCTCTACCTTGTTAGCAAAAGCAGATGTGCACACACACAGCAATCTCCCTCTGTCTTGCTGAAGTGGAGGCCATGCTCTGCCCCCAGCACTCCTACCATACCTTGCTACAGCTGCAGGCATGCCGCACCTCAAGTGCTCTCCCACCGCCTCACTAAAGTGGACAGGCAAGCACAGTCCACACAGAGGATACCCCTTGAATGCCTGGATCTGGTGGCCAGAGGAGCTTCTGCTACAGAGCCCTATGGGACTGTAACAATAACCAGAAAAACAGTTCTTGGCAGGCTACCACACCCAAGGCATTGCACAGATAGTAAGCCGGAATATACTCCTAGTCGGCTGGTGAAAAAGGACCACCCACTGGTCCTCAAGCTTTGACCTGAGAGATGGGTTTCAGGTTTGCCATACATGTAGAGGCTATGAAGACATTCTCAGGAAACATAGAGGGAGACCCACCTATGTGTTTTCCTTTGGCCTTGCTATAAACAGCTCACTCCCAGAAAGGAGCATATACACACATCTGAAGCCCCAGTTTTTGCAACTGTCCCCCAAGGAGCACCTCCAGACCCCCTGGTCTAAAGGCCAGCAGGGATTACAATTGCAGTCCCATTCGTATACTTTAAAAGCTGCTGCCTGAAGATCTGGCTTCTAGTCAGACTGAAACCAGGTGCTGACTAAGATCTCTCTCTCTCTCTCTCTCTCTCTCTCTCCCCCCGCCCCCGCCCCCTCTGGAACACTGATAGGTCTTGGAACACCCTTAACAACTGAGACCTATCAATAAATTGATACTTAGACAGTCGCAAGGTCTGAGAGACAACCAAGAGCTAAGACAAGGTTGAACAATGAGGTTAATCTAGACAAGGCCACTGGGAAGATAGCTGTTTTCCCAATACATAGAAACTAACACAGAGACTCAAGCAAAAGGAGGAAACAGAAGAGTATGTCTCAAATGGAGGAACAAAACAAAACCTCAGAAAAGAAAAGATCTTAATGAAATGGAGATATGGAATCTACCTGATAAAGAGTTCAAAGTAATGGTCATAACGATGCTTACTGAACTCAGGAAAAGAATAGATGAACACAGTAAGAATTTCAACAAAAGATAGAAAATATAAGAAAGTACCAAACAGAAGTCACAGAGCTGAAAAATACAATAATTGAACTAAATAGCTGAACTGAATTGGAATTCAACAGCTGATTAGATGAAGCAGAGGGACGGATCAGTGACCTGGAAGACAGGGCAGTAGAACTCACCCAAACAGAGCAGCGAAAAGAAAAAAGAATTTTTAAGAAATGAAGATAGTTTAAGGGACCTATGGGGCAACATCAAGTGGAATAGTATTCACATATGGGCTTCAGAAGGGGAAAAGAAAGAGAAAGGGGGCAGAAAATACATTTCAAGAAGTAATAGATGAAAACCTCCCTAAGCTGGGGAAGGAAACAGACATTCAGGTCCAAGAAGCACAGAGAGTTCTAAATAAGTTAAACTGAAAGAGATCCACATGAAGAGACATTAGAATTAAAATGTAAAAGGTTAAAGATAAAAAAGAAAACCTTAAAAGCAGCAAGGGAAAAGCAATTTGTTAGGTACAATGGACCCACCCCCACTCTCCCATAAGACTGTGATTTTTCAGCCGAAACCCTGCAAGACAGAAGAGAGTGGTGTGATATATTCAAAGTGCTGAAAGGGAAAAAAACTTCCAACCAAGAATACACTATCCAGCAAGATTATTATTCAGCACTGAAGGAGAGTAAAGAGATTTTTAGACAAGCAAGATGTAAAAAACTCATCACACTAAACTGGCCCTATCAAAAAAAAAATGTTAAAGGGACTCCTCTAAGCTGGAAAGAAAAAGCACTAGCTAGTAACAAGAACACATGCAAAACTAAAAATACCACTGGTAAGGCTAAATATATAGTAAAGGTAGTGGGTTAATTACTTATAAAGCCGTATTAAGATTAAAAAACAAAAGTGGTAAAATTATAACCACAATAAACAGTTAAGGGAGACACAAAATAAAAGAGGGTAAAAGGTGACGTCAAAAACATAAAACACTGAGGGAGTATAAAAACGTAGAGTTTTAGAATGCATTCAAATTTAAGTTACCATCAATTTATTTATTTATTTTTAATGTTTATTTATTTTAAGAAAGAGACAATACAAATTGGGGAGGGGCAGAGAGTGAGGAAGACAGAGAATCCCAATCAGCCTCTGCGCTGTCAGCAGAGTCCAATCTCACAAAGTGTGAGATCATGACCTAAACTGAAACCAAGGTTTGGATGCTTAAATGTCTGAGCCACACAGGTGCCCCAGCTATCAATTTAAAATAGACTCTGGTATATATAGGTTGTCATATGTGAACCTCATGGTAAGTACAAAGCCAAAGCTTATAGTAGGTACACAAAAGATAATGAGAAAGTAATCTAAACAAAGTCATCAAACCACAAGGGAAGAAAGCAAGAGAAGAGGAAAGAACAGAGAGGAACTACAAAACTAGCTAGAAAGCAAGTAACAATTTGGCAATAAGTACATTCCTATCAACAATTTATTGGGTGGGGTTGAGGACAGCAGGCTGTTTCCTTATTTTAAAAAAGTGAAATAAATTTTTTTGTTGAAGTTGATATACAATGTTACATTAGTTTCAGATGTACAACATAGTTGTACACTGTAGTGATAAAAAATTCTGTACTTTATACTAGGCTCACCACAAGTGTAGCTGTCCTCTGACACCATACAATGCTATTATAATGCCATTGACTATATTCTCTATTCAATAATTACTTTAAATGTAAATGGACTAACTTCTCCAATCAAACACATAAAGTGCCTAAATGGATAAAAAATCAAAACAAAGCCAGACAAGATTCATCTATATGTTGCCTAAAAGAGACTTAGTTCAGATGTAAGGACACATACAAACTGAAAGTGAAGAGACGGTAAAACATAGTCTGTGCAAATGGAAATGATAAGAAGGCTGGTAAAGTTATACTTATATCAGACAAAATAGACTTTAACACAAAAACTGTTAAAAAGACAAAGAAAGACATTATGTAATGATAAAGGCCATTGAATAATCATTTCATAGTGATCCAGCAAGAAGACATAGCATTTATAAATATATATACACCCAACATAGAAGCACAAAAGTATACAAACAAAATATTAACAGACCTACATAGAGAGAGTAACAGTAATACAATAATAACAAGGGACTATAATATCTCACTTAAACCAGTGAATAGATCATCCAGACAGAAAGTCAGGAAAGAAATATCAGTATTAAGCAACACATTAGATCAGATTTGCTTAATAAATATGTAAAGAATATTCTGCTAAAGCAGCATAATGAATACACATTATTCTTAAGTGTATATGAAACATTCTCCGGAATCAATCCCTAGTTAGGCCACAAAACAAATGTCAATAAATTTAAGAAGATTGAAATCATATCAAGAATAGTTTCTGCCCACAGTGGTATCAAACTAGAAAAATAATTATAAGAAAAATATAGGAGGGGCGCCTGGGTGGCTTAGTCAGTTAAGCGTCCGACTTTCGCTTAGGTCATGATCTCGTGGTTCGTGGGTTCGAGCCCCGCGTCGGGCTCTGTGCTGACTGCCAGCTCAGAGCCTGGAGCCTGTTTCAGTCTGTGACTCCCTCTCTCTCTGACCCTCCCCTGCTCACGCTGTCTCTCTCTCTCTCTCCTAGAAATAAATAAAACATTAAAAAACTAATTAAAAAAAAGAAAAATACAGGAAAGATTACAAATATGTGGATATTGAACAACATGAACAATAAGCTCATCAACAAAATACCAAAAGGGAAATAAAAAGATAAAATACCTAAGACAAATGAAAATTGAAATACAACATACCAAAATCAATAGGCTGCAGCAAAAGCCATTGTAAGAGGGGAGTTCATAGAGATACAGACTTACCTAAAGAACCAAAAAAATTGCAAATAAGGAATCTAGCTTTTCACCCAAAGGACCCATCTAGAAAAAGAAGCACAAACAAAGCCCAAAGTTAGTAGAAGGAAGGAAATAATAGATCAGAGCAGAAATAAGTGAAATAAGGACTTAAAAAAAAAGATTAATGAAGTTAAGAGGAGGTTCTTTGAAAAGACAAAGCTGACAAAACCTAGCTAGGTTCACCAAAAACAATGTAGAAATGGTTCAAATAAATAAAATCAGAAATAAAAAAGGAGAATGTACAACTGATACCACAGAAATACAAAGGATCATAACAAGCTATTATGAACAGTTATATTACCAACAAATTGGACAACCTAGAAGAAGGAATAGATTCCTAGAAACATATAATCTTTGAAGACTAAATCAAGAATAGAAAATCTGAATAGATCAATTACTATTAAAGAGACTGAATCAGTAATCAAAACAACTATCAAGGAGCCTGGGTGGCTTAGTTGGTTAAGTGTCCAACTCTTGATTTCAGTTTAGGTCATGCTCTCACAATTTGTGGGTTTCAGTCCTGCATCAGACTCTACTGACAGTGCAGAGCCTGCTTGGGATTCTCTGTCTCCCTCTCTCTCTTGTCCTTCCCCTGCTCTCCCCTGCCTCAAAAATAAATAACTAGACATTAAAAAAAAAAAACTGTCAACAAACAAAAGTCTAAGGCTTGATGGCTTCACTGGTGAATTCTAGCAAACATTCAAAGAAGATTTCATACCTATCCTTCTCTAACTCTTCCAAACACTAAGAGAAGATAACACTTCCAAATTTAGTTTATGAGGACAGCATTACCCTGACACTAAAACCAGACAAAAACAAAAACCACAAAAACAAAACAAAACAAACAACAACAAACAGTAACAACAACAAAATCATAGGCCTATGTCCCTGATGAACATAGGTGCAAAAATCCTCAACCAAATATTAACAAACCAAATTCAACAATACACTAAAAGAATCATAAGCCATGATTAAGTGGGATTTACTCCAGGGATGCAAGGATCTTTCCAACACTCACAACCAATGAAATACACTACATTAACAAATGAAGGATAAAAATCATATGATCATCTCAATAGACAAATCATTTGACAAAAATCAACATCCATTTATCATAAAAACATTCAACAACATTCAAAGTGGGAATAGAGGAAACATTCCTGAGCATAATTAAGACCATATATGATAAGCCCACAGCTAACATCATGTTCAATGGTGAAAAACTGGAAGTTTTTTCTCTGAGGTCAAGAGCAAGACAGGCATCTCCACTCTCACCACTTGTATGCAATATAGATTGGAAGTCCTAGCCAGAACAATCAGGCAATAAAAAGAAATAAAAGGCATCCAGATTGAAAATAAAGAAGTAAAATTGTTACCATTTGCAGACAATATGAATTTATATATTAAAAAAATCCTGTAGACTTCACCCAAAAACTGTTAGAACTAATAAATGAAGTCAGTAAAGTTGCAGAGTACAAAATCAGTATGCAAAAATTGGTTGCATTTCTGTACACTAACAAGCTATCAGAAAGAGAAATTAAGAAGACAATCCCATTGAAAATTGTATAAAAAAGAATAAAAAGAAATTTTAACAGAGGTGAAAGTCCTGTGCACTAGAAAATCTAAGACATTGATGAAAAAAGTTGAAGAAGACAGAAATGGAAAGGTATCCCATGCCCATGGATTGGAAGAATTAATCTTGTTATAATGTTCATAATACCCAAAGCAATCTATAGATTCAGTGCAATTTCTATCAAAATTCCAATAGCCTTTTCCATATAAATAGAACAAACCTAAAATTCATATATAACCACAAAAGACCCCAAGTAGCCAAAGTGATCTTGAGAAAGAAAAACAAACCGGGGGCATCATGCCAGTTTTAAACTATTCTACAAAGCTATAGTAATCAAAAACAGTTCAGTATTGGCATAAAGACAGACACATAGATCAACAGAACAGAATAGAGAGCCCAGAAATAAACCTACACATATACAGTTAATTAATTTATGACAAAGGAGCCAAGAATATACAATGGGGAAAGCATGTTCTCTTCAATAAATGGCACTGGAAGAACTGGATAGTCACATGCAAAAGAATGAAACCAAAACACTATCTTACACTGTACGTAAAAATCAGCTCAAAATGTATTAAAGACTTGAATGTAGAACCTGAAACCACAAAACTCCTAGAAGAAAACATAGGTAGTAAGCTTCCTGACAACTGTCTTGGCATTGAATTTTTAGATCTGACTCCAAAATCAAAGGCAACAAAAGCAAAAATAAACAAGTAGGACTACCTCAATCTAAGAAGCTTCTTCACAGGAAAGGAAACAACCAACAAAATAAAAAGCCAACCCACTAAATAAGAGAAAAAAATTATAAATCATATATCTGGTAAGGGGATACTATCCAAAGCATATAAAGAACTCAAATAATAGTAAAACAAAAAGCAATCTGACTTAAAAATGGGCACAAGATGTAAATATAAGTATATAAAAATATATAAATATATAAAAATATATAATATAAATTTTTCCAAAGACATATAGATGTCCAACAGGCACATGAAAAAATGTTGATTTAACATCAGTAATTATCAGGGAAATGCAAATCAAAACCACAAGATATGACCTCACACCTGTTTGAAGCCTATTATAAAAAAGACAAGAAATAACAGTTGTTGGTGAGGATGTGGAGAAAAGGGAACCCTTTCTCCACATTGTGCATTGTGCATTGTTAGTGGGAATGTATACTAGTGCAGCCACTGTGAAAACAGTAGGGAGCTTCCTCAAAAAATCAAAAATAGAGTTACCATATGACTCAGTAATTCCACTTCTGGGTATTTATCCAGAGAATACAAAAACACTAACTCAAAAATATATATGCACCCACGTGTTCATTGCAGCATTATTTGTAATAATCAGGACATGGAAAGAACCATCAGTAGATGAATGGAAAAAGAGGATGTGAAAGAGATAGAGAGATAGATATAGACGATATAGATATATACAGATATAGATAAAGATATAGACAATGGAATATTAATCGTAAAAAAAAGAAAGAATGAAGTCTTGCCATTTGTGACAACACAGATGGACCTTGAGGACATTATGCTAGTTGAAATAAGTCAGACAGAGAAAGGTAAATACCATATGATTTCACCTAGTGGAATCTAAAAAACGAAGGAAACAAAACAAAACTCATAGATGCACACAGAACAGACTAATGCTTGCCTGAGAGGAACGTGGTTGAGAGGCGGGCAAAACAGGTAAAGGTGGTCAAGAGGTACAAAGTCCCAGCTATTAAGTAAATAATTCATGGGGGTGTGATTACAGCATAGTGACTATACTCAATAATATTGTGTTGCATTGTTGAAAGTTAACAAGAGAGTAAATCTTAAAACTCTCATCGCAAGAAAAACCATTTGTAACTTTGTATGATGACAAGACTTGAGGAGATCACTTTGCAATGTATACAGATATATGAATTAATATGTTGTGTACATGAAACTGTGTGATTATATGCCAAGTTTACTGCAAAAAATAAATTTAAAAAGATAAAGAGTAGATGTGTGGATATCAGTTAGGACTTCCTCACCTAGGAGAGAGAAGATTGACAGTTGAACTCACATTCTGACCATGAAGATGAGGATTTATGGATACATTTGAGAATTATTGTTTCAGTCATTATGACTCGGTGAAAAATTGCACACGAAAGTTGAGGGAGTGGGAAATATCAAGGAAAACTTGTGGAATCTAACTACACAAATACATAGATTATGATGCATCCAGTGTGGTATGAGGACAACCCATTTTGGAGATGAAACTGTATTTGAGTTTTAGGCTTTTGGAGATTAAGTTGACTTTGAAATAAAGCAGACATCAGGTAGAGCATGGAATGTATGCTCCTGGAGCTTATAGGGAGCTCTAGCTGGAGATATTGACAAATAATTATATTTGAAATGGACGTGAATGAGTTTATCTAAGGGGAGAGTAAAGAGTAAGAAAAAATTGAAGAGAGAACTGACCTAGTTCAGACTCTTAAAAAATTATGATGTTTAAAGGCCATGTGCAAAGTCTAGACGTGAATATTAATGTACAAATGTGCTGCTTAATGTGTTTAGTACACTGTGGCTGGAGAATGGGTCTAATGGGGGTTTACATGGGAGTGTATGGAGAGCAGATCATTTGGGGTCAGAATGTGGCAAGCCTGGAGGGCTAACATGCAAAGTTCAGATTTCATGCTGGGCAAAGTGGGGAGCTGTGAGTGAGCTTTGAAGGGGAATTGGTAAAAGGATCAAATTTGCATTTTAGACAAATTATTCTGGCAGTGGAATATAAGATAGATTAACAGTTTGGGAGCTGGGAGGCCCTGGAATAGAAATTAAGAAATTATTATAATCCCACAGTGGTTGTGAGAATGGAAAATAAGGGATCTGAAAAACATAGAGTAGTATACTTAATAGGAGAGTCAAATTGGGCTCTGAAATCAAGATGACTTGGAGAATAGTGGTGCTATTAAACAAGATTGGAAACATGCAATGAAAAGTAGGTCTGGAGATACAAGGAAACAGTTATTGGATATGTTAAATTTCATGTGCTAACCCATCCAGCGGATAGCTGGAACAGGGAGTGTGGAGCTCAGGAGAGAAATTGAGGCCAGTGCTATAAATCTAGGAGTCTGCACAAGATTCTTTGCTGAAGACATGAATTTGGATGAAAACTATCAGAAAGCTGAGATTTATTTTTATGGGGCAGGAGGAGGAAATAGACAGAGATTGAGAACTGAGGACATTTTGTATCTTCAACAACCAGAGAGTAGAGTGATTCAGGAGATGGCGGTCAATAATGCCAAATGCCATAGACTGGGGAAGAGAAGATGAGCTTACTACATACGCTGTTGGCTCTTGTGATTAGAAGTTACTGATAACTTCTAAATAGTCAGTTTCGAAGAATAACCTGTGAACTACCAGTTCCAAAATGGTGGAGGCTAGTTGCAATAAGTTTAAGAGAGAAATCAGGAAAAACAGTCAGGAGGAAATTTATCTGCATTTCCATTACTCATATTTTGTAATTTTTATTGTTTTTCTGGCCCCTGTGACCATTTAATCAAAAAAGATTGTTGTTTTAAAACTATTTATGAAGTGTTATATAAATGTGACTGTGTTTTTTAAAGTAGCTTAAATTTTCATCACATACCTCATAGTTCAGTGCTAAAGTCTTTTGTTCAGTGAAGTTTTATGACTATACCAGCAGGCTGGGCTTAGGTTATTTTATTTTGTGTTTTCTAATGAATAAAAAAAGTTTTCAGTCACATCAGTCTCTTTTTTGTATGACGAAGTGATCTGGTTCTAATCTATCTAATTAAGATACTGGCATAATTAAGATACTATGATTGGATAGTATAAATTTAAATGAGTTTGTCTATCTCAGCAAATGTTTTAAAGTCCAGTGTAATGTACAAAGTGCCGCCATGCTTTCTGTTCCCAATTAGATACAGTCTTCAGGTCGAGTGCTACAAATTGCCAGAGCCCTGATGGAAGATGCTGGCAGATACACGTGTGTGGCCACCAATGTCGTGGGAGAAGCACAGCAGCACCTTCAGCTACACGTGCATGGTAATGTTATTTCCATGTCCTAACAAAAGAATTTCTATAGCTTTTTTTTAACATGATGACTCATTTTTACTGAATTACAGTATAAAAGAAACAAGTGTTTATTTTAGTCTATACAAAAAAACTAGTTTTTTTACATTATTGTAATTATAATTGCTCATATTAAGGCATTCGGTTTGTCAAGGTATCAATTAAAAAGATTTAATGTTTATTCATTTTGAGTGGGGGAGGGGCAGAGAGAGAGGGAGACACAGAATCCGAAGCAGGCTCCAGGCTCTGAGCTGTCAGCACAGACCCTGACGTGGGGCTCGAACTCATGAATTGTGAGATCATGACCTGAGCCAAAGTCAGATGCTTAACCAACTGAGCCCCTGTCAAGTTATCAGTTAAGATATTCAGGTTGTCAAACAAGATATGCTAGAGCTCATAAATAAATAAGTATACTACCCTGTGTTTTTAATTATTTGAACTTTATTAACTAATAACATTGCACAGATAACTTTTGTTGTAAAGGCAGAGATGTAGAATTGTGCCTTAGCATTTTCTGTGATTTTCTTTCCTACCTATAGAAGGGATTTTCCCCCCCCCCAGCAGCTTNTGCCTCTCTCCCCTTCCCCCACCATTTCCGCCTTAAGGGATTTTTTAAGTAGAAGCTATCATTGACTCAGGATCTGCTCTCATGTTTTTTAATAAAAAATCTGGGTGGTCATGGAATACGCTCTGAATATTATAGCTTCACAATAAACTTGAAAGAATATTTGACCTTGAATGTGAGACTTCAGATCTCTGGAGTCTCATCAGAAAAGGTCAAGAATTGCAGGCTTGGACTTTCCTAATTCAGCCAAATATATTTGCAGAGAGCTATCCCAGATCTCCATGTATACCTTATTCATTTTCTCTAAACTATGTGAGTGTTTGGTTAAACCCTTTATTCATTCATTTCATTTATTCTTTATCCGTTCGTTCATTCATATATTCAATCTGCATTTACTGAGCAATTTAACCTAAAAGGATGCCACAGCATCTGGCTTGATTCCAGTTACATTATTAGTAGGCAGTAAATACATATTTAAGAAATGAAAAAGTAAATAGTAAGTGAATGAAAAAATTAAAATTGGACACTGAATTCTTCTAATCTACTTCTTTACATATTTTATTTAAAAAGCATTTTTAATGTTTATTTTTGAGAGAGAGAGAAACAGAGCACAAGTAGGGGAGGGGCAGAGAGAGAGGAAGACACAGAATCTGAAGCAGGCTCCAGGCTCTGAGCTAACAGAGGTTAGCAGAGTTTGAACTCACAACCCATGAGATCATGACCTGAGCCAAAGTCAGAGCCCCCAACCAACAGAGCCACCCAGGTACCCCTACATATTATATTTAAATCAATCAGTTAAAAGATTCAGATTATCAATTCACTAAATGTTTCTAATAAAACCATTTATTTTTCCCCATTCCCCAAATATGAACATCTAACTTATGATGTTAAGTTATGATGTTAAGGATACGCACAGACCGTGTTCCTTTAGAAGGCCTTTAGTTTTTCGTTTAGTAATTAAAGTCCAATTCTGACTATAACTCTCTTGGAATGGGTTTGCCATGCTTGAGAGTTTGCGAACAGGCTGACCCTGCTCTCCCTTAAGTTGCCTCATGTTTATCTTGTTCCCCACAAGGCCTTCTGTCTTCCTAGTGCTCGACGGCAGCTGTATCTAGCACATGCTGACACTTCCACCTCTATCTAAGAGTGTGGTGTGGGCGGGCTTGCTCTCCTTTCCCCATTTACCCACCCTCAGATTCCTCCTCTCCTCTTCCTACAGGCTGTTTGTCTCTTCCCTTTCAGCAATTTCTGTCTTTGTCGCCATTGTTGCCTAAAAGGAAACAGTTAGGTGGGCTGGCATGATATGTTGCAATCGGCTCAGGCCCTGGAGTCAGGCCAATTGTAGTTTATATTCTATGCTAACCATGATCTATGTAACCTTCAGCAAACCTTCTAATTTATCTGAGTATCTGACTTGCAGAGTGCTTTTGAGGTTTTGAGGTATTAGATGTAAAATACCTCCCACTTTTACTCCCTCAGGCATCATCAAAAAGAAAGATGTTTTTGTTTTCTAGACTAGGTTAAAATACTTAAATGAAGAATAGAATGTATGTCTCAAGAGCTGGGAAGAATAAAACTTCAGGATTTTGGGCTCCCGAACTTCAATGTTTGTAAAAATCATATGTATTGCATGTTAAAAATATAGCTTCCTAGGCCCAGTTCAGATATTCCAAAACAACATCTCTGATGCAAGTGGCCTGTATGCCATTACCCAGAGAAACATTGGCCCAGACTCTAAACACTTGCTTAGAGACTTACTAATGTAGTCAAGAATGATTGAAAACCAGAGTTCATGAAAGAAATCAAGGATCCCATCAAATACAAAGCAACAACAGAAAGAAAAAAATGTCGATTGTAATTAGGGTACACACGAGCATGGAAAATGGTCAGGGAGGGGGCAGCAAGCTGGAAGACATCTGAGTTATTGTGAAAAGGAAAAGAACAGAAGGTTAGTCATTGTAAGTACTTATTGAAAGCTACCAAATTGGATGGACCATATAAAACAGTCTTCTTGATACAAATCACAAATGGAATAGAGGTAAGATACCATTCATCAATCTGAAAAGGAGAATAAATGATGAAATGGACTGCTAATCTAGTACTGATTATAATCAACCTGGCAGGAAGCAGTTGATTACTCTCCAGGAATCAAGACAGAAAGCTGACATATCATCTTGGCACTCTTGACAGTCATGTCCTGTTGGGTGCAAAGGGCCCCAAACTTGTTCTGTCCTCTTCAATCTTGTATTTCTAACTTCAGTGAGGGTGGGAGATGTTAACAAAAAGCATAGGAATTTCTAAAGGATTAGGTGACCATAGATTTGAAAAAGATCTCAGAAGTTAAAATACCAAGTTAATCTGATGTGATAAACTACATACGAATAGGGTGGGTGAAAAGTGGCTTAGAGACACTACACTTTGAAATACTGAAGAGATCAATGGCTTTCTGTGATTACTGTAGATATGCTCATTCAATTTCATAATAAAGTTAATAATTTTAGAAGTCAGTATTAGAAACAGTATGAACAAGAAAGGAATTAGCCCTATTATACTCTGGCTCTCTGAATGCTTCTGAAGTGTTGTATCTAATCCTGCTGCTATATATTAAGAGAAAAATCTATAGAGAAGCAACTATCATTTAGTATTTTAATTAATTTATTTAACCAATCTTATAGTTGCTTTCTAAGTGAGGATTTGTTTTAGCCCTAATCTTTATTTATGGGGTAACACATCCACCAAATGAGCATTTACTATAATTGCCAACCAAAAGTATTCAATCCTAAGAGCCTGCGCTTTCCAGCTGTTTCATATTTTCCTTTCTTATAAAAAAGACTGTAGATTCTTTCATTCTTTTCAAGCATGAGAAGACATGTTTTCAAACGGTGAGGTAAGGGTGGATGGTCTCCTGGACTAGAAGATTACGTTATGATCATGATGAGGACAGGAACATTCTTGTTCTTGTTGTGACCCCCCCTAGGTTTCTTAAGGAGAGTTCTGTCTTTGATAGAAGGCAGAGACTCTCAGTAGGTGGTCCTTTTTGATCATCAAAGTTTCATAATTCTGAAAGTTCTCATTCTCTAGACCAAATATGAAATTTTATCTAAACCTCAGATATTTGCCAAGTGACACAGATGTTGCCACAAGCAGATGATTTCTTGGGGTCCTAATGGCTCAAGCATTCATTACATCTGTACTTAATTATGTCCTAGGAAATATTACCCGAGGTGAAGCACCCAGAAGTGGCATGTCGTGGCAAAAAGCATGGGGTTTTAATTTTAATTTGTGTCCCTCTGCTGCTGAGTAATATCATGAGGACAATAGGCTTAGATGTTAACTTTTTAGATCTGCTTTCTCATCTGTAAAATGGGAAGAATAATGAGACTATAATCAGGGAGGTTGTTGGGAAGAATAAATGAAAGACTCCGTGTGCTTACAATTACAAGTTCAGGCTGGTGCCTGTTTTCTAGTTACTCTCTGTAAATGGTAGCTTACCAACTGTTTTGGCCAAACACATATTTGGCTTTTGGCCCTTCTCACAGCACCAACATTTTAACAAATATATCTGAAGTTCTACTCCCTTTACTCTTGGCCAGGAATCATCCTGGGTCTGTATTAGTTGTCTGGTGAACACATTAGTAGAGCACCCCTTAATTTAATTTTATTATTTTAAAGTATTTGCTTGGCTAACATCTGCTGACACCCACTTAAAAAAGCTTCCTCTGTTGTTTCTGTGTTTTGCTTAATAGCTCACTTGTGACCTAAAGGAGACTTGGGAATTTTGTGAGGAACTTTTTTTTTCTTTTTCTGGCTAACTTGAGTTTAGGACTCTAGTATTTTCTCAGTATAAATAAATTTATTACTCACTATGTCATGATTTTGGCGGTTAGGTGGGATTAACTCAGTTTTATATCAGTTATGTATTAAATTGAATTTAACCAGGATTTGAAAGAGTCAATTCATGCCTGTGAGTAATTAAAGTCATAAGTAAAGTCTAGCCCATGATATGTTCAGAAGAAGGTATTGTGGGTTTGGCATGATAATGTGCACATAGCTTTTGGAAGAAAGAGAATAGAGGAAAACACCAACAAGTTGAATGGAATTCAACCTCCTGTTAAGAGTATGCAGACATCTTACCTCCTGCTTGGAGTATACAGACAGCTTACTGTTAACATAAGATAGTGTTATCTTATGAATGTTTCTTTTTTTCTTCTAAATGTGTTAAATATTTATTTTTGCGAGAGAGACCACGACAGACTGCAAGCAGGGGAGGGGCAGAGAGAGAGGGAGACACAGAATCCCAAGTAGGCTCCACACTCTGAGCTCTCAGCACAGAGCCTGACATAGGGCATGAACCCACGGGCTGTGAGATCATGACCTGAGCCCAAGTTGGATGCTCCACCAACTGAGCCACCCAGGTGCCCCATGAATGTTTCCGTCTAAAACCGTGGTCACCTAAATTCAAAATGGCAAGATGATTCCTTAAATGCTAGAAGGGCATTATGTATATATCACATCTTCTTTATCCATTTATACGTTGTTGGACACTTAGATTATTTCTATATCTTGGCTATTGTGAATAATGTAGTGAACATGAAAGTGCAGGTATCTCTTTGAGATATTATTGCATTTCCTTCAATTTGTATACCCAGAAGTGGGACACATACACACATATATATAATGGAATATTACTTAGCCATAAAAAAGAATGATATCTTGCCATTTGCAACAACATGGATGGATCTAGAGAGTAAAATGCTAAGTGAAATAGTGAGAGAAAGACAAATACCATATGATTTCACTCATATGTGGAATTTAAGCAACAAAACAAATTAACAAAGAAAATAACTTACAGAGAACAAACTAATGGTTACCAGAGGATAGTGGGTAGGGGGATGGGTGAAATAGGTGAAGGGGATTAAGAGCATACATACCATGACGAGCACTGAGTAATGTATAGAATTATTGAATTACATATTATACACCTGAAACTAATATAACGCTGCACATTAAGTATACTAGAATTAAAAAATAAAAATAATTTAAAAACATAATATGACAATTCTGGAAATCATATTCTCTTCTTTCCATAGTTAGTGGTGTTGTCATCCTCACTGTTGTGGCTGGGTTATTTTGTTAGTTTATGTCTTCTGTTTTTTATTTTTTTATTTTATTTTTTTAATGATTTTTATTTATTTCTAGGAGAGAGAGAGAGAGAGACAGCGTGAGCAGGGGAGGGTCAGAGAGAGAGGGAGATACAGACTCTGAAATAGGCTCCAGGCTCTGAGCTGGCAGTCAGCACAGAGCCCGACGCGGGGCTCGAACCCACGAACCGCGAGATCATGACCTAAGCGAAAGTCGGACGCTTAACCGACTAAGCCACCCAGGCTCCCCTGTCTTCTGTTTTTTATTTAGTGAGTAGGTAGAATACTGGTACCCCCCCCCTCCCCAATGTTCACATCCTACTCATAGAACCTGTGAATATGTTAGGTTACATGTGAAGAATTAAGCATACAGATGGAATTCAAGTTGCTAACCAGCTGAACTCAAAATAGGAAGATTACCCTGGGTTATCCAGGTGTAGCCAGTGTAATCAGAAGGACGTTACAAGTGGAGGAGGGAGGCGGGACTTCAGAGATGAAAGGGTCTTATGCGTCCGTCCCAAATCTTCATTGCTGCTTTTGAAGATGGAGGACCGGAGAAGGAAAACCAAGGAATGTAAGTGTCCAACTTGGAAAAGACAAGGAAATAGATTCTCCTCCGCAGCCTCCAGAAAGGAATGGAGCCCTTCTGAGACATTTGCTTTAACCCAGTGAGACTGTTGGACTTCTCACCCATAAAACTGTAAGATAATAAATTTGTATTGTTAAACTATCAAGTTTGAGGCAGTTTGTTGTGAAAGCAAAAGGAAACTAATATGGTAAGTTTACTCAGCAAATCCTGTGAAGTAGGTTTTTACAGACTTTAACATGTCCCTCGGGAAAAGGCTGTTTGCACTGAGCGAACTCTGAATCTGACTGAATAAAGACAAGCGCTTTGAGTGTGGATTTCCCGGGAAGGGCCAGCGAGGTCAAACAGTGCCAGTTTTCTAGGAATGGTGCTCTTAGGTAGCACCAAACCCATTCTGCTTCTTTCAGTATCTGCTACTGTTTTTCACCATGGTTGCTAAGCTAATTGTTTTCAAGGTTACAGCTGAGCTGTGGTGGGACTAGAGGGAGATAAAATGCCATGAAACTCACTGGTCTTAATGAGATTTAGCTATATTTCTCAAATAACCACTTCTTGGATTGTTGCAAGTCTTTGGTTAACTTCCAGAGTTCTGAAAAGGTTGATTTTGACAAATTTTCCAGCGTTCTTGTTTCTTTTATGGAGGAGTGGATTTTCAGAGTTCTTTGCCATTCTTGCTGATGTCTAATCTTTTTCCTTTAAGTTCTCTAGGGGAGTGAAAAATAGCCAACCCACTCCATAGCTCTTGCATTTCTTATTCTTACCATAATGTTTTATTGCAGCAGCTACCTAGTCTGTCAAAGCCTTCAGTGATCACTTCAGTCCAGAAGGCTTTAAGTGAGTACTTAAATAACTGTTTTGAAGGAATGTGCCATGGACTATTTTTCCTTTTGTTGGAAAAGTCAGAAAGCCATATTTAAAGGTCTTTGTCCTTAAACACCATATCATTCTTCTGAATTTGGTGCAGAAAACAAACATTCTAGGCTTTTCAAACACATTGAATTAAATGGATACGGATATGAAGGAGTAGTGGGTTGTAGGCTTTACCTTTGGGAACAGCCTCTAGAAATAGAGCTCTACCCCACCCGGACATTTAGCTTTGAGGACAGATTTTATTTTAAATTTGTTGAAAACCAGCTTTTGTTGTTGTTCTTACTTGTTTGTTTTCTTTGGTGTTGTCATCTTTCATTTTTATTATTTCTCTATCCCTGACTCGGTTTATTTCATTGGATTCCCATTTGAATGTGCTTAGAACAATTATTTTTATTATTTTGTAGCTTTTTAATATATTAATTGGAGTTGTAGGATTTCCTGAGTATGATACTCTACAGCTAGGTGACCTCCTGTATGTTTTAATTGTAATCAGTCTCCTATTTTATTTTTTTTTGTAATCACCTATTTTTTCTTGATTTCCTCTTTAATGAATTTATCCTCCTGTAAAGAGCTTTATATTTTTGTTTTTGATTTCTACTCCTTTTATTATTTTATTAAATTGTAGTTATAAATGACTTATTGAGATTTTGTGGCCTACTATGTGGTCAGTTTTGAAAATACTCTATTGGCCTTTGAAAAAATGTATGTGCCTTGTTAATTATAAATGCACATACACACACAATCCTGGATGGGTAATTTTATTTTTCAAATTCTCTAAACTTAATTTTCATTTCACTGTAGTCAATTCCTGAGAAAGTACATTAAAATGTACTCCTTTTAGTTTTTTCAAAATTATCCTGCCTTTTAACAAATTTTGCTTTGTTATTCAATGCATATAGCAGTGCCATTAAAATGGACTCTTCATATTGTGACCTCTCAAGCAAAAGAGAGCAGGTAGCTTTGTTCTATGCCTCTTGGACTTTTCAAATTCCTACTTTATTGTATGCACACTAAATCATAGAGTAGCATTATCTGTGATATTTAAAATTAAAAACAGGGGCATCTGGGTGGCTCAGTCAGTTAAGCATTGGACTTTTGATTTTGGCTCAGGTCTTGATCTCCGGGTTTGTGAGATGGAGTCCCGTGTCAGGCTCTGTGCTGACAGTGTGGAGTCAGCTTGGAATTCTCTCTCTCTCTCTCTCTCTCTCTCTCTCTCTCTGTCCCACCCCCACCCCTGCTTATGCAAATGTACTCTCTCAAAATAAATGTTTTAAAAAGGGTAAAATTAAAAATATAGTTTTCTATTTTATTTTCCTTACAACTTAATTGTAACTTCTATATCAAAAGAAAATACTGCAATACATCAAAAAAACCCACGAAGATTCTAATTTTTCTGAGATTTAAGATTTTACTATACAAAAATAAAGTCAGATATTTTGAGAAATACTGATTTCCTTTCATCAGAAGAGTTTAAATGGGATAGCTTACTGCTTATTAAAGGCAATTCATCAGACGAATAAGATTAATTGAAATAAAAAAAATAGTCCTTTAACTTTACTGCCCTGCTAGTCTGTGATTCTGAGTATTTTACTATTTGGGCAGAGAGGAATAGATGATCCTGCGAAGTTGTTGACATCTTTTTATTATTTTTTTTAATCCTGTTCTCCAATTCTACTTAACAGTATACTTTATGTTTATTCCAAGTATATCAGTATAGGTATGTGAGAGGAAGAAAAGAAGGGTCATTTCCACTGAGCAAATAGTTTTTGTTTAAATATCCTGTCCATGTGAATTAATGATAGTTGGGCATCTTACAGAACCACCCAGCCTACAGGATGCCGGGAAGATGCTGAATGAGACAGTGGTGGTGAACAACCCCATTCAGCTGGAGTGCAAGGCAGCTGGTAATCCCTTGCCTGGTAGGTTTACTTATGGAGTCTCTAATTTACAGATATTTTAAGATTTCTGGGAAAAGCTAAATCAGCTTATGAGCACAATACAGTAATTACTAATAAAGGGAAGATTGTAGAATACATTCCAAGGGTAAAGCATTAATAAGGATATCATGAGATGGATGATATTCCTTAATTTTCATTGCTTCTAACTCCATGAAATAATTTACCCATTTGAAATATGGAAATAACCCTCATATTGTCCTTACTGTGACCACAAACCTCACAATATTATTATTTTATACATTTATGTTGAAAAGCATTTTTTCTCTAGTTCAAATTGATTATCTTTATAATAATCAGCCATTTTGTGAGACTTTTATTTTGATTCTCCTCACTAGTAAGTGATCAATATGAATCAGTAATATGATTTTTAGGCTAATAGTATAGTCTTTGGTTTTGATGAAATGCAGAGAAAATTTTTATAGATGAGAGGAGTATAAACAACAAAAAGAAATAGAATTGGTTAAAAGTTTGCTATCAAAACAATATTGATACACAAGAGATAAAAGGAATATTTGTTTTATAATTTCATTTTCAGGACTCTTACATTAGTTTGGCTATTCATGTTTTTCTTAGGGTTACCTCCTCCTCAAAACCTGTCCTAAAGAGACTCTTAAACTGTTTAAATTTGAATGACAAGCAGAAGAATAAAGCAATTATTACTATTGTGGTTAAGTACCAATTAGTGATAAACTTAAAAAAAAAAAAAGAAATTAAACAGATGGGCTTCTCTCTCCTTCCCCTTACAGCTATTACATGGTACAAAGATAATCATCCACTCTCAGGGTCCACCAGTGTGACTTTCCTGAACAGAGGACAGATCATTGATATTGAAAGTGCCCAGATCACTGATGCTGGCGTATATAAATGTGTGGCCATCAACTCAGTTGGAGCGACAGAGTTATTTTACAATCTACAAGTCCATGGTTAGTATCACTTCTCCTAGATTCACCCTGGAGTAAAAATGTGTTCAAAATGATTAAGTGCTTCTATAAAATTTTAGCATAAATACTTAACATAGTGTGTTTTGTCATCTTTATTTAAAGGTGCAGTGTTCTAAAACTGATGAATGTTTTTATTCTCTGATTTCTATTAAAATTCTCTAGTTTCACATGCTGTTGAGCTTAAGTTTGCTTCTATATATTCAATGTACTCCCAATCAGAATGGCACCAGCATTCTTCTCAGAGCTAAGACAATCCTGAAGTTTGTATGGAACCACAGAAGACCCTGAATAGCCAAAGTCACATTGAAAAAGAAAACCAAAGCTGGAGGCATCACAATCCCGAACTTTATAGCCTCTACTACAAAACTGTAATCATCAAGACAGTATGGTATTGGCACAGAAACAGGCACATAGACCAATGGAATAGAATAGAGAACCCAAATTGGACCCACAAATGTATGGCCAGCTAATCTTTGATAAAGCAGGAAAGAGTATCCAATGGAAAAAAGACAGTCTCCTTAGCAAATGGTTCTGGGAGAACTGGACAGCAAAATACAGAAGAATGAAACTGGGCCACTTTCTTACACCGTACACACAAAAAATTTAAAATGGATGAAAGACCTAAATGTGAGACAGGAAACCATGAAAATCCTAGAGGAAAAAACAGGCAACAATCTCCACAACCTCGGTTGCAGCAACTTCTAACTTGACATGTCTCCAAAGGCAAGGGAAATAAAGGGAAAAATGAACTATTGAGACCTCATCAAGATAAAAAGCTTCTGCATAGCAAAGAAAACAATCAACAAAACTAAAGGGCAACCAACAGAATGGGAGAAGCTATTCGCAAATGACATATTGAATAAAGGGTTAGTATCAAAAATCTATAAAGAACTTCCCAAACTCAACACCCTAAAACACCAGCGAAGAAATAGACATAAGGCATGAATATGGACTTCTTTTCCAAAGAAGACATCGGGATGGCTATTAGACCCATGAAAAGATGCTCAACATCGTTCATCATCAGGGAAATACAAATCAAAACCACACTGAGATACTGCCTCACACCACTCAGAGTGGCTAAAATGAACAACTCAGAAAACAATAGGTATTGACTAGGATGTGGAGAAAGGGGAACCCTCTTTCACTGTTGGTGGGAATGCAAACTGGTGTAGCCACTCTGGAGAACAGTGTGGAGATTCCTCAAAAAATTAACAATAGAACTATCCTATGACCCAGCAATAGCACTACTAGGAATTTATCCAAAGGTTACAAGAGTGCTGATTCATAGGGGCACATGTACCCCAATGTTTATAGCAACACTATCAACAATAGCCAAATTGTGGAAAGAGCCCAAATGTCCATGAACTAATGAATGGCTACAGAAAATGCAACATATGTAAACAATGGAATACTACTCGGCAATGAAAAAGAATGGCATCTTGCCATTTCCAACAATGTGGATAGAACTGGAAGGTATTATGCCAAGTGAAATAAATCAGTCATATAAAGACATCTATGTTTTCAGTCCTATGTGGAATTTGAAAAACTTAACAGAAGACCATAGGGGAAGGGAAGGAAAAATAAGTTATAAAGAAAGAGGGAGGCAAACCAGAAGAGACTCTTAGATACAGAGAACAAACTGAGGTTGATGGGGGTAGGGGGATGGGGAAAATGGGAGACAGGCATTGAGAAGGGCACTTGTTGCGATGAGCATTGGGTGTTGTATGTAAAGGATGAATCACGGGAATATACTCCTGAAGCCAAGACTATACTGTATACACTGTTAGCTAACTTGACAATAAACTATTAAAATTTAAAAAATTAGATGAACTGTTGAAATAGACATCAGCAATTTTATCTGCTTGTGACAATAGCCTTATCTGTAAATGATGTCTGCCAAAATCATAGGTTTTGGTCAAAGAAAGATTTCAAGTTATTATCTCTAATAATGCTTTTAAGATAATGAGGTAGTCATGATCCAATGGAGGAAGACACACACACACACACACACCTGGAAATCCACAGATAAAAACACGCTGGTGTTAAAAACTAGATTTCCTAAGCAGGGTGGTTTTCCTCAACTGTAAATATTGATAATTGCCCTACTTGTCTCAAAGGATAGCTATGCTTAGAGTCTCAAATAAATGATATGAAAGAACTCACCAAAACAAAACAAAACCACCAAAAATCCACATGTGAAAATACAACTATACACCCATTATTTTGAGGTAAAATATTCTGTAATGTTAACATTTATTTATTTCTTTTCAGTGCCCCCATCGATTTCTGGCAGCAATAACATGGTGGCAGTGGTGGTTAATAACCTGGTGAGGTTAGAATGTGAAGCCAGAGGTATCCCTGCCCCAAGTCTGACCTGGTTGAAAGATGGGAGCCCTGTCTCTAGTTTCACTAATGGGATACAGGTACTCTTTGTCATTTCTTAAGGGCAATCTACCACCTGATTATTGAATACAGTACAAACAGGTAAAGTTAGTAAGAAGACTTGGAAAATAAAATTAACAAATGTTATCTAAAAACATACACCTACATGTACACCCATAAATACCATAGCCACACATGAGATTTCTAAACCATTCCTTAACGTTCACTACATAAGAATTCTTTTATTTTATATGTAGGTACTATATATTGACCATTTGGTTTAGCCTCTTTATTTTTTTACATTTATTTTTTATTTAGTGCACAGGTAGGGGAGGGGCAGAAGGAGAGATAGAGAATCCCAAGCACGCTCCACGTTGTCTGCTTGGAGCCCAGCACAGGACTCAAACTCATGAACGATGAGATCATGACCTGAGCCAAAATTAAGAGTCCGCTGCTTAACCAACTTAGTTACCCAGGCACCTCCATTTGTTTTATTTTTCTTCCTACCTCCCCATCTCAATTCCATGCCACCACCCCAAAAGCTACCTTGCACAAAGAAATGTTGATCAATAAGGGTGTCTGGGTGGCTTAGTCAGTTAAGCATCTAACTCTTGGTTTCAGCTCAAGTCATGATCTCCTAGTTCATGGGTTCGAGCCCCATGTCAGGCCCTGTACTGAGAATGCAGAGCCTGCTTGAGATTCTCTCCTTCCCTCTCTCTTTCTCTGCCCCTCCCCTCCTCTCTCTTTTTCTCTATCTCTCTCAAAAAAAAAAAAAATTGTTGGGGTGCCTGGGTGGCTTAGTCGGTCAGTTAAGCGTCCGACTTTCGCTTAGGTCATGATCTCGCGGTTCATGGGTTCGAGCCCCGCGTCGGGCTTTGTGCTGACTGCCAGCTCAGAGCCTGGAGCCTGTTTCAGTCTGTGACTCCCTCTCTCTCTGACCCTCCCCTGCTCACACTGTCTCTCTCTCTCTCTCTCTCTCCTAGAAATAAATGAAACATTAAAAAAAAAAAAGTTGACCAATAAAAACTGGAATTTCCTCATAAAATTTATATTTAAATGTTTGGAAATATTAATGAATTAGAACCATATAGAATAAACTTAATTTTACAACAACATGAAATAATAAAGAAAAATTAGAAAGTCAGTGTTGTAAGAAGTGAAATTTGAGTCTGAGAAAGCATTTAAGTGCTTTACATTGACTCTAAATTAAAAATATACAGGGGAACCTAGGTGGTTCAGTCAGTCAGCTGTCCAACTTCACCTCAGGTCATGACCTCACAGTTAGTGAGTTTAAGCCCAATGTCAGGCTCTGTGGCTGACAGCTCAGAGCCTGGAGCCTATTTTGGATTTTGTGTCTCCCTCTCTCTGCCCTTTCCCCTCTCATGCTCTCTCTCTCTCTCTCTGCTGCCCTCCCCCAGCGCTCCCTCTGTCTCTCTCAAAAACAAATACACATTTAAAAAAAATTTTAAATCTAGAAGTACAGGGGTGTTTGGGTGGCTCACTTGGTTGAGTGTCTGAATCTTGATTGCAGACCAAGTCATTATCTCACAGTTTGTTAGATCGAGCCCCCTGTTGAGCTCTGCACTGACAGCAAGGAGTCTGTTTAAGGTTCGCCCTCGCTCGCCCTCTCCTGCTCTTGTGGGCATTCTCTCTTTCAAAATAGACATTAAAAAAAAATACATAGAAGCACATATATCTCATTTAAAGTATACTTTAGATTTTTTTGGCCTAGCATAGAACTTAGTTCTCCTACCATTCTACTTCTTTAGTTTTTCCCAAGCATCCAATGCTTGCAGAATTTGGGATCATAAAAGATCCAGACTTAATGTCAATATTTTAGAAGTACCACTGGACCAGTGGGTTAAAAGAGCCATGAATATGACTAATTAATTTGGCTGCTCTTTTGCTACTCATTGTAACTTCTTATTTATTCTACCCAAGAAAATTAGAAGGGACATTAGCTCCTTTTATTCCCACTTCTTCTCATCTTTTCTCCCCTGGTGGCTTTCTGTCTCTCTCTAGTGAGTATAGATGAGATTGGACCTCCACTTGATCTTGTATATCGGGACATTGTTTTCAGTGATTACCAAGTTTGGCTCTAGCTCTTCCCACCCCCCACCCCCCAGTCTTCTTTCTTTCTTTCTTTCTTTTTTAATATTTGTTTCTGAGAGAGGAGAGAGAGCGAGAGCAGGGGAGGGCCAAAGAGAGAGGGAGACACAGAATCCGAAGCAGGCTCCAGGCTCTGAACCAGCTGTCAGCACATAGCCTGACGCAGGGCTTGACCCCACGAACCGTGAGATCGTGACCTGAGCCGAAGTTAGACGCTTAACCGACTGAGCCACCCAGGCGCCCCCCGCCCCCCACAGTCTTCTTTCAAAGAGAGGATGAGAAGTAGATTATATGATGGTTGCCCATTTAAAATGAAATTAAACTAGATAAAGCCAAGTGGAAGACTTTCTGGAGGCAAATGTCAATTGATCAACCTTGGAAAATAGGAGAAAAAGGCTGTTTATGCAATCTGTTTCTCAGAGGGCATGTTGGTTATCTTTCTCCCCATTGATAGGTTCTGTCTGGGGGCCGCTTCCTAGCACTGACCAGTGCACAAATCAGTGATACCGGAAGATACACCTGCGTGGCAGTCAGTGCTGCTGGGGAGAAACAGAGGGACATCGACCTTAAAGTATATGGTGAGATATTTTAATAGTTGCTTCTACTCTGATATACATGTGTTTAATTCCTAAGGCCATTGAGGAAGTTCATTAAAATTTTTTCTCTAGCATAAAATCGCTACAACAGGAGATTGAGTTTTAAATGATTGTGATTCCTGTAGCACAGAAGCTCCGAGAACTTTGATAGACCTCACACGTGCTCCAGCACCACAGCAGTGCTGATTTTGATGATTAAATTTAACAAGTTTAATGCATAGGATGAGAAACAGACACAATACACCCCTTCCTAAGCAACATACCGCAAAGCTAAATAGGGATAACATCTAAGGAAGCTGAGGTCTAAAGGGCAGAAGCTTGTTCTCTTCTCAGACTAAACAAAAAGTTGGGAATGAAAAGACAGAAAATATAGATGCCTTTCAGTAATAGATACCCTCAGCTATAATTAGATTTGCTTTAATTTATGTTCCTTAGGAGACAAATACACTATTGTTTTTGCATTTTTCCTCTTAATTTAAAAAAAAATCTGGTTTCTTTTTGAACTTGATCCAATTCATTTAGCTATAAAGAAAAACAATTGGAAGAACAATATTTGGGAATAAATTAGCATTCTGCTTTTGTGAATTATTTCTGACTTTTACTTCCACCAGCAGTCATAAAAAATTCATGTTCTTCTGTAAATTCTATAAATACTCTAAGATAAACATATTTTATACAGTTCTGGTGCTTTTTTATGCCCCGAAACCAGACTTTACCTGAAATGATTTCCAAGCTGTTAAACTGGCTATTTTTTTAAAGGTCTGTCTGTGCTGAGACTGGTGAGTGCATTGTTTTCATAATACCGTAGAGAATGGCACTAACTGTGCTGATTTTGCTAATACGATAGTTTTAATCTCAAACAGACTGGTTGTATATCTGTCCTCTAATGTGTCACATATTAAAAACAATCCCACTGTTTTTCTGTTCCCAGTAGACTAAGCTTATCCAGAGCCAGATGTCTGTGTGTGCTTGAATTTAGCAAAGGTGCACTGGGAATCTCTACACAAATGCTCCATTAGTCTATTTCAGCTATTGCTCATGGCATTTCTTTGCCTCATGGCATCAGTTCCTTTGGATTTAGCACAGGTCCTGCCTCCAGAAACAGTACAAGAAAGTGGCCTTTCGTTTATATGCCTTTCCCTCTGTGGGAGACAGGCTAATAAAGAAACCTGGTGTCGGAAACGCGGTGTTACTAGTCAAAACCTATTGCATTCATTGTCATTTGACCACATGCCGCGGTAGTCAGCCCAAGACAATGGCGCATGGACTATAGTACCAGTCCTTACCACAAAAATCTTATTTCTATCAAAGCATTTGGAAAGTCCCTTAGGATTCATTTCACTGCAGCTTAACCTTTCTTATGAGGGAAAAAAACTCCAAAAATACAATACTACAAATATGGCACATTTCCTACAATCCTGAATAGTTACGGGATTTAGTGAGAAATGGCCAAGGAAATTCCTCTCTGTGCTTTTTCAGAGTGGCCCCTTTATAGAAGGACTGATTTCACCATTAGCTTGTGTTTTTTGAATTGTTATAAATATAGGCCTGAAAGAGCCCTTAGGAGGTTATGGAGCCCACCCACCCTTTCCTTCTGGGCAGGGCTGTACCTAAACCATCTGAGACAAATGATTGTTTATTTTATTTTTTTAAATTTAAATACTCCCAAGGAAGGAGGTTCCTTAGACCTCTCCAAGGGCACGTTGCAGTGTCTGACAAGCTCAATAGCCAGGGGATTCTAATTTTAATCTCCTCAAAATTTCAACTCCATTCCTCCTTTTATGTAATCGTGTGTTGTACAGCTGGTCACTGCTTTCGTTTTGTTCTTTATCGTATCCTTTATCCCACATGGTCTTTATTTTATAGAAAGCTGACAAGGCATCGTGGAAAACCAAAAAGAGCTCTAAACTGCAAGTCGGGACCCCTAGCTTTGCCACACATCAGTCACACTATTTCCTTTTTTTCTTCAAATTTTTATTTAAATTCTAAGTCCCGTTATTTCAAATCAGTCATTGTCTGTCACTCACCTCATGTTTTATATAGTGTGAGGCGCGAGCGGATGATCTCTTTCAACTCTATTTTTTTTTCTTTTGCCTCTGTGTCTATAAAGTTTATTTTCTTATGGAAAAAGATAGAAATAAATATCAAAAGTAGATACATGCTTTTAATTGCTACTTCCAAAATGTTTCGTGAATGGCTTACTACTTTGGAAATCTTAAGCAGGAACACCTAGTTCAAAAAGTTTCTGAAATAGGCAGTTGGGGAGAACTTTCAGTTCTAAAACTTCTTAAAGTGAAAGGTTAGTGAAAATAGGCACATGTTAATCAGTGTTCAATAGGGACATGCTAATCAGTGATTTATTAACACTTGACTCTGAACCAAATGAAGCAAAGGGGGTATGCTGGAATTAATGTGATCCTACATCTTAAAAGAACAAATAAAACTTTGTGTATGTCTTGATGCTTAATAATGATAAGCAGTATACTGGCCTGTTTTATCCTGAGGGAAAACCCATCTTTCACTTAGTTCCACCAAATATTATGGGAGAAGAACAGAACGTCTCTGTCCTCATTAGCCAAGCCGTGGAGCTACTGTGTCAAAGTGATGCGATCCCCCTACCTACCTTGACTTGGTTAAAAGATGGCCGCCCCTTGCTAAAGAAACCAGGCCTCAGTATCTCTGAAAATGGAAGTGTGTTAAAGGTAAGCCTATGGATTTATGTACTTCTTCTTACGTTATACCTGAGCTCATGGCTTTGGTATTAAACTTGCCTGTCTAGAGGCACCTGGGTGGCTCAGTCAGTTAAGCGTCCAACTTCAGCTTAGGTCATGATCTCACAGTTCATGAGTTCAAGCTGCACGTTGGGCTCTGTGCTGACAGCTCGGAGCCTGCTTGAGATTCTGTGTCTCCCTTTCTCTCTTTCTCTCTCTCTCTGTGCCTCCCCTGCTCATATTCTGTGTCTGTCTCCCTCTCAAAAATAAACACTAAAAAATAAGAACTTGCCTGTCTGTAAGTGTTCTAATAATTTCCTCTTATAAAATTCTAGGCTCCCGTTTTTAAATGGGGTTTTGTAATATTTTTAGATTTTATGCTTAGTAGGATTTAGATATTTGTCTATACATGTTTGTAGCCAGAAGCCATCCAAAAATGCTTTTAGGGAAATAAATGAGTGTTTCATTTTTAGCCATTCAACCAGTCAGCAAATAAACACCCATTTTAGGTGCTCTGCATAGGACCTGAAAAAGTAGACCTGTTCCCTACCCTCAGTGTCTTCCAATTTTGCATAAAGCAGGAAAATTAATAGTTCAGTTGAAAATCCAATAAGTAATAGAAGTCGGAGTTAATCACCATTTGGATGGTACACACAATACCTTTTAGGAAGATAGCAAAAGGTGAGGCTGTGGCTGCCTGGAAGTCTTAGAAGGCTCCTTGGCTTTTTACAAGGTAGATGAGACAAAAGCCCTGACTAAGGAAAGCAAAGAAGCTAGTGTGGCTGAAACAGAGAATAAAACAAAGTAAATCTTTGGAAATAATGTTGACAATGTTGATCTGAATGAAGTAATCGCTAACATTGAAAACTAGTTTAAGGTATTAGGATTCAGAAAGTCAGTAAGCCATCGGAATGTTTGTTTCTAAAGTCTTTATAATAACCCTGCTGAGAAATTGAACGAATGGTTAAGTAATCTGCCCACAGTTACTAAGTGTCAGAAATGGGATTTGAATACAGAGAGCATAGCTTCAACATTCATGCTACTAACCACTATACCACATAGCCTCTTGGTAAAGGAAGGTTGTTACTGGCCAACAAAGGGAGTTTGAGAAATGGATGGTGGTGTAGCACAAAGGAAGCTGAGAAGCTTACACAAGGAGCAGAAGCATAGGAGAGAATGGGAAGAACTATGAAGTTGTGTCCTAGAGTAGGGACTGTAGGAATTTTGATCTGTAATAATGGAGCTGGGTAAATGAGAAGACAGAATAACTGATGGAGGAAAGTAGGATAAGTCCATTGAGCTATGGGCAGGAGGGCAGGGGGGAGGGGAAGCAAAAAACAATGGCCCATGCTCAGAGGCGGCCCAAAAGCTCTAGAAAACAATTAGAATTCTCAAAACCCAGCTCTGGCCAAATGACAGAAGGAGACCAGTGTATGAACACAAGTCCCAGCACTGGTAGGAGAGAGCTATGTGGGATTAGAAGTGTCTTAGCAATTTTCAGAGTATAGATGTTGATTTCTTCAGAACACATATTAATAGGCCTGGGACACCAGAAGTACAGAGATGGTGAAGAAATCCTGGCAACTATTGAATCTTTTCCACAAAGGCTAGCTAGGCCCCCCGAAGGGTGTAGGTCCCATTGAGGGGTGTTGGGAGACCACCTCATGGAAGTGAAAACTTCTGCAGAACTCATACTGAATTGATCAGTTAAAACTATCTCCCCTGTGCATTACCCAAAACAATTCATGTACATCTTTGACCAGGTGAAGTAATAGATTCTTANTGTTATTTAATTAATAATTAAGTATTAATTTAATTTAATTTTAATTTTATTTAAATTTAATTTTTATTTTAAGTTTTATATTTAATTCCAGTGTAGTTAACGTTCAGTGTTAGTTTTAGGTGTACAGTATAGTGATTCAACAAGTCCATATATCGCCTAGTGTTCATCCCGACAAATGCACCCCTCAGTCCCCATCACCTATTTTACCCATCCCTCCACCCAGCTCTCCTCTGGTAACCATCAGTTTGTTCTCTGCAGTTAAGAATCTGTTTCCTGGTTGGTTTCTCTTTCTCTTTTTTTTCCTTTGTTCATTTGTTTCTTAAATTCCACACGGGAGTGAAATCATATGGCATTGTCTTTCTCTGACTTATCTTGTTTAGTGTTATACTCTCTAGCTCCATCCGTGTTGTTGAAAATGGTAAGATTTCATTTTTGTTTATGGCTGAATATTCTGTTGGATATGTATAGCATCTGTCAATGGACATGGGTTGCTTCCATAATTTGACTATTATAAATAATACTGCTATAAACATAGGGGTGCAGGTATTCCTTTGAATAAGTGTTTTTGTATTTTTTGAGTAGCTACCCAGTAGTGTACCTACCCATTTTTAACATTTTTGAGGAAACTCCATACTGTTTTCTACAGTGGTTGCACCATCAACAGTGCAGGAACATTTCTTTTTCTCCACATCCTTGCCAACATTTGTTGTTTTTGTGTTTTACATTTTAGCCATTCTCACAGGCGTGAGGTGATATCTCATTGTAGTTTTGATTTGCATTTCCTTGATGATGAGTGATGTTGAGCATCTTTTCATGTGTCTGTCAGCCATTTGTAGTCTTCTTTGGGGGAAATGTCTGTTCATGTCTTCTACCCAGTTTTTAATTGAATTATTTGTTTTTTGGGTGTTGAGTCATATCAGTTATTTATATATTTTGGATACTAACCCTTTATCAGATAAGTCATTTCCAAATATGATGTCCCATTCTGTAGGTTGCCTTTTAGTTTTGTTTGTTTCCTTGCTGTGCAGAGCTTTTTAGTTTCATGTAATCCCAATAGGTTATTTTTGTTTTTATCTCCCTTGCCTCAGGAGACCTAGCTAGAAAAATGTTGCGATGGCCAGTATCAGAAATTACTGCCTGTGCTCTCTTCTAGTATTTTTATGGTTTTCGGTCTCACATTTATGTCTTTAATTCATTTTGAATTTATTTTTCTGTACGGTGTAAGAAAGTCGTCCAGTTTCATTCTTTTGCATATAGCTGTCCAGTTTTCCCAGCACCATTTGGCAATCAGTAAATCTTAATCCCTCCTCTCTACCACACCCCTCCTCACAGATTCATTATGAGATGATTTTAAGGACCTGGAACCCCAAGTTTGAATATGTTTATCAACAATTATGTGACTTTGGGCAATTTATTATTTTCTAATATTCTAATTTCTTTTAAAACTTTTTTTTTAAGTTTATTTTTAAGAGAGAGAAAGTGGAGTGGGGCAGGGGCAGAGAGAGAGAGGGACAGAGGATCTGAAGCAGGCTCTGCACTGACAGCATAGAGCCTGATGTGGGGCTTGAACTCACGCATGAGATCATGACCTGAGCCAAAGGCAGCCGCTCAACCAACTGAGCCACACAGGCACCCCAAGGCAGTTTAAATCCCTGAAGTGGTCCTGTTTTCTTAGTAAAATAAGAATGTTAGATTTTAAGTATTCTTTCAGGTCTAATATTCTTGGGTTCTCCATGTGTGCTTTGATAAAACTCCAGCTCTCTTTGTTCACATCAATCAGTAAGTGTTATTGAGTGCGTACTGTGCACCCCTGCTATACTAAATGACTTCAAAGACCTCTCCAACTCCAATGAGTCTCTCTTTTGAATGTTTAAGCAATTTATTGCAAACTTATTTATCAATCAGATATTGTTCATTGTACCTCTAAGTTATCTTGTGTTATATATTCCTTGCTTATTATTGAACTTTTTTTTTTTAAATCTTCATGTACTTTATATTCTTAACTAGATTATAAACTCAAATCACAAACTATGTTACACTATACTTCTTGGTATCTTTACCTATAATATCTGGTACAAGGTTGTTAATAACTGCTAAATGGTTAATGAATAAGTGATGAAGAGTGTTGATGCATATTGCAGATAAATATATGGAAAATATTTACTGATACTCAAGCACCAAACTCTAGCTGCCAGGAGATTGAGACTAACTGCATGTAATACTTGGCTTAAAAAAGCATACAGAACCAGGGACACCTGAGAGCCCATGTTGGGCTCTGTGCTGACAGCTAGCTCAAGAGCGTGGAGGCTATTTCAGATTCTCTACCTCCCCCTCTCTCTGACCCTCCCCTGCTCACACTGTCTCTCTCTCTCTCTCAGAAATAAATAAAACATTAAAAAAAACATACAGAAGCAGATGGGGAGAAGACATGTACTATATCAATAATAAAGGTGTTATTTTACTGAATGATCCTAGACCTATACAGATTATCTATTTTAAAGCCCTAAATGACTTATTCAGAAATTGTGATTTTTGTTGCTATTTTATCTGCATTTTATTATATTTAAAAGGCCTTTATAGATCTTCAGCCACTAATATTAATTGCATTAAAATAAAGTATGATACACATAGAGGAAAATTGTTGAATCTTGATTTAAATGTTTAATGTGAGTGATGGGCATATAGAGCGTATAGTCATATATTTTACTATTCTCTTTCCTTTTTATATGTTTGGAAATCTTTAGAATACACATGAAAAATTTTATATGTTTGGAAATCTTTAGAATACACATCACAAATAACACTAATAGAAAAATTCCAATTACTTACAAAATAAAAACTGAGGTTTCAAAGCATGGTTTTGTTTTTAGATTGAAGATGCTCAAGTTCAAGACACGGGTCGTTACACTTGTGAGGCTACAAATGTTGCTGGAAAGACTGAGAAAAACTATAATGTAAACATTTGGGGTAAGTGTGATTATATGCAATTAATTCAAAATCAATCATAGGTAGACTCCCTGGACCTAAGCATATCAGTCATTGTGACTTTGATATAGGACCTTCTCTCCTGCCTGAGCTTTATACTCTTTAGTTCTTGCAACCAGTATCTTCTAACGATTGAGCTTTCTCCATGAACTGATAGTGGCTGGATCAATTGAAAAAAGTCAAAGGCCAAATCATGCATGGGGAGAGAAGACAGAACACCTGCACTTGCTTCGTGGTGGGATTACGCTGCTGACCAGTGAGAAAAGCTATCCTCGCCTTCTACCATCTGTTACCAATTAAGAGAATTCTTAGTCACAGCCAAGTACAAGTTGTGATAATTCCTATCTGCTAATTGTTATACAGTGCTCCCATTTCCAGCAAATTCACCTTTATTTTATTTACTTGTTTAAATTCATTTATAACATTATCATGCCACATTTTGATTGTATTTGTTTAAATTTTTTAACTGTGGAGATCATGACCTGAAATTTACCTTTGATTTATAAAAGCTTATTCAAAACTACATTTTTTAAATCAAAATAGAGGAAATAATTTGATTCCTATGTAGAGCACATGTTTTAAAACTTCAAAAGCCTGCATTTATGTGGGAAATAATTTAATTATAAATAATATCATTTAAAAATTCTTGAGGAAGTTTGAGAAGTACAATTATTCACCCTGTGCAATGACCTTTAAATACTAAAATTTACTACATATTAGTTATTATGTCATTAACATCTATTCCCACCTCCTTCCAACCTTTTTCTTCCTCCATTGCTCCTTCCCCTTCTTTCTCATTTCTGTCAAGTAGGAAAAATATTCGTGTAGTTCCCATCTGGACAAGACACTGAACTAAGTGTTGTCAAGTAAAGGTTGGGAAAAAAAATTAGAGCTGATGATGCATTAGACAGTGAGGTGAGAAATTCATTTTTGCAGTGGTGTATTGAAGATCCCTATAGAGTGTCCATGTGAAGCTGTCCTCCGTGCAGTCAGGAATACAAGCCTATAATTTAGGAAAGAGAGAGAAAAGCGTTAAAATGTAGAGTTGGAGACATGACTATATAAGCAGCAGTTGAGATCCCTTAGAGAATAAGAAGAATGTGTACAGAAGAATACCATAGACTCTCACATGTACAATATAAAAAAAGAAACAGAAACAGAAAAAGAGACCCAAAGTGAGAAACTGAGCAGGAGTAGTCAAAGATGTAGGGGAAAACTTGTGTTATGGAAACTGAGGGGAATGGTGCTCCCAAGAGAAAAACATGGACAACCAAAAGAAAAAGTTGGACATAGATGGATGGTTACGTGCATGAATGAATAATGTCACATACTGCAGAGAAATTAGACAGGAACTACAAAGTGCAGTTTACAAATGAGAACAATGCCCCTTAAGGGAAAGCATTTGATAGGAGAAAGCAGAATACAGTAGATATAAGAATGAATGTTAGGGGAGAGAATGTTGAGACATCAAGGATAGATTCACTCGAAAAAATATGATGTGCCTCTGTGTTCTCGGCATGGTGCCTCATGTAGGCATAGAGAGGTTAATGAGAAAGACAAAGCCACTGGTCACACAGACTATGTAGTCTGCTGCTGCAGAAATATTTTTAAATAGACAATTAAAATTAAATCTCCTAAGAGATCATAGGAGTATTTGTGGGAAAACATATTGGGGCTCATGACATCTAATTGAGATTTTAAGGATGAGTAGGTATTAGCTCTCTGAAGAGGATGGAAGAGTTACAGAGATCTGGAGAATACTGTCTGCATTCACTGAACCAAACATCATTCACTATGGAGCTGGTGTGGTGCTGAGGAGAATGAGAAGCTCTTGGGTAGAAAAGGTTAAAAGGGGCAGATTGAAAAAGACCTCTAAAACCAATTTTTAAGGTATGGACTTGATTCTTAAAGTGATGGGGTACCATTAAAAGGATGTAAAGAATCCTTTTATTCAGATCTGTATTTTGGTAATAAAACAGATAAATTCTAGTAATATTTAAGGAATTGAGCTAACAGAATTAATTGATTACATGGAGAGGTGTGAAAACAAGAAAAGTAAAAGATGGATGTCAGTGCGTGTTGGCCAGCTGGGCCATGTGGACAGCAGTGCCCTTTTCTCAGCGAAGGAAGGTGACTGAATCCAGTTGTGGGCAAGCTGAGTTTGAAAGTGCCTCTGAGGCATCCAGATAGAGGTGTTTAGTAGTTAGATATAAAAGTCTTGATCTCAGAGGGGGTCTGCATTACAGATACAGATTTGCAAGTATCTGTCAGTGGAAGCCAAGGGAGTAGAGAAGGGTAGCATTTAGGTTGGAGATGGTGAACTTATAGTGCTGGCAGTCTGTGTAATTGTCATTTTTTTCTGTGGAACTTTCCATCTGTGGTATAGGTGATGACAGAGTAAGCTACAGGATTCATCCAGAGAGAGTTTCCAAATAGGAAGGGCAAAGTGCAAGGCAGTTGAGAATATTGACGAAAGAGTAGTTGAAATGATTGATCATGAAATCTAAGCTGGATAGAGAAGTCAGTAAACAAGAGTAGGCAGCTGGATTGGAAGGTTCCTGAGAGGTGAAATGACTTGAGATTCAATTAGGTCAATGAAATGAGAATTGGGAATAACTGAGTGAAAGGGCTATAAGGACAGAGCAGTAGGAGAAATGTAGAAGAACATGACGGAGGAAGGAAGGAGCAGATCAAGGAAGTGAGTAGTCATGGTGGTTAGACTGGATATACATGTAGATGGTGAGTTCATACAGAAGGATGGCAGGTTTCCATGTGAAGAAGGACAGAAACAAGTACCAAATTCTTCAGTGGATGGATAAACCATGCTTAGGGGTGCCTGGATGCTCCATGAGTTAAGCATCTGACTCCAGATTTCGCTCCGGTCATGATCTCGTGGTCATGAGATTGAGCCCCATTATCAGGCTCTGCACTGGGCATGGAGTCTGCCTAAGATTCTCTCTCCCCCTCCCTTCTCTTCTGTCCTTTCCTCAAAAAGAAAAAAGAAGAGAAGAGAAAAGAAAAGAAGAATGGTGGGTTCACCGATGATGGTGAGGGAGAAAAAGAAGTAAATTGATGGCATGAGCCTCAAAGGAATAAGCTTTCACATGGGGGTAGTTGACGTTGAACAGTGACTGGAAGCTGCATTGGGGGGTGAGGAGGATTCTCCCACTCCTCAACTCCCAGGAGCTTAGAAACCAAGCATCTGTCACCTGTTAACACTGCAGCCCGAGAAAGATCTTGAGAGCAGAGTTCAGCCAGCAAATGCAGACTTAGCCTCCTTGAGAGAGGCATAGGTAGTCAGGGTTCACTTTAAAGGTTCCAAAGAGAAACTAGAGGACAGTGGGGAGGCAGGCTGTGCATTCTAGAATAGGTAACATATCCATTTCTTAGATCAAACCCCTTGTGTCTGTTCTTTACTACAATGTTGTAAGCCTGATACTTTCCAGTTCTCATCAGCCTCTGAGAAATCAAAACTGGCTTGGCATAAACACAGTTAAGTTTAAATTTGGTAGGTGCTTTAGATTATGATGCAAGATATCTAATTATCTATAATACATTAGCTTCTTTGTAGCCGCTCTGGATATTTTTTTAATTAAGTTTCTATCTGAAAACGGGAAGTCTGCTAATAGGTATTTATTCTACATCTTACAGTTGACTTTTAATGTGGTATTGATATGTCAACATCAAGTGCTAATTACTTCCCTGTGTCATTTGAGTGCGAATCTTTTTTTTTATTGTAAAGATTAAGGAAATTTTATGTTAAAATTGTCTTTTTTCATCTTTCAGTACCACCAAATATTTATGGTTCTGATGAACTTGCTCAACTTACAGTCATTGAAGGGAATCTCATTAGTTTATTGTGTGAATCAAGTGGTATTCCACCCCCAAATCTCATTTGGAAGAAAAAAGGTCAGTTTTCACCCTTAACATTTATAAAATTAAATATAAATATTAAATGAATATGTCAGTTTATTAACAAACTTTCCTGGGGTTTGCATACTGAAATATTAGAGAGCAGGATTGCTTTATTTTAAATGTGAAGCTGTGATACATTTAGTATCTAGCTGAAAATCTTCAGTTTTGAAACTGCTCTCCAGGAAAAATATATAATTTTCTGTATTAGTTGATTGCTTTTTAATCAAACACATTATAGAGTGGTTATAATGATCAAGAGTCTACCATTAAAAGAAGTCTTTTTTTTCTTCTTTAGAATAAGCCTTAAAAAATATTTTCTATAGCAGACAATTTTGCTGTATTTGACAGTTTTGTAGTGTATGTTAAGGTTGAAGTCTGCAGTCGAACAAATTTTCAATTCATTCATCAATAAATATTTATTTGTATCCATTACCTATCAGAGAGATCATGTATATTTTTAGTTGATTTTTAAAATCATTTTTGTGGGGCACCTTGGTGGCTCAGTTGGATAAGCTTCCAACTTCAGATCAATTCACAATCTCATGGTTTGTGGGTTTGAGCCTTCATTGGGCTCTGTGCTGAGAGCTCAGAGCCCAAAGCCTGCTTCAGATTCTGTGTCTCCCATTCTGTCGGCCTCTCCCCCTCTTGTGTGCTCTCCCTCTTCCCTCCCTCCTCTCTCTCTCTCTCTCCCTCTCTCTCTCTTAAAAATAAATAAACATTGAAAAATTAAAATAAAATCATTGTTCACTGTTTTAATGTTTTACCTCATTTTTCTGTTTTACATGTGATATTGATTGGAAGAAAAATTTGCAGAAGATAATCGTGATAAATATCTCTTCTTTCTCTTCCTCATGCTCCTCCTCTTTTTCCTACTTCTCATTCTCCTTTCCCTCTTCCATTTACCCTCTCCTTCCTTCTCCTCCTCCATCTTTTTGCATAGGATTATTTTACAGCATCATCTGCCTGTTAGGTACTTGAACTAAGACGTATATAAGTACACGTATCAGAGTATGTACATAAATGTTGTATGTTTTGCTTCATGTTCTGCCATTTTGTTTTCTGCAGGCTCCCCAGTGCTGGCTGATTCTGCAGGGCGAGTCAGAACTTTATCTGGAGGCAGACAATTACAGATCTCAATGGCTGAAAGATCTGATACAGGGCTGTATTCATGTGTGGCATCGAATGTTGCTGGAACTGCAAAGAAAGACTACAGTCTGCAAGTTTACAGTAAGTTATTCATTAACTAGACATTGGCACAATTTTTTTTCGAACCTTTTGTCTTTCCTTTTTACTTTTTCTTTATATCTTTAAGATATATTCAAGGCAGTATGGTTATAATATACCTATCATTAGACCCATAAATTTAAATTTTATAGGCCTGAAATGATTCATGTGGCCACCTCAATGTTTAGAAACAGTCTCCGATTTTCTAACTCCCATAGTGGAAGTTAGAAAGAAGAAAGGAATTGATTGTGAGTGAGACTACCATATATATTTTAAAGTTAATCCTAGGAAGACTTCTGAAAATTACGGTTGTGAATGACAAGTTCAAATATTTGTATAACTTGTCAAAGTTAGCAAACAGAATTCTTTTCTTATTTATTTATTTATTTATTTATTTATTTATTTTACAAATAGTTTATTGTCAAATTAGTTTGCAGAATTCTTTTCTTATTGTGTTGATAGTTTATCGTAAGCATGAAACCATTTCAACATTGGAGAGGAATTCAACCTCTCAATATAGCAATGCTATCTGTTAGCTTTGGGTCTTCTCTTTAGTAGTTAATATTTCAACATCAAAAATGAATTTAACTTTGGTAATAATTCCTATACATGACTCGAAACAGTCATTTCCTACTTTATTTTTTTTTCTTTTTTCTTTAGTTCGACCAACAATATCCAGTAGTGGCAGCCACCCTACTGAAATTATTGTGACTCGGGGAAAGAATATTTCCTTGGAGTGTGAGGTGCAGGGTATTCCTCAACCAAAAGTGACCTGGATGAAAGATGGCCGCCCCTTGACCAAGGGAAGGGGAATGGAAATATTGGATGAAGGTCGCATCCTTCAGCTGAAGAACATTCATGTATCTGATACAGGTCGATATATGTGTGTTGCTGTGAATGTAGCAGGAATGGCTGACAGAAAATATGACTTAAGTGTACATAGTAAGTATAAAGAAACTCAATAAGTCTATTCACTGGCTCTTATGATCTTAGCATCCTGGATGAGAGATTTAAACTTTCTGTGTTGAGTCTTTTATTTATAGCCTATGATTTTCTACATATGCACCTCTCTTCTGGATCATTCCCAACATTTATCCTTCTATGCCTGACCTGCCATTTCTTACCTTGCTGAAACAGGCATACATTGGATATTCTATTAGAAAAAGCACATACTGAAGTAGATATAATTGTCTATCTTCTTCAAGTACCCTTGGTCCAATGCTTTCCCAAGTAATAATTCTTAATTCTGTTTTCCAAATTTGCTGTCTTTGTTAGTATAAGCCTCAGTTCCTTAGAGCCTACTGACTCAGCATCAATTGTTCATGAGTTGTACCGAAGTCAGCTTTAATATTTTAATTAATGAGTCATGAATGTCAATAGAAATACACCAAACATACATATACTCAGGGACAGTGTTTTGTATGCATATCATTTGAATTGCAGTTTTAATTTTTTTTTTAATTCAGTTTATTTAAACTAAAACAAAAACAAGAACAGTTTGCCCATCCCGCCCCCCAACACCACACACACACCTTTGGCAACCATCAGTCTGTTATCTGTATCCATAAACTTGGTTGTATTTATTTGTTTTTAGATTCCACATCTAAGAGCAATCATACAGTATTCATCTTTCTCTGTCTGACTTATTTCACTTAACATAATGCCCTTCAAGTAGTTTTGTTCTTTTTTTATGGCCGAAAGTAATCCATTGTATATAAATACTTTAAAGTCTTATTCATCCATCAATGGACACAGGTTGTTTCCTTTGCTTGGCTATGGTAAATGATGCTGCAATGAACATGGCGGGACGGGGGGGGGAAGGGGTTGTGTGTGTGTCGGGGATATATGTTTTCAGGGTAGTGTTTTCATTTTCTTCATATAAAAGCCTAGAAGTAAAATTACTGATCATATGGTGGTTCTGTTTTTAATTTTTTAAGGAACCTCAAAAAGCCTGGTTTTCATCGTGGCTGCACCAATTTACATTCCCACCAACAGTGCACAAGGATTCTCTTTTCGTCCCCAGCCCTTGTTATTTTTTCTTTTTGATAATAGCCTTTCTAACAGCTGTGAGGTGATAGTGCATTGTGCTTTTGATTTGTATTCCCTATTGATTAATAATGTTGAGTACTTTTTCATGTACCTATTGGCCATCTGTATGTCTTTTTTGGAAAAATGTCTATTCATATACTTTGCCCATTTTTAATTGGATTGCTTGTTTTGGGCTACTGAATTGTATGAGTTCTTTATATATTTTTTATATTAGCCCCTTATCAGATATATGATTTACAAGTAATTTTTCTATTCAGTAAGTTCCTTTTCATTTTGTCAATTGTTTCCTTTGCTGTGAAGAAGCTTTTTGCTTTGATGTAGTCCCAATAGTTCCTTTCTGCTTTTGTTGCTTTTGCTTTTGGTGTCCCATTCAAAAAATCATCTCCAGGACCTATGTCAAGGTGCTTGCTGCCTATGTTGTCTTCTAGGAGTTTTATGGCTTCATGTCTTGCGTTCAAGTCTTGAATTCATTTGAGTTAGTTTTTATGTATGGTATCAGAAAGTCATCCAATTTCATTCTTTTGCATTTGACTGTCCAGTTTTCCCAGCACCATTTATTGAAGAGATTGTCTCTTCCCCATTGGATACTCTTGGCTCCTCTGTCATAAATTGACCATATATGAGTAGGTTTATTTCTGGGATCTCTATTCTGTACCATTGATTTATGTGTATGTTTTTATGCCAATACTATGCTGTTTTAGTTACTATAGCCTTGTAGAATAGTTTGGAATTAGGGAGCGCGATGCCTCCAGCTTTGTTCTTTCTCAAGATTGCTTTGGTTATTTGGGGTCTTTTTTGGTTCCATATAAATTTTAGGATTCTTTATTTCTGTGGAAAATACCATTGGAATTTTGATAGGGATTGCATTGAATCTGTTGATTACTTTGGGTAGTATGGATATTTTGATAATATTAATTCCTCAGTCCTTTATTTGTGCCTTCTTCAGTTTCTTTCACTAATGTGTTATAGTCTTCAACATACAGGTCTTTCATTTCTGTGGTTAGTTTATTCCTCTGTATTTTATTCTTTTTGTTACAATTGTAAGTTGGATTGTTTCTTTATTTCACTTTCTGATACTTCATTATTAATGTATAGAAATGCAATAGATTTTGTGTATTGGCTTTGTATCCTGCAACTTTAATGAATTCATTTATTAGTTCTGACAGTTTTTGGATGGAATCTTTATGAATTGCATTTTTTTAAATCTATAGACACAATGATAACTTTAATAGATGCAGTCTTATAACCTGAATCCCATTAAGACATGCATAACATCCAGTATTAATATCCTGTGATTTGCAGCCAATGTGTGAGCCAAAGCTAACAAAATCAGAATGGAAAAGAAAAAAGGTTTCAATATGAAGCATCCTTTTTGTTAGATTACTTTTAATTTTTAGGATTAGAATTATTTGTTAGAAAATTCTGCCCATAAGAAGGCCATTAATCCATATTAGAAATTTACCAGACATGATGAGTAACTCAGAGAAAATCATTCACCACCAAGAGAATAATGGCATGAAAGTCCATTACTGCTATGAGTGGGGAAGAAGTGACATTTTTACCTTTAGCAGTAACACTAAAAATACCGCTACTACTAATAAGCTCATTGTTGTGATTGCTTGTTTTGCTGATCAACAGATCAGAAAATGGAAGTCTTATTATTATCCTTAGTCTGTTGAGGATTTGTTTTTGTTTTTGTTTTTTTGAGGATTTGGTTTTTGATATATATTAGCTACCTTAGTTTCCTTTCCTTGTTTGTTTTATCTCACAGCCCCTCCAAGCATCATAGGAAACCATGGGAAACCTGAAAATATCAGTGTTGTGGAAAAGAACTCAGTGTCCCTGACTTGTGAAGCCTCCGGAATTCCCCTGCCTTCGATTACCTGGCTTAAAGATGGGTGGCCTGTCAGCCTTAGCAGCTCTGTGAGAATTCTCGCAGGTATTGGGAATTTTCATAGCTTGATAACCTGGTTGGTTTCATATGGCCACCATATCTCCTTAATTTCTCTGTCTTTTATTTTTTCTTTTTGATCTAGTTGCTTACTATATTGCTGGCCATATTTAAAAAAAATATTTAGAAGGATATCAGAAGCTATATGAAAAGGGGGAGAAATCTGTAAATACCTCTAGATCTTTTTAAAAAAGAAATCATGGCACTTGCTTATTACTGAAATCATGGGGATGTCAGAGCATTCATGCTACAATGAGTACCAACCAATTTGAAAAGTGAGGAATGGGGCCCCCTGGGTGGCTTAGTCGGTTAAGCTGCTGACTTCGCTTCAGGTCATGATCTCATGGCTCGTGAGTTTGAGCCCCATATCAAGCTCTGTGCTGACAATGCAGAGCCCGGAGCCTGCTTCAGATTCTGTCTCTGTCTCTCTGCCCCTCCCCTGCTTATGCTCTGTCTCTCTTTAAAAAGAGAAAAGAAAAGAAAGGAATGAAGAGAAGTTCTGAAAATGAAGCCAGAGTCTAGAATGAATCATATTTTATAGCAAATCTCCATAACCAAGTATTTCATCTGAGTGAGTTTCATATTTTCAGGATGGGTTAGTTTCCTGTGAGCTAAGACTTTATCACTAATGTAGAAGGGATATTCAACTTCTGCCTCATCTGATGTAAGAAAATCTATTAGATTGTCCTCTATGAACCAGAGTAAGCATGCAGAGAGGTGTTTCGAGGCCATGCCACAGGAGTCTGCGCTTCGCTCTGTTAGGAATGAGTCTGTGCCTCGCTCTTTAGGTCTTACACAGACCAAGGAAACAATCTTGCCAAGCTGTGGTTTAATAAAGGGCTCGGATCCTGAGAAGAACACCTAATATGTTGAGTGAAGGCACTTGAATTCAAACACATCTCACCCTGGAACTTCTGAGTTAAGCCCAACAAAATGAAAGTTAAATAAACTCCTGCACTTACATTAAAAACATAATGATGGGGGGTGCCTGGGTGGCTCAGTCGGTTAAGCACCCAACTCTTGGATTCAGCTCAGGTCATGATCTCATGGTTTTGTGAGTTCAAGCCCGGAGTCAGGCTCTCAGTTGACAGCATGGAGCCTGCTTGGGATTCTCTCTCACCTTCTCTCTCTGCCCCTTCACCACTTGTGTTGTCTCTGTCTCTGTCTAAATAAATAAACTTTAAAATTTTTTTTTAAATGATGAAAATCAGGGTGAAATACAGCTTCAAAATTCTTCATATAAGAAGAGCTCTGAATTGTGTTTGTAATTCAGTATACATTAACAGCGTAATGTGGCCATCAGGAAAATAAATGCAGTATTTTGCCACATTAATAAAATATATTTTCACGAATTAAATAAAGGAAGAGACTAATTGTATTCTGGACTTATTAGGAAGACTAGAAGAAGGACCTATTGAAAATATTTTCAAAGAAGTGTAACAATGGTGGTAAATTATTGCAAAATAATTTACATTTCTGATTGTATTTAAGCTGGGAAAATAAACCCTATGTAACCTTATGGTTACATAGTGAACATTAAATTTAAAGACTTGAAGAACCATGGTGCAGAAAAGGATTATGTTGCTTCTGTCTGGTTCCAGAGGTTAAAAGTAATGCCAGTTTACGGAAGACTATAGGGACAGATTTGGGTTTGAATATAAGCAACTTAAAAAACATTTATATTGTTTAAAGCCCACTTAAAGCCTACTTTTCAAGGCTTTTTTAGATAAGATCCTTTCCTACTTTTGAATTAGGTCTAAATATCCTAAGGTCCCTCTGTTTTTTCAAGATGTTGATCTATAAATGATAGGACATCAATGAAGAATATATATTACTATAATTATTATATTTATTGCCTGTAATATTTATTAAATTTACAATCCCAAGACAGTTACTTAACATTGCTAGCTTCTATTTCTTCACCTATAAAGTGAAGATATTAATAATATTTGCCTCTGAGGGTTTTTGTATAGTTGAAATGAGTTCATATATGTAAAACACAGTGCCTGCTTTTACGCCTGTATATGTGTTAACACAGTGCCTGTTTTTATGGTAAGCATCCAGTACATGTTCAGTATTGGATGTAGACAACCAGGTAAAAGGTTTGGGTGTCCTGTCCTGGGAAATTTCCCTGTTTCCTTACTATATTACTTTCCTTTGCACGGGACTCCTAGTCTCTATTGATCTTGGGAAATCCATACTAATGACGAAGGCTTTATTACAATTTGGTTACCAAAAACCTGAACACATTATCTTCTTGTCTTGAAATTATCCTCATATTTTTGGCTTTGTTTGAAAAATTCTCAATTGCTGAAAAAGTAGGAACTCTTTTTAAATATAATAGCTACATCAGGGTTCCTGGAATGAAAAAGGCAAGAGAGTAGTGATGTACTGCTGTCACAAAGAGTGATGTGCTCTGGCTTATTATAGATTTACAGGGGTGGTGTTTTTGGTTTTATTTAGTCTTATTTTGCTTGACTAGCAGCTGGAGATCCCTGAGGGAACACATTAAAAGGATTTGACCTTGTGGTGCTGCCAAAGGAGTCATTCAGTTTTACAGTCTGAACATGTATATTGTGCAATAGATGAATGAGAATCAGATGAATGGCATATGACTTGCTTGGTCCTTAGTCTGCTGCACACTTCTGTTTCATTAAGATTAGTTCTCCTGAGACTGCGTACAGATTTTCTGAAAGCAGTATGTTTGTGAAGGTCATTGTTATGAAGCTATCTGCCAAGAATAGAGAGCTGCTATAAAAACTTAATAGGTAAAAGAAACCTCTCCATTTAAGTATGATTTATTGTCAGATCTTGTTTGTTTGCTTGTTTCTCACTGGATTGAGTGAGCGGACCAGGAAACAAAAGAAATATCACGAAATTTAGGAGGTTAGGGTTTGCAGAGCTAGAAATAACTCATAAAAAGTTGTATTGTGTTAATATCTCTCAGCTGGAATCATATTATGGTCTCGGTAACTTGGAGTAGCAGTGAGTGCCTAAATCCCTGCCTAATTAACACAAGTTTTTTTGATCTGTGTACACAACTTCTGTATTTAAATTCAGTTGGAGGGGTCATTGAACTCAGGTAATCAGCTTTGTTTGTCTAAATAAGTTACTACTAAGTTTGCCTTTCAATGGGTTGAAGATGGGAAGGTTGCTTACAGGAAAAGCTCAGTGACAGATTGTTATGTTTATAAAAACAAAGCAGATGGAATCTCCTGAGGAATCCAGAGCCAGGTGAATATTTACCTGAAAATTCCATGCTTAACCATTTCCATTTTTTTAATTCAAATTCAGGGTACTAAGCAAAAATGTACCAGGTAGAAAAGTATAAAATCTAAGACATGAATTACTTTCTTTTTCTTAGAATTTACTTCTCAAATGGTTTTGAGGACTCTCCTCTCTGTGTGCCTTAGTTCTCTGTAGGCCTTGCTTCATCCCATTTACTGGCTCCTCTTCCTTTGTCCTTCAGGGTGTGATTAGACTCTGCAGCATATCCGAGCTTCCCTTTCAGTCTACAAGCATTTCTTGGATGCAGAATCTTTTGTCCCTACATAGAAGTTCAAAGTATAAAATGTAATGATCAAAGCAGAGTTGTGCCAGTCAATCAAGTGTCCCCCACAGACTTGGATCAAAATAATTCTAGGACTCCATGATACTCAGGTGAAGACTAGTAGTAGTCGGTCTTCATGGTTTCTCCCGTTCCTTATAGACTGATATCACCCCAGTCTGGGTTGCTGGTGTAGTTCTCTTTCTCACATTCGCATTTCATACGCCCAGTGGCAAACTGGGAATTGTTTCCTAAACGTCCTGTCTTTCTAAAACACAAATCACATCATGACCTTTTTTTTGTTTAACACACTTGCATAGCTTTTAGTGAACACAATAAAGTCTTGATTCCATAGCCTAACATTCAAGGGGCCAAAGAGTCTAAACATACTCCAGCTAGTCTCACCTCTCAATGTTGGCTTCACCTGCTCTAATTTTTTTTTTAAGAGCGAGAAAGAGGGAGTGAGTGGGGGAAAGGGAGCAAAGAGAGAGAGAATCTTAAGCAGTCTCCACCCTCAGCTCGGAGCCCAATGTGGGGCTCAATCTCATAACCCTAGGATCATGACCTGAGCTGAAATGAAGAGGCAGACTCTCAGCCTACTGAATCACCGGGCCCCCCTCACCTGTATTACTTTAAGTACCACAACTCACATCTGTTTTCTACTCTACTACCCCATTCATACTCTACTTAAAGTGGTTTCTCTCAACTCCTGTTGTTATGCCCAGATCGCGATCTCCCCAAAATCCCAAGACCACCAAGGAGTCCGAGTCACGTATGCAAAAGCAAAGGGCTTTATTACAGGCTTAAGCTCGGGCTCCCAGACCTCACCAACACAATGGATCCATGCTGAGAGCCTCATACAATGGCAGAGTAGGGTTTTTATGGGGTTTGTGACGGGGGAGTTACAGAAGTTGTGACATGGGAACAGTAATCCAATCATAATTATACAACATCATTGACAGCGGGTTTAACCATACACATTGTCTAGAGTATTCGTTACTTTTGGCGGGATCCAATTACAACATTTAGAGTACCTTTAAATTTAACCAATCACAGAGTGAGCCTAGGGTCTGACTCGGCGACTAACGGGTTAACTTTAACATTAGGTAACAGGGTCCTATCTATAGTTTCTATCTCCAAGCCTCTCCCTTAATAATGTGGAGGGTGTTTGCTGGCCTTTCCTGATTGGGTGTTGCAAGGGTGTTTTCTCCTGCCTTGGGCAATGTGTAACTGCCTGATACTTTTGGGGAAGCTGAAACTCAGGCCTTCTAGTTTAGAGGGGAAACTAAAAGCCTGTCATGGAGTCAGTTTGGTTTAGACCTTTAGACTTGTGTCCTTACACTGTATGTGTTAAGAGATACTTGCCTTTTAACATTATGTTCAAACATCACCTCTCTGGAACTTTGTTTCTTGCCTGCTGTCACCTAGCATTGTATTTTTTTAATCCATTCAGCCAAATAATTATTCTGAATTACCTTTTCTGTTTCATATAGGCTTGAAATATGATTTTAAAAAAAGCTTGACATAAATGAATGTTAAAGGTCTTTGAAGCACATTGACTAAATTTTATCTAAATTAAGCATTAGTTGGCCAACTTGTAAAGTTACAGATTTCTTTTTGAGTCATCTAGTGGTTTGCTTCTCCAGGAGGCAGGACTCTGAGGTTGATGCAGACCAGAATAGAAGATGCTGGACGGTATACTTGTGTTGTAAGAAATGCAGCTGGTGAAGAAAGAAAAATCTTTGGTCTTTCAGTATTAGGTATTTTTATAATTTTCAGTTGGCTTAATGCATTCTCTGTGTAGAGTTAAAATTTATCTACAGCATGATCTTGATCTTGATGTGTTCTTTGGCCCCTGGACTGATCCTTTTGGCAATAATTCAATGTTAGAGTAATTTGGATGTAATTAGTTGGATTAAAATGCCTGAAATGCCATGTCTTTTCAGTTCACAATTGTTCAACAATACTCTGAGACTCTGATAACTTGTTTCCTGTGAATATTTATCGGAGTTATAGTGGGAGAAATAAATGTCTAATAAATATGTTCTTATCAACTTGTTGGCGTTTTTATCCAGACTTTATAACTTAAGTTACAATAAAATTCATTGTAAGTGAATTCATGGCATATAACTTTATACTATATCTAAAAAATTGGAATTGATCAAAATAATATGACATTCTAGTAAACAAATAATGAGAATTTGGGGATTTGTTTTAAAGGTTATAGCTTATAAAAATATAAACACAGATGCTTGTAAAATAACAATTCTGCTGGAATTGTTGCTTACTTTTTCTGTTTTTTCTGCATTTAACTTTTTTTTAGTGCCACCTCACATTGTGGGTGAAAATACATTGGAAGACATGAAGGTAAAAGAGAAACAGAGTATTACACTGACTTGCGAAGTGACAGGTAAGGGACTTAGTTCTTGTACTTCTGCTGTTCCTCCACTCGCTTATTTTTTTGCCTCCACTATATATCTTAATTAGTTGAGAAAAAAGTCAAACTACTATAATAAGCATTTGAAATTGAATTCTAGTTGAGTAGAGCCAATAGAAGTGTAGGAGGAAATTTCTCAGATTACGTGGAGATAAAAGGAATATTCCAGGGCGCCTGGATGGTTCAGTCTGTTAAGCATCTGACTCTTGATTTCGGCTCAGGTTGTGATCTCACGGTTTGTGAGACACACTCCCATATCAGTCTCTGCACTGGCAGCATGGAGCCTACTTAGGATTCTCTCTCTTCCTCTGTCTTCCCCTCCCCCTTCCAAAACAAATAAACTTAAAAAAAAAAACCTATATAAAACAAAGGATACGTCTACACTGAGGAAAGGAAGAAAAAGGGGTGGATGGGGAGAAAAGGAAAGACACATCAGTCTTTTAATTCAATAATTACCTTTTTTATAATTTTACTACTTGTATGCTACTAGTATATAAATAGAAAGGATGTATACGATATATGTATATACATATGTATACATATATAGACACACGTATATGGATAAAGAAAATGTGATGTACACAGACACACATTTTCTTTATCCATTCACCTGTTGATAGACACTTAAGTTGTTTTCATATTTTAGCTATTGTGAATAATGCTGCAGTAAACATGGGAGTACTGTTATCTTTCCTAAGATAGTGATTTTGGTTTTTTTTAAATATATACCCAGGAGGAGAATTGGTGGCTCATGTGGGAGTACTATTTTTAATTTTTTGAGATTGTCACGCTGCTTTCCATAGTGGCTGTGTCAATTTATATTCCCACCAACAGTGCACAACTGTTCCCTTTTCTCACAATCTCATCAACACCTGTTATCTCTTGTCCTTTTGAGAATAGTCATTCTAACAGGTGTGACGTAGTATCTCAGAGTGGTTTTGATTTGCATTTCCCAATGGTTAGTGATGTTGAACATCTTTTCACGTACCTGTTTGCCATCTGTATGTCTTCTTTGGAAAAATGTCTATTCTGGTCCCTTGCAAATTATTAAATTATATTATTTTTTGTTATTTGCTCTTAAGTTCCTTATATATTTTGGATATTAATCTCTCATCAGATATATGGTGTGCAAATGTTTTCTCCCATTCCATAGGTTGTCTTTTTATTTTGCCAGTGATTTCTTTTGCTGAGCAGAAGCTTTTTAGTTTAGTGCTCCCATGTCATAGACTCTGGGTCTGGAGTTCTCTCATGTCCAGCAAGAGAGCAGATGTAGGATTGACATGTGAGAGGCTACTGTCTCAGAGGAGACAAAAGCCTTAAGTAAGGGTTCTTGATCTGTTTTTATTAGGATCAGAAGGCTTATAAGTGTGATGGGTGTGCACAAAGAGACCATGAAACCATGAACATTAGCTCATGGGCATGGGGGAGAGGGAGTTTCGAAGATCTGTGGTGTTAGGGATTTGGGTTAATATAAAATTCTGCTGCTGAGTGGAAGGTTGTTTACAGCAGACATGAGGCACCACCTCTATTTACTTAAACTGGCCTAAGGGACAAGAAAGACAGAGCATGCTACCTCAGGGTCAAGAGGCATTTTTCTTTTGCTAATTAGCTCCACACCAGGCGACTACGCCCATCTGTGGTCTATAGCCTTGTTTACATGTTTTTGTCCTGCCTTCCAGTGAAAACAGCTTTCTGCCATTGTACTAAATTGGAGGATGCTTCTGCCCTGAATAGCTCATCTTGCTTACCTCTTCTTGAATGTTTCCATCCTGAGATTCTCTATTCCTATACCTTCGTCCTATACTGGGGGCCTTTGCCATGCTTACCTAATCTTGTTTACCCAAACTTGGGTGTGTTCCTCCTGTGGCTTTCTAATTCTTCATGCCTTGCTAACAGTCAGTGTAAACTCAGGGAATTCCTAAGCTTATTCCCCACAGTTCCTCCTTTCTTGTTTTTCTTGATTCTTCTAGTTTTGTGTTCAAGGATCATCATGATGAGCTCCTGGTCCTTTTGCTTTTGGATGGTTTGGAGGGTGATTCTGCAAAGACATAAAAAGAGGCACAGTTAAAGCATTCCGCCTCCCACAGTTATCCAGAATTTAAGATGAGCACTGGCTGTAAGTGAGAAAGGATTTGGGTCACACCACGTTGCCCAGGAATCAGCCCATTCATTTTTAAGTTGGTCTTCTGCATACTGTAGCTGTTGGCGCAATGTCACATCTAAATTTTCTATATTGTCAGAGAGGTAGGAAGAAAATACATTGTGAAGGTGTGTCTGGACAGCATCCCAAGCCTGGGAGTGATTTTAAGGAATGCCAGTCATGCAAATATGCTGGTAGTTAGAGTTGCAGGGCAGTTTAGAGTGAAGGTACAAAGCCTCCTGTCTTTTTCCAATAAATTCCACTGCAGCCTCAAGAGCTTCGAGGCAGGCCAAAACTTGTCTATCAATAGAAGTTAGGCTTATAAATTCCTTGGTAGTGTTGACCATAAATTTATTCAAGACAGGGGCTGTTTGGATAGTACTATGCAGGCTGATTCCAGTAACAGTGGCAGAGGCGATAATACCGACTGCTGCTAGGATACCCATGATTAACAGGCCAGCAAATCCTTTTGGCTTTACAGCTGAGAACCAGTGTTGAACAAACTTGGATAGTGTGCCTAGTCCTGATGGATGCACATAGAGCTCAGTTATTACCAGGAACCCAGGCCGAGAGGTGCTAAGTACCAGTAAAGAGGATATATTTAGGGGTGCCTGGGTGGCTCAGTCAGTTAAGCATCTGACTTTGGCTCAGGTCATGATCTCATAGTTCGTGGGTTCGAGCCTTGCATCTGGCTTTGTGCTGACAGCTCAGAGCCTGGAGCCTGTTTCAGATTCTGTATCTCCCTCTCTCTCTGACCCTCCCCTGTCCATTCTGTCTCTCTCTCTCAGAAATAAATAAAAAATATATATAAAAAAAAGACTATGACTTTGGATATATTTACCATTACTGGTGAGTTTTGTACATCTTATTTCCAGTTGAGAATGTCCTTAGTGTTTCTTGTAAAGTGGGTCTAGTGATAATGAATTCCCTAAGCTTTTGTTTGTTCAGGAAAATCTTTATCTTTCCTTCATACTTTGCCAGCTATAGTATTCTTGGTTGACAGATTTTTTTTCTGTTAATATTTTGAATATATTATCCTATTCTTTCCTGGCATACAAAGTAGACCTTTTTTAAACAAAAAAATGTTTATTTTTGAGAGAGAGACAAAGAATTTGAAGTAGGCTCTAGGCGCTGAGCTGTCTGCACAGAGCCTGATGTGGGGCTCAAACTCACAAACCGCCAGATCATGACCTGAGCCGAAGTCAAGTACTTAACCAACTGAGCCACCCAGGCACCTTCCAAAGTCAACCTTATTTTTTAAAGCCAGCCTAAAGTCTTATGGGAGTTCCCTTGTGTGTTATATGCTTTTCACTTGCTGCTTTTGAACTCTGTCTTTAACTTTAAAAACATAATTGTAATGTGTCTCAGTGTTGCTCTTTTCAAGTTCAACCAATTTGGGGTCCTTTGGGCCTCATGAATGTGGATGTCCATTTCTCTCCCCATGTTTGGGAAGTTTTCAGCCATTATTGATATATACTTTTTATCCTTTATCTCTGTCCTGGGATTCCCATAATGTATATATTGTTTTTGTTGATGGTATTCCATAAGTCCTATAGGCTGGCTAGATTTCTTTCTTTTCTTTTCTCTTTGTTTTTCTTTTTCTTCTTTCTCTTTTGTTTCCTCTTTCTTTCTTGTCTGTCTGTCTGTCTGTCTTTCTTTCTTTCTTTCTTTCCTCTTCTGACTGGCTAATTAATGACCTATCCTCTAGTTCACTAATTTTTTCTTCTTCTTGGTTGAGTCTCCTGTTGAAGCTCTCTATTGAATTCTTGGATCAGTCACTATATTCTTCAGCTCAAGGAATTCTGTTTGTTTTTGATGGTTTCTGTTTCTTGGTTCATGCACTGTTTTCTTAATCTTGTTTAATTGTATCCTTGTGGTTCACTAAACTATTTTTTGTTTGTTTTTTTAATTTACATCCAAGTTAGTTACCATATAGTAGCAATGATGATTTCAGGATTAGATTCCTTAATGCCCCTTGCCCATTTAGCCCATCCCCTCTCCCACAACCTTCACTAAACTTCTTTGAGAGGATTATTCTGAATTTCTAGTCAGATAGTTCATAGATCTCCATTTCTTTAGAGTCATTATTAGAGTTTAATTAGGCTCCTTTGATAGTGTCTTTTTAACCTGATTCCTTGCATTGGTATCTGTACATTTGAGTAAGGGGCCTCCTCTTCCAGACTTTATAGGTTTACTTTGGCAACAATAATCATCAATCAGTCAATTCAGCTTGGTGGTCTGCATAGGTAATCTGGTAGCATCCTTGCAGGTGGGGCTTGCTATTAGGGTCTCTATTTGGTTAAGGCCACACTGCTTGAGCTCTGAAGTTAGTGGAGAGGGATTACTGTTGGCTGGAAACAGTCGGATAGTATTGCTCGCTTGGTTTCTTGACTGAGTGCAGTAGGATAGGCTCTGTGGTTGTCTGAATTCTCCAGTTAGGCTTCTTATAAGGTGGGACTGGGTGCTATAACTCAGCAGTTGGGCAGGTCTGTAAATTTGCTTCCCTCTCTGGGTGGGGCTGTAGAACAGGCTTCATGTTTGGTATAGTCAAGCCTTCCAGTTGTAATATATTATTCTAGCCCTTTTTCCTAAGTAAACTTGCTTTTATGGTTGAAAAAAATTTTTTTAATTATTTGAGAAACTTAAAAATTAATATTTAAAATAAGTCTGATGTTAGAACAAAAAGATCATTCCCCATAGACTATAAATAGTATGGGAATAATTATATTTATATTTCTACCTATCTATATATTTATGCTAGAATCCTGGTATAAACTGTAAATATCTATTTATGGAATTGTTTAATTCAAGGCTTTTCCTTTTTTATAGCTTTCTTCCAAAAATATAAAACCTTTAAAAAATTTAATGAATGTGAAAGTATTTGTGAATAATAATTTTAATAAAAATGCATGTCCCATTCTTTTTAAAGTATATTTTACTATTTAATTAGGCACAAAGACTAAGTTGGCATTATTTCACTCATGGATCAAAACTAATCTTGATTTGAAAATAGTTTGTTATATGCAAATTTAAAAAATTATTGCATGGTTGTTATGAATTATGTTTACAAATTTAATTTCACATGAATGGTTAATGCATTGTTTTACAAGTGTGGTATTTATATGGCAAATAAGTGAAAATGTTTTCAGGTATAATTTATAGGCATATGATTATTAGCCATCTCTCAGAAATGTTTTTTTGTTACAGGGAACCCGGTGCCAGAAATTACATGGCACAAAGATGGACAGCTCCGCCAAGCAGATGACACCCATCACATTATGTCTGGTGGCCGCTTTCTTAAAATTACCAACGCCCAAGTGTCACATACTGGAAGATATATATGTTTGGCTTCTAACACAGCTGGTGACAAGAGCAAAAGTTTCAGTCTTAATGTATTGGGTAGGTACCAACATTGCTTCAAATTTTGAAGAATCAAGCATGAAGGTCTGCTGACTTACCTTCTCTCTTTTTTCTATTTAATGTTGCTACCATAGAATTGCATTATTTAAGGAGGACTAGTGGTTGTGTACACTTGCTTTTTTTTCTTTAATTCATTCACTCATTCATAGATGTATTCATTACATAAGGAATACCACCTATGTTCCATGCGCTGTGTTTTGGGCTAGGGTCACAACTGTGGAAAAGACAGATGTTAAAAACATAATGGTGGCATGCCTGGGTTACTTAGTTAAGCATCCGACTTCAGCTCAGGTCATGATCTCATGGTTCCTGTGTTTGAGCCCTGCGTCGGGCTTTGTGCTGACAACTAGCTCAGAGCCTGGACCCTGTTTCTGATTCTGTGTCTCCCTGTCTCTCTGTCCCTCCCCTGCTCATGCTGTCTCTCTCTCTCAGAAATAAATAAAAAACATTTAAAAAAATTTTTTTAAAACATAGTGGTAAAAGATAAAATATATGCTAGTCAAAGAGAAATAGGTCAACAGTACAAGGGTCTCAATATGATATATTTTATTCTTTCTTTATGGGACTGCCATTATTGGTAATTGTCTATATTATAGTCTTTGTGGACTAGGAATTATGAAAAACTATACATTCAGTTCTTGCAGCATCAAAGTTATGCTTATGTCTCAGGCATGACATTAAATAGATTCTTAATTTCTGCTCATGTCTTGAAATTTAAAATACACCACCTAAATGTATTATATTTGATTACTAATGGCAAAATACTCTTCATTCTACCAGAATCAGCTGACCTACATTTGAGTATGCAAAGTTTTACAATTTTTGTTTGTTTTTATGGTTATTGCCTAGACTCTTTGGCAATAAATGTATGGGACATAGTCCCATACATAGGAAACTCCCATAGAGGATACTGCCCTCTTGTAGCTTACAGCCTAATTAAGTAGGAGAGATATGTGTGCAAGAAAAATTAAAATTGTGGATAATGTATAAATGTCAAATGAATAATACATATAGATAATACATAAGAAACAAACCCCCAAATGTAGAACCCCTTTTACCTTGTAAAGGATTTACCCCCAGCACCTGACAAAGCATTGAATAACAAATACATGGATAAGTATGAATGGGAGTTTGTAACCAGTTGCCTGTTAACTCACCTGTGCTCCTTCACACCCGTAAGTGTATGAAAGGGAAACGTTCAGCCCTGGATTTCCTCTCCTGCAGTTTATTCACTGCTTCTCTCAGAGCTTTAAGTTCCTGGTACCTCCTTCATTTTACCACTGATTCATTTCCCAATACTAACTCATGTCCAAATTCTATACTGTGTCCTCTCTGGAAACCTGATTTATTATTCTCTCCAGCTCCTTGCTGTAACTGAAATCTGACTCTTCCTAAGAGACACTAGCTCCCTGGAGACTCTTTTCAGTCTCCACTGTCTCCAAGTATCCCACGTCATGCTTGGGATTCTTGTCATTCTCCCTCATTCATTGATGACTAAGGGATCTGAATCAAAGACTCCTTTTCCACCATCTTCATAACGTTGAGGCTGTTTACTGTGTACATTTGCAACTTCCAGTCTACTCAGCCATAATTCAATGTCCTTACCCTTTCGTTTCCCAGGGAATGAGGTATCCTTCTTGTTCACAGTCACTGCCTACATTTATACCCTTAACTCTGTATCTTTCACCTTGATAGATACGTCAGCCATTCCCATCAGCCACCTTACCTACAGCTTCACCTCCTACTGCCTCCATCACTTCATATTGTAACTATCCCTGGTCTATCTCTACTTCGTGTCCCACTAAACATGGGCTTTTCCCATGCCATGCTTCATGCTGTTGTGGCAAAGATTATCCTGTTGCTGGACCCAACAAATATTTTTCAGTCCTTTCTTAATGTTTTAGACATTAGTTATCCCTTTTCCTTGGCCGTCTTCCCTAGTTATTCTTGCACACTCTTGTTGCTCCTTTTCTCTCTCTTTTATGGGCTTCTTCATAATCCATCTCTCAGACATTAGGTCCCTTAGCATTTTGTCTTTCTTCACTGCTCATTTTACTCTAATATTGTCTTCAAGTAATCTTAATTCCCATAAGCTTCTTTTTCACCTTCTATAGA
>NW_027529934.1:11368644-11380768 GCF_008692635.1 Crocuta crocuta
TTTTTTACATTTTTTAATATTTATTTTTGTGGAGAGACAGAATGTGGGTGGGGGAGGGGTAGAGCAAGGGGGAAACACTGAATCTGAAGCAGCTCCAGTCTCTGAGCTGTCAGCACAGAGCCCAACTCAGGGCTCAAACTCACAAACCATGAAATCATGACCTGAGCCGAAGTCAAATGCTTAACCGACTGAGCCACCAAGGTGCCCTAGACTGGTGTCTTCTTTCTTAACCCATACCTACAACCCAGACCTTTCTCCCAAGTTTGGATTTCTATATGCAATTACCTGTTGGACAAATCTATCTAAAATACTCATGGGCACTTAAAATTCAAGATATTCAGAACTGAACAAACGATCTTCCTCTTCCAAATGAGCACATCTTTCCATAGGTTCTATTTATGTTGCTTCACTGCAGTTTACCTATATTCCCAAGCAAGAAAACTAAAAGTCATCTTTGATTTACCTTAGCCACCAAATTCTATCATCAAGGCACACCAATTAATTTTCTAATTTTTTTCTTTAGTCGCTCCTCACTCTTTATGCCTTCCTTTCATTCAGTCCCTCATTATCTTTTACATAACAAATGTACCTATCTCCATTTTGCTTGCTTCCAACATTGACCCCCTTGAATCCAGCTTCTATATATTCCCTGCTAGCTCCTCACTGCTCCCAACATGCTCCTTCTTTCTAATAGTCTCCCTTCTTTTGCTTACCAACCACCACTAATCCTTTAAGACTCACTTTGAAATCTCCTTTAGGAGGGCTTCCCTGATGAGAGTCCTGATACCACATACCTGAGGTTGGATTAAATCCTATGCTTCCAAGTATCCTGCAACAGAATTCCCATTATCTTCTTACTACATTGCATTATGATTTCTTTTTGTGTGTCATCTCCTCCATTATTCCATGTTGACGTTCTCATTCTTTTCATGTAGAATAAGAAAAATAATCAATTATATCTCTAATTGTTCAGAAATGGAATTACACAAATAAGTACAGTGAAATTTAGAAATTCACAAACACGAGTCTACAGCCATACCACCCTGAATGTGCCCAGTCTCGTTTGATCTCGGAAGCCAAGCAGGGTCGGGCCTGGTTAGTATTTGGATGGGAGAAATTTACAAGTAAAGAAATTTCTAAACATATTTCTTTGGTCACATTTGAAATCTTTTTCAGTATCTCCTACAATTGCTGGTATTGATAGTGATGGTGGCCCTGAAGATGTCACCGTTATCCTTAACAGCCCCACATCTTTGGTCTGTGAAGCTTATTCATATCCTCCAGCCACCATCACCTGGTTTAAGGATGGAACACCTTTAGAATCAAATCGAAATATCCGCATTCTTCCAGGTAATTAGTTTACTTTAGATGCCCAAGATAACACGCCATCTGCTATTGTAGAAAAAGAATCATTGGTTAATTTCAATAAAAGTACTTATGACTTAGTTATGGTTTTCTATTGCTATTTTAATTCTTAAATTATTTGTATATATCTTATGACCTAAAGTAAATTTACTTTTTGAAAGACCCATAAAATATCTACGTAATAAGCGCATCAATAAATACCACAATGCTATTAATTGCTAAAATGTAATTTGGAATATCAAAAGGAGTAGAAATTCACTTCTTGTTGAATTGAACCTTGAAAGAGAATTAGTATTTAGATTGAGAGTTTATTTCTCTTTAATAACTGGAAAAATATATGAAGATAAAAAGAATGGAAAAGTATTATCACTGGCTTTAAGAAATTTAGCTTTATGTGGAATCAAGATAAGTTGTATAAAAATTAACATTAATTTATGAATAATCATGAATTAGGAATAGTCATGGAGTTTGATAAAAGAGATACTAACAAATTTTATAAAAATTCAAAAGATAGAATGGCCACTGTGAGCTAAAGTGGTCAGGAAATACTTTGCTGCAGTTGGAACTTGAATCAGCCCTTAAGGAAAAATATAGAATTTGGTTGGTTGGAAATGAGAGATTTCAGAGTCATCAGGATGACTAGTGTGGAAAAAGTACAAAGTGAGAAAGGCACATAGATGTACAAAGGCCTGTCTATGTGCAAATAATTATATGTAAGCTTTCCAACTCCCGNCAGGGAGGGAGGTGGATAGGAGAAAAAGTGAGGAAGGAACATTGGGGTCATGATTTGAATGCCTGGGCTAGAGTTTTAACTTAATACTTTAGTCAGTTGAGAACCAGTGAAGATTTTTAAGGAGAATAGTGCCCTAATCAAACTGAGTTTTAGCAAGATCAGTCTCTACTAATAGGCCAAGTAGATGAGAGGAAGAAGATGACTAAAGCAGAAGACCTGTTTATGAAGAGAGTGAAACACAGACCTTATCCAGAATGTGAGCAGAAGCATGGGAGGGACGGGATGAGCATGAGAGTCCTTATCACAGAGGATCCCCAAGAACTTACTGACTCCTCACCCCCCATGCAGTGCCCATCTGTATTGTAGTTTCTCTTGTGTCAGATGTCTATTACAGAACTGGCACATAGAAAAAGAAAGACGTTAATAGTGAGAACTAAAAACCCTGATGGTTTGTGCATACTCTGTTGCCACTGTGACTTTAGAGACTGGTGTTCCATGCCTTTTCAGGAGGTAGGACTCTGCAGATCCTAAATGCACAGGAGGATAATGCTGGAAGATACTCTTGTCTAGCCACGAATGAGGCAGGGGAAATGATAAAGCACTATGAAGTGAAGGTCTACAGTAAGTCCTGAAAAAAAAACACTACATTTCCTATTTTCCTCAAGTTTTCTAACTTTTTTGATCCTGTTTTTTATTATGGGTTCATAATTATTTATACTCTTCATTAAAACTTGTAGTTTATGCAGCTTGCTTCATTAAGATGGAAATTGTATTAGCATTGTACCCGTGATCTCAATTGCTTAAAGATGTGAAGAGCCCATTCTGTCAGCTCACCAGCCACTTGTTAGAGAACTTGTCAGTGGCACTTCCTTTCGTTTCTCTGTTTTTCTTTCTGAAAACCCTCTGGGCTGAGTTATAGTACTTTCATGTACAAAATGGTTATTTAAATATGTATATTGTAATCAATAGCTTAAGATGAGTTCATCAGTGACGTTGGGCTGATCCACTGTAGTTCGTGACCTATACATAAAAAGCAAAGCAAATCCTACCATTAATAGGGCCTACACTTCAGGGTTTCGTTTTCGTTTTTGTTTTTGAAAAGGAAGAGAATCTTTCTGATTGTCTTTTGTTCTTTGAATCGGTTCCTTTAATGACTAAGAAAGTACATTTTATGGGTTATGCTTGGACTGTGTCTGGGAACCTGGAAAAATGAAATTAACGGTTCTGTGAAGGACATTAGACTCATTGGCATTATTCAAATGAAGGGAAAAAGATCTTTTCCTTCACATTCTGTATCTGAACACTACGATTTCATAAGATACGCTCTTGGATCCATGGGGAAAGGGGACCATAGCAAATGCCTCGGTTATTTCCTTGTTTTCTTAAGTAATTCGCAGTGTAATTTCCATGATATTCCATGTCTATAAAAGAACCAGTGTTTCCTCTAAGAGTATTCATTTTTTTTAATGCAGTTCCACCCATCATCAATAAAGGGGACCTACTGGGACCAGGTCTTTCCCCTAAAGAAGTGAAGATCAAAGTAAACAATACGCTGACTTTAGAATGTGAAGCTTATGCGATTCCTTCTGCCTCTCTCAGCTGGTACAAGGATGGACAGGCCAGTCACATGGTTTTTGCTTTTATTTTTCCTTTGCGAATAGTTTCTTAAAAACAAAAATAATCAGTTAAGTTTAAAAAAAAAAAAAAAGAAAGAAAAAAACACACAAGTCACTCAGAGAATCAATGTCACCTTATAGCCAGCACAATCCCGTGCTCCTAGAGTATAAAACAGTTAAGAAATTGAACCATGTTCAATAATCTTAGCATTATTCCATCACAGGAAAGTTTGAAGGATTGTTTTTGTGGACAGTAGCAGTCATGTATACAAATCCAGCCACCTTCCCACTGAGGAACAGGTTTTGTGTTCTGTGGCTTGACAGAGTAAGCGAACTTTGTAGAGAAGAAACATAGAACAGAGCTGAGCTGAATTAAAATGATATAACAAGAGTACTAAGTTTATTCAGCGTTTTCTCTGAACACCTTTAATTCTTTTACAGAAGGTAACCTGTTTTATATTACAAGAGGAAGAAAAATAGCTAAATGTGATGATTAAGCACCCAAGTCAGTTAACTAAGGGCAATAAGAAACTATAAGTAATGGCACCTCCTTCAGTTATGTGATCTGACTTTTACACTATACACCCTCATTTCTCATTCAATTTATTTTCTTCCACGCATGTTTTAAAGATACATGTGCTAAGGTTTTGACACCAATAAAGGCCCTTTTTTGGCTGCTGTTCACACTGTGTTTAATAGAGCTGTGGCCTAACTAAGCTGCTGTTTGTCCTGTTATACACATAATCAACCAAATGGTCAGTTAATTTCCCACTGTAGAAGTTCAAGTCAGAGTTATGATTTAAGATGCAGAAAGATATAGCTTTTTTTTTTTTTTTTTCCAGATCACAGAGATTTTGCAATACTGACAGCTAGGAAAAAATTGTTTCTTATAAAGTAATCAGGCTTCACCTGGAAGCCAATGAAGAGGAAGAATATGGAACTCCCACTATGCTTTGTTTATAGTGTCTTTTCTGACTGCAGGTACCCTTCATGGTACAATATCAATTCTAGAGAAGTTCACTTGGAAACAAATAATTCCTTTCTCCTTTGCAATCTTATTATTTTATTCTTAATTTTACCTAGAACCTTTTTATTCTTTTTTATTTCTATACCTGCACACACATACACACACAAACACATACACATTTAAACAGTGGCTAAAAACTAGAATCATGCTAGAAAAGAGGCGTTTCTTTTTTTAAATATCATAATGAATGGTTAATTTACAGTTTCAAATCCAGACTCTGAAATTAATCCAGTTATGATGCTTTAAACTGCTAAATTTTTCAGGGTTTAGGATTGGTTCTCTAAAATGTATACCAAAAAAATACCAGTTTTTGTTTATTTTCCATATCCTTTCTTCTGTTACTTCATTCTTCAGATAAGCAACACTTTCAGTGAAACAGCACTTTTGAGAAAACCCACCAAACACATTGGCCATGTTAGCCACAATAAGTTTCAATAGAATCTTTGAGTTTTATTTATTCATGCCCTTAAGGGTGTTTTAGCATAGAAAATTTAACATAGATTATTTTTATATAAGTGATATAATATTAATAATGATTTATTAACTCCAAACTTATTTGTTGAGCACATACTATTTACTGGACATGATTTTAGGTTCAGGGGATACAGCTGTGGAGGAAACAGACAAAAATCTCTCCTCGTGTGAAGTTTGGGGAGACAAAAACTAAAGAAACAAACTGTTGCAACATATAATGTACCAGACACGGTAGATGTTATGGAGAAAACTCAGGAAGAAGAATAGCAAGCATGGGGAGCATGCTCTCCCATTTATGAAGGGAAGGCCTCACTGATAAGGTAATATTTGAGCAGGAACTCAAAGAAAATGAAGGAAGCAGGCCTAAAATACCTGAGAGGATGATATTCTAAAGAAGAGAGAATCACAGGGACCAAGATCCTGAGGCATTTTGGCTGGAGTGCAGTGACCCATGGGAACACAGCAGTTGTGAGCAAAAGATTAATGGGGAGACAGGTCTACTGCCTTGTAGACCAGTTGGCCTTTATTCTGATAGGAAGTTACTGGAAAATTTTGAACACAGGAGCAATGTGATATGACTTAAGATTTTAAAAGGATTACAGTGTCTTCCGTGTTGAGAGAAGATAGAGTGGTCCCGAAGAGAGATGGTGATTGCTTGGACAAAAGGGGGTGTCAGGATGTGAGGGAAAACTGTAAGACAAAGATGAGTCCAAGATATTGCATAAGATCAATAGGAGAGTGAGTTTAGATAGGAAAGATAAGAGGTCTGAGGATTAAGCCTGGGGGACTCCAACATTTAGAGGTTGTGGGGCAGAGAATGGAGTGCCCCAAAAGATAGGGCAAAAAAATTTTTCAAAATGAAGACAAATTAAATGAAAACTGAGAATTGACCAGTAAATTTGGCAACATGGATGCTGTTGGTGACTCTGACAATGTCATCTGGTCAAGTGGAGATGGTAAAAGTCTTATTGGAATAGATTCAAGAAAAGATGCAAAGAAATGGAGACAGCAAATGTACAAAACATTTGAAAGTCATTGGCTATAAAAGGGAGTAGAAAAATGTGGAAGAGGGCCACATTCTAAAGAGATTTTTTTTTAATGGGGAAAACTAGAGTACGTTGTATGCAGATTGAAATCCTCCAGTGGAAAGACATCATTCGATGATGATGTAGGTGACAGAGGGCATAGTTCTAGGAGAGGTGCCCTTGAATAGACCAAGGGAAACTCAGAATGGACAGACCAGTATTAACCAAGGTTAGACTTTTACCAGGGAAATACGATAAAGGAAAAGAAGGCAAAAGGAGTTGAGCGCTTACACAAGGAGTGATTGTCATAATAGACTTTCACTGGGTCAGGAAAAGAGTGAGCGGCAGTGAAAAGAGGCCTGTGGAGTGTATACCTCCCATGGGACGAAGAGTTTATTGCAGTTGGGATGCTAGAGGAAGTAAGTTAGAAAGTTAGGAAGGTAGTGGTCAGAGAGTGAGAACTTGAAAGTGAGGTTATAAAGAGATGTAGTGATTGGTAATTACAAGGTCTAGTATGACACTGGTTGAGTGGCTGAGAGAAGATTGGGACAAAAAATTAAAGGAGAGGAGGTCAAGGAACTGAGAGCACACAGCATTGGATAACTGTCTATGTGGGTGTTGAAATCACCAAGAATTATGAGAAAAGTATCAATTAGAAAGAATGACAGTGAGCCAGGAGCTAAAGCCTTAAAGGAGTAAGAGGGAACTTCGTATAAATGGAAATGTTTAGAAGATGAGAAATGTCCTATTAAGTGTAGGTGATGTCATTAATAAAAGATTGTAATATCAATATCTGTAAGGTAGTGTGCCATTAAGTATATTAATACTTTGAATCAAACACTGCAACATAAATATCTCTAGGTTAAAATTCTCCATTTATGAAGTAATGATGTTTCTGAATGAACAATAGTGATATTTAGATCAAATAAGAATATCCATGCCCCCAATCTTTCATTTAAAAATGCTGGAATTTTCTACAGAACTATAGTCAAAGATATACTTTTTTAGTACAATGTGGAATCGGCCGATAATAATTTTTTCCAACTTGGACAAATAGGTATGCTATGTAAGAATGTTTTTTTATGATAAAATAGATTTGGTATATAAATGTACCACTCAGAAATAACCAGGCACAAATGTAAAGTATATTTATTATTTTCAATAAATAAAAATGTGATTACTCAAAAAAGTTGAATCAAAGTAAATTATTGTTGTTTTGAGTATTTCAAATGGAATTTATTTTTATTAAAGAATCCTAGAAAATATCAATTGTATAGTCTCTTAGAAGATTTACTAGTATACTTCATTGTAACATTATTATAATTGAATCACAGCCTCTTAAATCAGATGATCATGTTACTATTGCTGCAAATGGACACACACTTCAAATAAAGGAGGCTCAAATATCAGATACTGGACGGTACACTTGTGTAGCTTCTAACATTGCAGGTGAAGATGAACTGGATTTTGATGTTAATATACAAGGTAATAATAATATGCTTATTGTGTATAATTTAACTTATATAATATATCAAAGCAATGAAAAAGATTTGACTTGGTTTATTTTAAATAACCTATTTTTCTATTGACAATAAAAATTCATTATTGAACACTGGAACTTGAGAAATTGAGGAAGAAATAATACATCATTCAAGGTTACTTCTGTTGTTTTTATGTTTCCTTTTGGTACCTTCTTGTAAGGTATACTTCATTTACAAATTAGGGTCACATGATACAGACTTTTCTATTACATGAGTTTTTTCCCCTAACATTTTGTCATGAAACTTTGATAGCATTCACATGGAAGGCAAGGAAGTAGTAAAGTATGGAATTTAAAATGATCAGACTTGAAATTGAATGATGATTTAAGCTCTTACAGACTTTTTGACTTAGGAAAGTTACATAAGTAGTTTAAGCCTTGGTTTCCATGTTTTTAAAATTAAAGGGACTCCTGGGTGGCTCAGTCATTTTAGCATTTGACTCTTGATTTTGGCTCAGGTCATGATCTCACAGTTGGTGGGTTTGAGCCCTGCATCAGTCTCCACACAGTCCTAAATAACATAAAATATGTAAAGCTGTCAGGTGCTAGGGTGGCTCAGTCACTTAAGCAACCGACCCTTGATTTCGGCTCAGGTGGTGATCCCAGCATCCCAGATCAAGCCCCACGTCAGCTCCACACTGAGCATGGAGCCTACTTGAGATTCTCTGTCTCTGTCTCTCTCTGTCTCTCTCTCTCTCGCCCTCTTTCTCTCCCTTTCTCTCTCCTTCTCTCTCTCCCTCTCTCCCCCTCATTCCCTCCCCTGCTCACGTGCGAGTATGCACACTCTCTTTTCTCTCTAAAATAAAATAATAATAAAAAAGTAAAGAATAAAATAAAAAGTATATATAACTCTTAGCAAAATGTTTAAGAAGTGGTGCCTGCTATAGTTGTTAATATTGTTACCTTTGTGCTTTTATATATGCTTTTTATAGCATTCTTTTTAATAATATACTTGTTTTATCAGTTGAGTATTAAAATACGTATTTAACTACCCTTCTATTGTTGAATGTCTAGGTTGTTTCCAAGTTTTCACTACTCACGTAATGCTTGACTGAACGTCTTTATACATAAAACTTTTGCACATCTGTGGTTTTACATAAGTTACTAACAGTGGAAATTTTAAGTCAAATTGCCTTCTAGAAAGCTTATGCTTGTCCCTCAGAAATATTTGAGAATGTCCTATTACTTTTGCTAATGCAGTTTTTAATCCTGATTGCAAACTTCTTTAGACTTCTTAGTAAAACAAATCATTGGCAAATGTTCTCTCTTGAGCCAGAATTTTTTTTTTAATAGTTTATTGTCAAATTAGTTTCTACATAACACTCAGTGCTCATCCCCACAAGTGTCCTCCTCCATGCCCATCCCCCCCTCCCCCCACATCCATCAGTCCTCAGTTTTTGTCAGCATTCAAGAGTCTCTCATGGTTTGCTTCTCTCCCTTTCCCCCACCATTTCCGCCCTTCTTCTCCCCCTTGTTCCTCCGTCAAGTTCCTCCTAATCCTCCTATACGTGCAAACATATGATATTTGTCCTTCTCTGCCTGAGCCAGAATTTTTTAATGGTTCCTCAAAATTTAGTTTTTCCCACTATGATCATATCCCTAGCCATGCATATTATAGATATTATAGCACATCTTCCCTGAAAATAGGCCCCTTCATCTTCTAAGATCCTTAACAGGGAGAGCAAAGCATGAGGATGGCATTTTGAGCCCCATATTTATTGTGCTTCCACATGAAAACCAACTCTGATGCTTGTCTACTACATTTTTTGGCTGCGGGCTAGAGTTAGTAGGTGTGTAAATACTGGAAAATATTTTCACATTGTCTAATTTATCACATTTACAAATCATTCTTGTGAAAATACAACCAGGATCTTTGTTTAATTAACCTGAGCATTCACATGTGTCTAACATGTCATGTCTTACCTCCATAGTTCCTCCAAGTTTTCAGAGGCTCTGGGAAATAGGAAACATGCTGGATGCTGGCAGGAATGGTGAAGCCAAGGATGTGATCATCAACAATCCCATTTCTCTTTATTGTGAAACAAATGCTGCTCCTCCCCCAACACTGACATGGTACAAAGATGGCCACCCTCTGACCTCCAGTGATAGAGTGTTGATTCTACCAGGTAACGATTGCTACAAACAAGGTGAAAATAGAGTCTCTGCAAAGTGTGTTTCTTCTCATTCATTAGTTCAGTTGAGTTGATCAGCTTTCTGGCCATGTAATTTAACAGACACAAGCTGCTAAATGCGCCTTGTATCTGTGAAGCTTCAAGCTAAAAGAGTGTAGGCTGAGAATTTCACAATGGGCTGGCATACCTTAAGTAATTTTTAGATCTGCTATAGGATCATTCTATCAACTTAAGTTCTTTGGCTTCCTTCACTCTCCATGTCTCTAATAGTGTGATGAGACCATCAGTTCAGTTTCTACACATTGCTAATTATAAATTCTAAAATACACTTGCAAATAGTTGCTATTCACTTTATTAAATGCATTTATCATAACTCAGTAGTTAGAATTATTAGTTTCAAATGTTTTAGTTATCACATGGTTTATTGATAGAAAAGATGTTTAAATTGTTGTGGAATTATAATCTTTTCAAGGCTTCTTTTTACTTTTTACAAACATTCAAAGAAGCTTGTCAAAATTTACCAAATTGTATACTTGAGGTCCATGTATTCCATGGTATGTAAGTTTGATTTCAATTAAATAAAAGAATATCTTGAAAAAATTTTTAAAAGGTGACTAAATACAAATGATAGCTAAATGTTGTGATATGTGATCTGAAATTGGATGTAGGCTTGGAGGAAAATATTTATAAGAGATTGTAACAATAATGAAATTTGAATATGGACTGTGAGTTCAATAGTAGTTTTGTGTGGATTTTAAATTTCCTGATTTTAATAGCTGTACTATGGCTATATAAGGTATCATTCTTGTTCTTATGAAATATAGACTTATGAGTATTTAGGGGTAACAGGGCACCATGTTTCCAACTTACTCTCAAATGGTTCAGAAAAAAGATTTATAAATAAATATATAAATAAATTGGGGCGCCTGGGTGGCTTAGTCGGTTAAGCATCCAACTTTCGCTTAGGTCATGATCTCGCGGTTCACGGGTTCGAGCCCCGCGTCGGGCTCTGTGCTGACTGCCAGCTCAGAGCCTGGAGCCTGTTTCAGTCTGTGACTCCCTCTCTCTCTGACCCTCCCCTGCTCACGCTGTCTCTCTCTCTCTCCTAAGAAATTAAAAAAAAAAAAAAAATTAAAAAATGTGTAAATAAATGTATACAGAGAGAGCTAAAATAAGTGGAATGAAATATAAATAGTAAACATAGGTAAAAATTCATTACACAATTATTGAAACTTTGAGTTTGAAATCATATCAACATGAAAAGTTTTTAAAGTATGCAGTTATTCTTTTAAAATTGTGTGTATTATAATATACTTTTGCATTTCTGGCTTTTACTTTCTCAAACCTATACCTGCCTCAAACATTGTAAAGCTCTTTTATGACATTGTAAACTTCTTTTACATATGTTCAAAACTGTAAAATCACTACATAATAACATTCTGCATGGAATATGATGAGGGACAGAAAGTAACATTACCCTCTTGAGATAAAAAACAACATGAGCTATTTACCTCTTAGGAGATGTGATTCATATGATTCATATATCAGATCATTTATCAATAATACAGTGTTTGTTATAAAAATGGGATGTCAGATTAAAACTGAACCATTAGATGAAATAAGAGCCTTGAAAGAAAATGGAAGGAAGTCATGAGACCTGAAAAATCGCATCTCTGTTTATGACTAGTCTTCATTCTAGATTTGGAGAAGTAAGTATTTTGGGATCTGTTTTCAGGCGGGCGAGTGTTGCAGATTCCCCGAGCTAAAGTAGAAGATGCGGGGAGATATACGTGTGTGGCTGTGAATGAGGCTGGAGAAGATTCCCTTCAGTATGACGTTCGTGTACTCTGTGAGTCTTTCTTTTGTTTGTCATGTGTTCTTTCACCCAAAGAAATTTTTGAGGAACTAATGTTTGTGAGATGTTGCATTGAGTGCTTTAAAGATTGTAAAGATAATCAGAAAGTGATAGTTCAACTGAGAAATTAATTATCTTATACACATTGAGAACACATTAGTTAGGTCTCCTGAAGTGTCAGATAGCAAACTGGCTTCAACTGAGAAAAGAGAATTCATTGACTCAGAAAGCCAGAGTCGGGGGTAGATCTGGCTGCTGTCATAACTGACTTCTGTGGCTTAAAAGAGGTCAATTGATTTAACCTTCTTCTTTCTCTTGGTTTTGTTTTTTTTATTATTAGCATTCTTCTTGGCAGTG
>NW_027529934.1:11380862-11383854 GCF_008692635.1 Crocuta crocuta
GGCCCCTCGCAGCTCTACTCTTACAAGTTTCTAATTTCACATCCAAATGAAAGCCTTTCTTAATATTTATAACTGAAGTCCTAGAATTGGATGGTCATGGCTTTAATTGGCCAAGCATGAATCACACTTCTATCCCTGAACCAATCCTAGCAGCTAAGCGGCCTGTTTAAGGCCTAGTGTATGTATCTATTCTTAGACTACAGTGATCTCCATCTGAATGCATGAACTGAGAATGGAAGAAGTATTGTACCCTGAAGGGAAAAGAGAAGTGATGTCACTAGAAGCAGAAACAAATAGTTGCTTCCGTTAGAAGAGATTGATCTAGAGAAGTGGCAGTGAGAATGTATAGGAAGCAGTCAGCATGAAAGAGTTTATAGATGAAGTTAAGTAATATGAAGTATTAGGCACTTGTCTCAGAGCATGAGACGACATTGAGATTTTTATTCCGAGTGATTAAGTGAGGAAGGAGTAGAAGGGCTAGAGTTTTCAGTGAAAACAAGGGCAGCTTAGGAAGGAAGTCTGAAAAGAGGTGGAAGAAGGAACAGAAGAGTTCAAAATTCATACTTGACAAGTATCCCTTGGTTGCTCCACTATGTGCCAGGCACTGTGCTAGGCACTGAGGATATAGTAGTGAACATAGTAGACACTGGTCCTTCAGGGAGTTTATAACTTGCAGAGGGAAGAGGTGTTAATATTGAATGATCGAAGGTATGGCTGTCTAGGACTGGCTGACATGGAGTAGAGATGAACTAATTAGGGTTGGATGGGTCATCAACAGAGATTTTAAAGTCTATGAGATAGTGAAGAGGAAAAGAAAAAGAGAGAAGACGATTAATTAAAATCAGTACTAACATCGCCAAGAAGAGTGAAGGAGTATCCTAGGCCACCCGGCTTATTTTGACCTAAGTTTGGAAAGAGTTTGGTGTAGGACACACTGGAAGGATCTGATAAAGAAGATAATATGGTATTGGGAAGGACTGGGAGTCAGTTAAATTGAATTGGAACTTACGGGGTGAGTAGTGAAAGGTGAAAGTTCATCCCTTCAGACTATTTTAATTAAGAGAAAGTTGGACAGCATGATGGAGATGAGTTTAGAGGGCTGGAACAAAACAAAAAAAATGAAATAAACTGGACCCAATAGTCTATCTAAATTAGGGATGTTTCATAGTGTTTGAGGCTCTGAGGCTCACCTTGTACGTGCTGCTCCAAGGTTCTCTATTGAGGATGATTCTGAGCAAAGTAAGCCAGCAGATGGGGTAATGCAGCTGGGAGGCAGGTCAAAGAAAAGAGCTTTGGGCCTGTAGAGGATCTCCGGGACCTCCTAATGGTGCAGCCCCAGGCAGAAGTTGAGGAGAACAGAATCTTTATGTCCCAACATTCCGTTTGTTTAGTTTTCCTGGTATGGTATTGGGGTTAGTGACAGGCTCATATAATCTGAAATTCAAGTTCAGTTTTTACTGATCTGCAGTTCAAGTTATATTTTATGTTATCTAGAGTATAATAAAAATCATATAACTTTGAATATGTAAGTTTGCATTTCAAATAACATTGAAATTCTTATATATACCTTGCAGCCTTGATTATTGTCTTTACAGACTTTCGGTTTAGGTTTTGAAAGACCCAAATACCACAGGACTGCATCTACATTAAATATATAGTCTTTACTGATTGCTGAAGATATGGTACATTTTAGAAGAGTGAAACAAAATAGCTAAGCTTTCCAAATAAAATGATTATTCACTTTGAAGAAGAATTTTCTACATTTACAACAGCAGCCAACACATGTGTTTCTAGTTTATGTAACATTTCCATTGTTAAAAAGTTTATGGGTAATATGTGATTTTTCATAACGGACTAGTGTAACATAAAATAGATATGTACCTGGATTCTATGATATTAATTTCAAATGCAAGTGAATATATGTAGGAAAATCTAGAATGTGACTCCTCAAACTTTAGTGTACATCGAGATCACCGGAAAAGCTTGTTAAAACAAATTTCTTGGCCTCGCTGGAGATGCCCATTGAGGAGGTCTGAGTGGGCCCTCCAAATTTGTCTCTAACCAAGCTTCCAGATGATGCTGACACGGAGGCTGGGGAAACACACCTTAAGAAGCCCAGATCATTCTCTTGCAAAATGAGACCAAATCTGTACATTCCAAATACACTTTAAAGATGTAATTCATCTGGCTTGTCTAGATGACCAAACAGACTTAACTATTCATTCATGCAGATGCTACTTATATGTATGCTTGAAAACCCCGAAGGCGTAGTAAAAGGGGCTAAGAGAGAAGCCAGGTCAGATAATTTGGGGAAGTTTGGGATTGAGCTAAGTGGGAATGAAAACCATAGAAGGGGTTAGTCCAGGATAGGTAAACCCAAATCCACACCATTTTTATCACCCCCCCCTAATTTATTGGTGTAAAATGTTTCTTCTTCAACTTTGCTCCTCTACTATCATGCCATACTTTTGAAAACTGTCACAAAATGAGAATTACTGAGAAAAGACCTTGTTTCCTGTTATTATCTTTTTGTTACAATCATCAATCAGTGCCACCGATTATTAAGGGAGCAAGTAGTGATCTCCCGGAAGAGATCACCGTGCTGGTGAAGAAGAGTGCATTGATGGAGTGTTTATCCAGTGGCAGCCCCGCACCGAAGAATTCCTGGCAAAAGGATGGACAACCCTTGCTAGAAGATGGGCATCATAAATTTCTATCTAATGGAAGAATTCTGCAGGTAAAAGTAAAAAAAAATCTTATCTTAAAAGAGCTATTTCACTTTATAAGAAGTCTTTTTAGCCTTTAAAAGTAATTTTTATTGGTTTATAAATATTTATAAAAAATAACCATAAGAAGAATGTAAAATAAAATTCTTTATACCCCCTACCAGGGGGACCACTATTTTTTTTGTTTTTATTTAAATTCCAGTTAGTTACCATACAGGGTAATATTAGTTTCAGGTATGAGTTAGTGATTGGACACTTCGTGCAAC
>NW_027529934.1:11384015-11385549 GCF_008692635.1 Crocuta crocuta
CCCCCTCCTCGTTCCCCCCCCCCCCCCCCTCACCCAGCCCCTTCCCCTCCTCCTCTCTCAGCCCCCTCCCCTCTGGTAACTAACAGTCTGTTCTCTAGAGTTAAGAGTCTGTTTCTTGGTTTGCCTCTCCGTTTTCCCTGTGATCATTTGTTTTGTTTCTTTAATTCCACATATGAGTGAAATCATATGGTATTTGTCTTTCAGAGGTGACCACTATTAGCACTTTTGTGTGAATGCTTACCAAAATTGTACTTTTGACACAGGCACACCCCTAAATTTACTACAGCACGGTCTTTGTGATAAAAACCACATAATCAAATTATTATAATCCTTTTTGTTGCATATTTCTGATGGTAAAATGCTAGGTGGCATATAAGGTTCCCTGTACATCAACATTTCCCCTGTATTAGTAACGAATTGGTAATAAATGATGGAAGCCACATAAATATCCCAAATTGTTGTTCACTAGTGGCCATGTGTATGTTTTTCTTTTCAAGTGTCCTGAAAGGAAGTTATGTATTTATAGAAATAACACCAGCTCTTTTGCTAGGATACAACGTAATAAATGATTTCTGACTCTATAAATTATATTCTCAGGCCCAAGAAGGTACGCATAACTATCAGTGTATCCAACACTGGACATATCTTGCAGAGTTCCTGTTTCAAAACAAAACAAAACAAACAAAAACCAGATTCACTGCCTGTAAATAACCTTGGATTCTCAAAGCATCTTGTGACTGTATCTATTTGATGTCCAACAACCTCTACCAAAATACTTCAATGTTTCTGTGTCTTGGGCCAAAAAATATATACATGAATAGAAATTTCTGCCTTATAAAATAAATGTAAATACTATATTAGCTAACTGTTGCTGCATAAAACAAAGCACTCCAAAAACAATAACTTAAAACAATAATCATTTATTTAGTTCGCAAGTCTTCTAGTTGGCTGGGTAATTCTTCCGGTCTCAGCTCGGCTTACCCAAGTGTCTGGATGCTGTGAATTGAGTAAGTGGCTCTGCTGATCTTGGCTGGGCTTTTGCACCTATCCAGGGCCTCAGTTGCAATAACAGAGCTGATCCTTCCCCCATGGGATCTCTTGCTGTCCAGCAGGCTGGTCCTGGCTTTCTCACATGGTGGTAGCTGGGTTCCCAGAGAGTGACTTCTTCAGGCCTCAGTATGAAATGGCACACTGTCACTTTCATCACATTGTGTTGATCAAAACCATTCACAAGGCCAACAATAAATTCTGCATCTCATTCCACCTCTTCACAGGAGGAGCTTCAAAGTCACATTGCCAGGGATGTAACAGGGAAGGGAAAGAATAACTACAGACATTTTTGTAGTCAGCATATAACAAGTATGTTTAAAATTGCCTTTTCTCAGGTGCCTGGGTGGCTCAGTCAGTTAAGCATTCAACTTAGGCTCAGGTCACCATCTTGCAGTTCGTGGGCTCAAGCCCTACATCAGGCTCTGTACTGACAGCTTGGAGCCTGGAGCCTGTTTCAGATTCTTTCTCTCTCTCTCTCTCTCTC
>NW_027529934.1:11385850-11405993 GCF_008692635.1 Crocuta crocuta
TTTCTCTCGCTCTCTCTCTCTCTCTCTCTCTCTCTCTCTCTCTCTCTCTCTCTCTCTCTCCCCCCACCTCTCAAAAATAAATAAGCATTAAATTTTTTTAATTTGCCTTTTCTGATTGGAAACTTCTATAAATAAATATTTGATTGACCTAATAAAAGCTGGCATCAGCACTATCATGTACAAAATTTTCTTTTTCTTGTGCTCATCTGGTATTAACCGGGAAAGGTATGTGTTGTTTATTCTGAAATATGATGACTCTTAAAAGTTGCATTATTAAAACTTTCAGTTGGAATGTCTTCATTTTTTCCTTAGATTCTGAACACTCAAATAACAGATATCGGCAGGTATGTGTGTATTGCTGAGAACAGAGCTGGAAGTGCCAAAAAATATTTTAACCTCAATGTTCATGGTAAGAGCTCAGTTCCAATAACATTTCTTAGCGTATGCTTGAAAAAGCAGGAAAACGGTGTTTTGGATTATGTAGACTTATTTTGTATTTTTAACTTGAACAATGTGTGGAGTCTGCATTTATTCAATCTCCTATCTTTCCTCCCATCACAACTTGTAGGATTATAAAGTACAAATCTTCTAGGAAGCCTGTTTTTATATTATTTCAGTCCCTCAGGAGGAAGTAGTTACTTTGAAAGTGAAAAAAGAATACAACTTTGAAATCCCCCAAATTATATCTTTTTATGAGGTTAGACCCAAATATAGCTCTTCTGCTCATAAAAATTTACCCACTAATCCTGATCAGAACCAGTTTCTGTCCTCAAGCGTAGAATTCATGTTGAGTTTTATCCACTAGTACCATTAGGGGCACACCCTGGAGAGTGTGAGAAAAAGTCATTTTGGGAGTTAAATAATTCCCCCAAACCATCAGTACCTTGTTTGATCAAACTTGATATGTGCTAGACACTGCATAAATTCTAATATTTTGCTAAAAAGCTGTTGAGATACTATTTAGGCAAGTGTAGAAAAAAAAGCAGTTGGATGTCAACTGCAAATGATTAATTCTATTTTCATGACCCACATCTGTTGAAGGAATATTAAATTGGAAACGGTGAACTATCATTGTAAAAGATTTCCTTTGCATGTGAGATGCACATACAGAATTCTAGCTCATGTTGGAAATAGCTGAAATTTGACATTTCATGAAAAATTTCTTCCTCCGAAAGACTTTTATTTAGCATCATGGATATACTTTCTTGGTGTGATTTGTAGGGAATATTGACGTCCAGCCTTATTTGGTGTTTGTGTAACAGACATTTGAAACATTTTTATCTTTATATTCCCAGTACTAGCACAGTGAGTAACCCACAGTAGGTGCTTAATAAATACCTTCAAGTTTGTTTTTTTTTTAAATTAGTACATTTAAGCAAAACAGAAACAATGTGCTATGAATTCTCAGGAATAATTAAATATGATCATTGTGAAAGCATACATTCTAATTTATAAAATGCAGTAGAGTAAATGTTGAAAATAAAAATGTTGATTATTTTTTCTGATTCCCAAAGCAGAATTAACTTTTCTTCCTCCATGTGATCAAAAGCCCCAATTTTAGCAATTACACATATTGCCTTATGTTAGTTATCTTTATACATCTGTATCTCCACCCCCATCCTACAACTTTATTACAGATATTGTAGGCAAATAGTCATTTCTTCCAGATCTTTATCCCTCTGAACCTATCTATAGTTGTTGTAGTTGCTAAATAAATACTTGGTGTTTTTTTCATATCCGTTGCCTCTTCTTTTTTTTAAATCATTTTTTAATGTTTATTTACTTTTGAGACAGAGACAGAGTGCAAGCAGGGGAGGGGCAGAGAGAGGGAGACACAGAATCCTAAGCAGGCTCCAGGCTCCGAGCTGTCAGCACAGAGACTGATGCATGAACTATAAGATCATGACCTGACCCAAAGTTGGCCACTTAACCGATGGAGCCACCCAGGCGCCCCTCATTCTAGAGGTTTTAAAGTTAGCTAGTTTGCTGTATTATCACTCAGTAAATTCCACATCTGCCCATACCTGCACGTAGGTGGCTAACCATGGCTGGAGGGACTCTTGGAGTCAGGAATATCAGTGCCTATAAATTGATAGGTACCATCTTGCACTGGGCCCTCCATACCGCCTGGGGCTCCTCCTCTTGAGTCTGCTCCTTACTGACTCTCTCTCACTTTTCTCCCTCTCTTCAGATGACCCTTGGCTTGGTGGGCTCGGGCTGCCATAACAAAATGCCAGAAACTGTGTGACCTACACAAGAGAAATGTATTTTCTCACTGTCTAGATGCTGGAAAGTCCAAAATAAGGTTACATCATGGTTTGGTTTCTGGTAAAAGCTCTTGCTGGCTTGCTTTGGCCACTTAGTCCTCACAAGGCCTTTTCACTGAGCACACATGGCCAGAAAAGCAAGGAAACTCTCTGATGTCTCTTCTTAGAAGGACAACAATCCTTAGCATCAGGGCCCTACCCTTACAACCTCATTTAGCCTTAATTATAAGGGCACCATTTTTAAATACAGCCACAGTCAGGGTCAGGGCTTCAGTATATGAATTGGGGGTGGAAGGGCAAGGCGGGGTATGTAAACATTCAGTCTCCAAACAGCCCTCTCTCACATTCTCTCAGTAAATGCCTTCACCTCCTGTTTTATAGAGAAAAGAGAGAGTATATCCCAGAAACCACTTCAAATTCCTAACATCAAATTGAGCATCTAACTAACACCACCTGTTATTGCTTCTTCTTTCCCCGTTACCACAGAAGATGGAAGCATCCCTCTACCTTCCAAAGGTCGAAGACTAACTTGACTCTAGATCCCTGCTGACTTCCTCCTCCAAAATCTCTTATCTCCTCTCTTTCTCTTGAATATTGAAATTCTCCCTCTTCTGAGCTCCTTTCCAACAGCGCTTAAATTTACTTGTCTCTTCCTTTTCTAAACAACAAAATGTCCCCCTTGGACTTAAACATTCCCTTCAGCTACCTCCCTCGCTTTCTCCCCAATTTCAGAACAAGCCTCTCTCATAACTGTATATATTTAATGTCTCTATTTCCTTGCTCCCACGCACTCATGCCACCACTGTATTCCAAATTTCACCTTCACAGCACCAATGAAACTGCTCACTGAACTCATCAGATGACATCCTTATTATGTCCAAGAGGCACTTTCTAGGCTTTATCTTTCTTCTGTGCATTTGACATTCTCAGCCACTATCATTTTCAGAAATACTCTGCCCTTTGGCTTTTGTGACACCTATACCCCTTATTTATACCTTGCCTTTTGGCTGTCATCCCTGACTCCTTCTCCTCCTCCTCAAATTTTGTCCTCGAAACATCAAGTCCTAAAAATTCTACCTACAAAATGTCCAGGAACCCATTCACTTTTCTTGATCTCTCTGACACCATCCCAGGCGTAGCCACCATCATCTGTCACACATTTTACAGCACTGGTCTCCTCACTGGCCTTTCTGAATCCCCTCTAGCCTCGTAATTCTCTCCACTGTGGCCAGATTGATACCTTAAATTAATTTTTTATTAAACCACTCTTCAGCTTCCCATTCCTGAGGCTATATTTCAGCATTCTTAATGAATGGGCCCCAGAGACTTTATAAGATCTTATCTTTGCTTAGTCCTTTAATTCTGTGCATCTCCCCTAACTTTGTTCTTCAAACTCTGGTCATGCTAGTCTTCTAGGTGCTGTGTTCTTTTCTCCACTTGGGCCTTTGTGTATGCTATACCTTCTTTTTGGAAATACACCCATTTTCTGTCTTCCACTTATTCCTGTATTTCAGTATCTTCTTCAATGTCACTTCCTCCTCCTGCTCCCCAAATTAGGTTAGTTCCCTGTTGTTACCTAATCTTCTGATTGACACTCATCCCACTTGTAATTACTAGGGAGTATAGAACAGTGGCTAAGACTATGGGCTCTAGAGCCAGACAACAGTCTTTTAGGTCTGTTCCAGTGACTAGTTGTGAAGGCTTAGGCAAGATGCCAACTTTTCTGTCTCTACTTTCTCATCTCTAATATGAGGATAAGAACTGTATTTAACACATAAGGTTGTATGGGGATTCACTGGTATATGTGAAATGTATGTGTGATAGTATTTGTACAGTGTTTAGAACAGTGCCTGGCACGGCATACCCATTCAAAAAATGTTAGCTGTTATTTTTAGTTCAGTGTCTGTCTTTACTGTCAAACTATTAACTCTGTGTGGGCATTATCTATTACATTTTCACACGCATCAGCACTTAGCACAATGTCTGGAATATAGTAAATATTTAATAAATGTCTAATAAATGAATGAACAGATGGATATTAAAATTAATTAGTGGATGTGAATAAATAACCATGTGATAGTAAAAGAAATTTTGCCTTTTTATGTTTTGCTTTTGTTTTCAACATTGTTTTAAGACCTCTGTCTTAATGTAGTAGAGTGTTCTATTAATTGCATTCATGTCTATCATTATTGGCCTAAACAAGACCCATTTTTACTTTTTTATTAATCAATTCATTCATGTATTTATTTTTTTTTTTTAATTTATTTATTTTTGAGACAGAGACAGAGCATGAGCAGGGGAGGGAGGGAGACACAGAATCCGAAACAGGCTCTGAGCTGTCAGCACAGAGCCCAATGTGGGGCTCGAACCCACGAACCATGAAATCATGACCTGAGCCGAAGTCGGACGCCCAACTGACTGAGCCACCCAGGCACCCCGTATTCATTCATTTTTATGCTCATCTCTTGCTCATGTTTACCCTCTCCTTTCATAGAAAACTCCAAATGTGTATGGAGTTATACCATCTATATCTATGCGTGTTCTTATAAAAATCTCTTGTCCCATATGCATATGTTTTAATATGCATACATGGCATTGCATTATTAATCCTATTATTTTTTATTCCACTTTTTCTTTGCAATGCTTTTGCTTTTGGAACTCTTTTGTTTTGAACAATAAACCATAGCATTGTTTCTTTCTTAAACTTTCTGCTCATCTTGAAAGTCACTTATTTACATTGTTAAAATAACGTGTATAATTTGTTGATAGATACCCTAAAGTTAAAATTCTACTTTACTGTTGCTGTAAGCAGTAAGATAAAACTTTAAGTAAAAATGTAATATGAAATACAAGAATATTCAAATGTACTGAATAAAAAGTGTTATTAGGTCTTTCTTTGTACGTTAAAGAAACCATATTAGGAATTGCCTGCTACATCTTCTACATAAAATGCACAATAATTCTGTCTTTGAAAATCTTAGTAGTCTCTTTCAGTTGGGAAAAACAAAACTGATGGAAAGGAGTTTGATGAAGGTATTAGGGAATTCGAAGAAAGACAGCTAAATAACAGTATCACTAACTCCGTGTTTTAGCAGACTACAGGGATCAGGCCTATATTAACAAATTGGAATCTGTATCGCTGATAATAACAGATTTCACTCTTAATATGTTTACTCTTACAGTTCCTCCAAGTGTCATCGGTCCTAACCCTGAAAATCTCACTGTTGTGGTGAACAATTTCATCTCTTTGACCTGTGAGGTCTCTGGATTTCCGCCTCCTGATCTCAGCTGGCTCAAGAATGAACAGCCTATCAAGTTAAATACAAATGCTCTCATTGTGCCTGGTAAGGAACTTATTACTCTTAGAAGGTGGACAAACCCTTCTCTCTTTTCTCAATGCAAATGGCATCAACTTAGTCTCTTTCCAAACTTTTGTCTTGTTTCTTTTTTTTTTAACTTAAAAATTTTTTTTAACTTTATTTTTGACAGAGAAGGAGAGAGACTGCAAGCAGGGCAGGGGCAGAGAGAGAGGGGGACAGAGAATCCAAAGCAGGCTCCAAGCCCTATCCTGACAGCACAGAGCCCGATGTGGGGCTTGAAGTCATGAACTGTGAGATCATGACCTGAGCCGAAGTCAGATGCTTAACCAACTGAACCACTCAGGCACCACTATCTTGTTCCTTTTATTTGTTCACATTAAATGCCTCTCTTTACCCATTTGGGGCCATTAGGATAACATTGTACAGATTTATGATTTTAGGGGGAATGTACAGTAACAAGATCTACTTTCAAGAAATTATGACAGTTAGGAACAAACTGCTTAGTGACTCCTTGTGGGTGATAGAGTAGTAAATAGTAATTTCACTGGATAAAATCAGTGATTGTGTTTAATCTTAAAGCTCCTTGAGGATAGATAAATAGGCCAACAGACAATCACTTCTACACTGTGGGAGATTTAACATATCTTGACTATCGTATAATTTCTGTGTGCTCACTAGAACTTGTATCAAACAGTTCTATGTTTGGTTACTGGAGAGAAAAAGTTTCTGAATTTCTTCCTTCATAAGGAAGTAGAGTAAATACTGAGATCAAAGGGAAAGGAAGGATCAAAGAAACTTACAATTCAATTCTTTCCTTTCGAATAGGAAACATTTTGAAAAAGATATCTCACTGTTAGAAAAAGGATATATTTTTCTGTTTATCTTATTGATAGAAATAGTTATTAAAACAGCTGCTAGAGGCTCAGTAAGTTCTATGTCCAACTCTTGATTTTTGCTCAGGTCATGATCTCACAGGTCATGGGTTCGAGCTCCGCATCAGGCTCTGCACTGACCGTGTGGAGCCTACGTAAAATTCTCTCTCTGCCCCTCTGCATGCTCTTTCTCTCTCTAAAAAACAAATAAACATTTAAAACTAAGTAAATAAAATCAAACAACCTCTATGCCACTCTTCAGTTTGCATTGTATTTGCCCGCAGGTGGTCGAACTCTGCAAATTATTCGGGCCAAGGTATCTGATGGTGGTGAATACACTTGTATCGCTATCAACCAAGCTGGTGAAAGCAAGAAAAAAGTTTCCCTGACTGTCTATGGTTTGTCTTTCTCATAAAATTCTTTCATTTCTAAATTAGTATTAGAGATTTTCTATCTCAACATCTTAATGAAAAAAACTCTTCTGCTCTTGTTTCCCTCCCTCAGTGCCCCCAAGCATTAAAGATCATGGCAGTGAATCTCTTTCTGTAGTTAATGTAAGAGAGGGGACCTCAGTGTCACTGGAGTGTGAGTCGAACGCCGTCCCCCCTCCAGTCATCACCTGGTACAAGAATGGGCAGATGATAACAGAGTCCACTCGTTTGGAGATTTTAGCAGATGGACAAATGCTGCAGATCGAGGAAGCTGAGGTGCATCTTTTATTCTTATTCATGTGTCATGACTCCTTGGTGGGAATGAGGAAGAAGAAAGCATTGGTACTTGCATATTCCCTTTGCTGCAGTGAAAAATGATTTTTAGTTAAAAACAGCATCATCAATGCTATCGATCTTATTTTTTTTAATTAATTAATTTATTTATTAAAAGCGGGATTATAGAAGACAACTAGAATTGGGGCACTGAAGGGGCGCCTGGGTGGCTCAGTTGGTTATGTCCAACTCTTGATTTTAGCTCAGGTCATGATTTGTGGCCCATGGGATGGAGCCCTGCGTCGGACTCTGTGCTGATGGTGTAGACCCTGCTTGGGATTCTCTTTGTCTCCCTCTCTCTCTGCCCCTCCCCCTCTCACGGTGTCTCTCTCAAAATAAATAAATAAGACTAAAAAAACAAACCTGGGGCATTGGAGCATAAAGATGACTTATGATTTAATCTACACTCGAACAGTGTGATTGGTCATCTGTAACTTACTGGAGCACATACAATAGTATCTTTTTCTTTTAGGTATCTGACACAGGCCAGTATGTATGTAGAGCTATAAATGTAGCAGGACGGGATGATAAAAATTTCCACCTCAATGTATATGGTGAGCATCTGCCTCTAATAGAACACTTTTTCCCCCAGACGTGCAAATGCAAAAGTGTCCTGAATTAGCTTAACGAGGACACAAGATTTTCTTCTGTCTTTTCGTAGTGCCACCCAGTATCGAAGGGCCTGAAAATGAAGTGGTTGTTGAGACAATCAGCAATCCTGTGACCTTAACATGTGATGCCACTGGAATCCCGCCTCCCACCATAGCGTGGGTGAAGAACCACAAGCCCATTGGTAATATAGCTATGCATTTTTAATTTTTGTTTTCTTTTGCCCTTAATTCACTAGATGAATAGACTAGCACATTTTTAGTACTATGCTTGTGCGTACTTCAGAAAGCTTAATTACTAATAACTAATAATGATAACTAATAAATATGAATGTTATTCATTACATATTTTTCTTATTTTTCAAAGAAGTCTCCCATTTAAAATGAAAGTATAAAGTAAGAACATTTAAGAACTATCGTTGCCACATAAAATAAGATATATTATGTTGAATTGCAGAGATGTTAAAAATAAGAGCTTTTTGGGGTGCCTGGGTGGCTCAGTCGGTTGAGCGCCCGACTTCGGCTCAGGTCATGATCTCACGGTTCGTGGGTTCGAGCCCCACATCGGGCTCTGTGCTGACACCTAGCTCAAAGCCTGGAGCCTATTTCAGATTCTGTGTCTCCCTCTCTGTCTGACCTCCCCTGCTTATGCTGTCTCTCTCTCAGAAATAAATAAAACATTTAAAAAAATTTTTTTAAATAAGAGCTTTTTATGTTCTATTTTGCTTTGTTTTCACTTCTAGAAAATTCTGACTCACTTGAAGTACATATTTTGTCTGGAGGTAGCAAACTCCAAATCGCCCGGTCCCAACATTCAGATAGTGGGAACTATACGTGTACTGCATCAAATATGGAGGGAAAAGCACAGAAAAATTACATTCTTTCAATTCAAGGTATGTGGGGTATGGGTGATGCCTGTCTGGCTATGTCAGAGCCATGTGACTCTTGATCTCAGGATCCTGAGTTCAGCCACACGTTGGACATAGAGCTTACTTAAAAATTTTTAAAAAGGTATGTGGGGTACACTCTGATTTACCTTCAGTTTCTTTATTATATTCTATCTGTAAGACAAAATAAGACTGCATCTAAAGAAATCATTTATAATTGATTGAAAATTCCTTTTTCTGTATTTGGATTTTTTTTTCCTGGTTTTGTGGAGATATAAGCACTGTCTAAGCAGAGCTTAATGATGTGACTTACAAAATACCTTTAGATACACAAAAAATATTGTCAATATTCTGTCTTACATTTATCAGTAGACTTGTATTTTCATGAAAATAGTCATAACTGGAAAAAATAATAGAAATGTCATAATCTCTAAATTTTTCATGTTTACTAAAATGATTACTTTCCGACAATATATATTCTATTAAATTACTTCTTTATTTTAATCTGGTATAACTTATTTTGAGCTGAGCCTGTAGATCTGTTTTTATTTATACAGATAAGTAAGATTTAACACATGAAGAGATTGTACTGTATTATAACTACAAGTCAGGGATTGGGTAAATTTCAAGTAAGCATGGATCTTCTACTATTTTGGGGTGAGCATAGGAGCATTAATTCATTCAACACTTAATCGACTTAATTAACACCTACTTTGTTTCAGCATAATACTGACCACTGGATGGATGGAGAACTTGCATACTTTTGATTTTCAGTAAACCTCTGATTATTACACATGGCCTAAAGTTTAAATTGACATGGAAATCTGACTTGAAACTAAGTTGAATGCTAGCTTCTTCTAAGTTTATTACAGTTACTATGAAAAGAATTTCTCATAAATTATAAAAGTAATTGTGAATATTTATTATCTACTTTTTTGTGCTTTGCTAAAGCTAACTTCCAAAACATTTTTTTTAGTTTTGAGATATAATTGGCCTATGACACTGTATAAGTTTAAGTTGCACAGTATAATTATTTGATAAACGTATATATTGCAAAATAAGATTAAGATCCATCACCTAAAAGTTAAAACTAAGAAAATTTGATATAAATTTATGAGTATTGATGGTTTCTCTGATTAGGGATGCTTTGAGATTTCAGAAGCAAAAAGAGAAAAATAACTATTCAGAGATTGAGGGTCAGGAATTATGTTTAATTTTGTTTAATGCATTAATAACAGTAAGTGGTAATCATGGGTAATGTGGTATGTGACCAAACATTTCACCAGATTCTTTACATGTGTAATCATGTCAGGACTACAAATATGTGTATAGGGCCTAGTCCAGTGACTGTCCTATATTAGATACTCATAGGAGTCTCATTAAAACTCTTACTGATTTGATTAACTTAGTAACTCTAAATTCTGCAAATTTGGTACAATTATTATCATCTCCTGGATGGCTAAACTGAGATTTGGAGAGGTTATGCAGGGATGTGCTGTTAAATATTTAACAACTGACTCCATAGACAAAAAGATTCTGATTTATAGCCGATCATTTGCCAGCTGCTATGGTGTAATATTCCCACTCTGGCCCATTTCAAGCCCCCCAGTATGGCGTCACTGAACATGAAGTAGGGAAGATGTGTAAAACTGGCTCTTGCAAGCTGGTGTGAGCTACCTCCCACATACCACCATAATTATTTAGAAGAGGAATTCAGATGTGTTCCTGCTTGATACCATTGTCACTATTTTTATTACACATTATTTCTTTTTTTTTTTATTACACATTATTTCTGAGTCAAGTCATTAAAGTGAAAAGCAAAGCTGGCTAGAAAGAATATAGAAATAATTGGATCTTGAAACCTACAACAAGTCTATCCATTTTTCAGAATAAATAATATTTAAGTTGCATTATGAGGAGAGAAATAACCAACTTAAATACTCTTCTCAGACATTGATGCCAAGATTTTATAAAACACACTCCTGAACTGTTCTAACTCTGAACTATATTGAGGATTTAATCTAAAAGGGGTGCATTTGGCCAGGAAGGGTGCCCATGAGGTAGATTTGTCACTAGCTTATGTGACTAAATAATTGTATCCACTTACAAATATAACAGGATTATTGAACTGATTTTTTTTAACCATTCCTCACTTAAAAGTAATTTATGGGGGCCCCTGGGTAACTCAGTAGGTTAAGTATCCAACTCTTGATCTCAATTCAGGTCGTTAATTTAAAACCCATGTTGGGCTCTGTGCTGGATGTGAGGGTAACTTAAAAATTTTAAAAATTAAAAATAAGTATAAAAACAAAAGTAATTTATGAGGATAACAATAGTTGGATCTTTAACCACAACCTAGAAAAAAACATGAAATAAAAATGGTATTTTGTTCTATGATTCTGTTGTATTTGTTGGAATTTGTAATTTTGTGCCTTGTTAATGAGAATCTTAATCATTTTCCCAAAGTTCCTCCAAGTATTGCTGGTGCTGAAATTGCAAGTGAAGTCAGTGTTCTTCTAGGGGAAAATGTTGAGCTGACCTGCACGGCAAGTGGCATTCCCACCCCACTTATTCAGTGGCTTAGAGATGGAAAGCCCATAAACAGCAGTGAAACAGAAAGAATCCGGTATGTTTTAAAAGAATCTTTATATCATTAATTGTAAGATATTCTACAATGCTTCATTCTTCCAATTTCACATGAGTAATGCCAAATTCAGTACCTTGGGAATTTGGCAATCATTGTGTTCTGAAAGAGAATACAATTATTTATAATTGAAAATTTTAATACAAATTTTAATAAAAATAGAAAATTTTAGATAAAATTTTGAAGAGTTGGACACAGAAATTCTCCTTAGAGAATTGCTCACAAGTGTGTGTGAGTGTGTGTATGTGTGTGTGTTTCCCTTATCCATCAACGTCAATGAGTGCTTGGATCATCTTGTAAAAAAGACAATATCATCCTAACCTAGTTCATTCCTTATAGTGACTTGTCCAAATCCCATTTTCTGCTGGTACTTGTTACCCCTGCAACAAACTATCCAGAGATGAGATAATAACATGGTAAGGGCTTCCTACTCCCACTTCCTGTTCCTGCTACTTTCAAAAACAAAGGCCTTTAGATGAACAGTCCAGAATTCTAATCTCTACTAGATTACTTCATCACAAAGCCCTGTTGTATACACATATTTGAAGAATCTTATGCATAAATAAGCATTAATTAAATGTATTGTACACTTTATCATTTTAAGCCAATATTTTAGATTTAGGGTTTGGACTGTTTTCTAGTCAATGAGTTGAATGTACTTAACAGTTAGTAAATGCTATTTTCTTTAAAGTCATTTTATATTAAAATTTAGATATTTGTTCCCCTTAGAAGATTGAGTAAATTGCCAAATGATATTTTAGAGATTCATTTTGTTTTATTTCTTTGGTATGGACATCTCTCAATAGTTAACAAGTATTTAATTATTTTTATTAAATCACCTGATATCAACCATATTGCAAGTCAAGCACCAGATAGGTGGTGGGACCTAAAGATCTTATACAATAATATTTGTACCTAAGAGTTTATGATCAGTCACTCATCTCTTACAATAAGATCCCAAATGCACCTTGTTCTTATATCTAACTTACTGATTATTTGTTCACAGCTCCACAAATTAGTATAATTTTGTAAGTGGAACAATTTGCCTATCAAATAAAGTAATTTTTCAAGGTCAACTTACCACTTCCCTTTGCTTATGGCAGCTTGCTTTCTTGTTTATTCATATGATTAAACTCCTGAAATTTTAAAATTCATATTTTGAAAATGAAAAATACAGTAGACTCAGATAACATGGTAATTTTTAGGAATCCTATTTAATAACATGATAGGGTAGAAATGGAGTATTTACTTTTGACATTGGAAGATTCTAATAAAATCACTATTGTAGGAATAACTTTAGAAAGCCATTTAATCTCTTTCTAAAGCACAGAATGTTTTATTTTATAATTAATGGTGTGTGAAGGGAATGAACAATACAATAATCTTAATTTAGATATATTTGATAATCTAACAGTATATTTATTTACTATTATGTAATTCAAAGAAAAATTCTAGCAATTTGTAGAAAAATTTTTATAAAATATACCTATACAAAATAGTTGTCATAGTTTAAACATGCTATCCTATTCTCCTTCTCATTAAGAATATTACTACGTCATATAGTTAGTTTTTGAAATATTTTTTTAGTTTCTCATTGTAACATTCTTCAGATTTCATCTCAGAATTTTTTCTTATAATTTTTGTTTGGTCCTAGCCTTACATAGATAACTAAGGGAAAAGTATACTAACTTTGAGAAAAACATGTCTTTGGGATAGAGAAGTTCCCAATCCGATTTCATTCATTTCCAGTTTTTCTCATAAGGAGGGGGTAGATATAGGACATGAATTTTAGTTGGTTCTGTAGAATTTCAGTTAGTTGCCTGAAATGTCCATCAGTTTTACTAGCTCTGACTTTAACAGACCTCTGTATACTTAGTGAAAAAGATATGAAGCATTATGTAAGCTGAAGTTGCATTTTATGGTGGTATTTCTTTAAAGAACACAGTAACCCAGAGTGAGTTTTCAAGCTCTTAGCTCCACATGAATCATCTCAGTGCCTTTATTATGGCGTTTTCTGTAGGGTGACTGCAGATGGCAGCACATTAAACATTGACCGAGCTCTCCCATCCGATGTGGGGAAATATACATGCGTCGCCACTAATCCTGCTGGAGAAGAAGACCGAATTTTTAACTTGAATGTCTACGGTAAATGTGAAATTTCACTCCCTTTCGACTATCCCACCTTAGGAATCTATCCGTAGAAATGAAGATCCAGCAATAGGTGTCTGGAGCGTTTAGTTTTAAAAGCTGTCACTGCTGTTTCCTTTTGGGACAAGAAGCACCAGTATGGACAACTGTAGTTGAAATTATTTGAACTAGTAATACACACCCCACCCATTCTCGCTCTCTCTCTCTCTCATTTTCTGTGGGACATAGTTCCACCTGCAATTAGGGGTAACAAAGAAGAAGCAGAGAAACTAATGGCTTTGGTGGACACTTCAATAAACATTGAATGTAGAGCCACAGGGACACCTCCACCACAGATCAACTGGCTAAAGAATGGACTTCCTCTGCCGCTCTCCTCCCATATCCGGTTGCTCTCAGGAGGGCAGGTTATCAGGTCAGCTTTGATTATGTGATTTGCTAGACAGATAAAGTCACTGTGACTGTAGGCGCTAACCTCATCTAAATGGAGTTTACAAAGTGCTTTCTCCTAAGTTTTCACTGTTGTTTATTTTTCTCTTTCACTGTCTTTTTAAAAGAGAGGATAACAACCATAAAATTGAAATGGTTTTTTATTCTTACTTAAATGCTCATGTTTTAGTAAACTTGTATCAAACAGGTCTTGCATAGACCGATGTATCTTTCGCATATGTATTTCCAAGACCTACTATTTTAGATAAAACTTTTTATCACAAAATAATAGGAAGATGCCCACTATAATCATGTGATTTTCATGTTAGCATTATTCTTTATTACTGCATATTTGAAAAATATTCACTCTTTAATTATGTTATATTTTTAATGATGTACCGTCAGTGCCCAATCAACTTTGTGGACCAGATTGCATTTGAGGCATCTATATTTTGTGGCAGATAGTTATGACCTTCTTGACTAAAATTTCCCAACATAACTCATACTCTGTGTATATGTCAGAAATATTTTCCTCCTATATGTTGAACGGGATTAAATTATGAAATATTGGGTCAAATTGTTTTTCAGGATTGTGCGAGCTCAGGTGTCTGATGTCGCCATGTACACTTGTATGGCCTCCAACAGAGCTGGCGTGGATAGTAAGCATTATAATCTTCAAGTTTTAGGTATGTCACAGAGGTGCCCCTAGTACTTTACTGCGTGTCCAATATTAAGCAACAGGCTAATGTTTAGATACTGACATTTTACCAAGACCTGGTAAAATAAGATTTTGCTAACTAGGAAAGAATATGTTTTCTCCCGAAGGGTCCATATATATTGGAACATGCTATCTGCGTGTCAAAATACTATTCTAACCTGGAATTTTGCATTAAGTCAAATCTAAATTTTTTAAAAAAACATTTCGATTGGAACACAAGGGCAAAGTCTTTTCATACAAAGGGAAAGTTCAGAATGTTTTCTAATAATACCAGTGGCACATTTGGAGTATTTAAAATATGAATGAATATGTGCATATGTGTGTTTTTGTTTGTGTAGATGGAGAGAGAACTTAAAGCATACCATTTCTGAAATGTTAAGGTTTACTGATCCAAATCTCTAAATCCCCAAGAACATCTCAGAATAGTTAAGTAACTATTTACTACAGCCTCCAAAAGAATTTTGATGGATTATATAAAACTTACTCTAGAAATTGGTATTGTTTTACTTATTCCATATGCAGCAGTTGAAAGTATACTTTTGAAATTATAATATGCATCATAACAAATTAAAAAGACAAACCTAAAAAGTTCAAAAATGGCCACAACTTAAAACAGTTTAATTTTGTGTGTTCTGCAAGAAAACAGTCCTGAGGTTTCGTTGCTAATATTTTGGAAGATTACTATTGAACCTTTCCAAAGCCTGTTTTTATCATAAAGTTAGTAATTATTTATATGCTATTCTAAATTCTATATTTTAATAGGTCATAGAAATACTATAGAACTAACTGAACCCTTAAATTTCTTTTATCTAAATTGGTCTCAAATTATAATAGATGTGTAAATTTTACCTGTTGTTTTCTATATAGTGCCACCAAGTCTGGACAATGCGATGGGAACAGAGGAGATCACAATTGTCAAGGGTAGTTCTGCCTCCATGACTTGCATTACAGATGGAACTCCAACTCCCAGGATGTCTTGGCTGAAAGATGGCCAGCCTCTGGGTCTTAATACCCGTCTGGCAGTAAACACTCAAGGAATGGTTCTACAGCTTGTCAAGGCAGAGACAGAAGATTCGGGAAGGTACATCTGCATTGCCTCAAATGAAGCTGGAGAAGTCAGCAAACACTTTAACCTGAAAGTCCTGGGTAGGTAAACATTCAATGATTGGAAAACAAGTGACAATAAAGGTTTAGTAAATAAGTTCTTAGAATGTAATTATAAAATAATTCTTAGAATAACTTGCTATGGGGACAAAATTTATAAAAACTTCATTGTATTTCGTATTTCTGTTTTGTAATTTACCTAGGTTTACTCTTTTTAAAAATGTTTTAATGTTTAGTTACTTTTAAGAGAGAGAGAAACAGTGTGAGTGGGGGAGGGGCAGAGAGAGATGGGGAGGCACAGAATCCGAAGCAGGTTCCAGGCTCTGAGCTGTCAGCTTAGAGCCCGCCGTGGGGCTCAAACTCCTGTGAGATCATGACCTGAGCTGTTGGACGCTTAACTGCCTGAGCCACCCAGGCACTTCTACCTAGGCGCCCTTACTGAAGAATGTTAAATTATTTTGTTTCCCCTCTGTTTAAAAGATGAAAACTCCTACCTGTAAACCATTATTCATTAACAAAGTCATACAACCAATTGTTAAGTCTATTTTTAAGTTTTTTTCAAGAATGAAAACCTCTTGATAAATTGCAATTTGATGGAAAAGCATAATATGTATAGTATGTTCTTTCACACAGTCTTTCCAAATGATCGAATTATAGATTATAGTTATTATCATAGTCATTTCATAGCATACCTCCATTTACCCTTGTGTGTGTTAAAACAAATATTAGAAATGAGTATTACATCATTCTACACACAAACAATTACTATAAAGAGAAAAGACCTCTTTTACATGAAATCAAAGATTTTGACTTTGGAAGAGAAGTGAAGATGAATGAGATGAACTATTTAATAATTTTTTATTTTGGAGTTTTGTTTCTCCACTACAATGTACATAAAACCTCAGACTCCTCACCAAACAAAATGTACGTCACAAGGAACAATAAGAATAATTTTGGCAAGAGGCTCGCCTATGTTTACAGGATGCCCTGTAATCTTTCTCATAGTACCTATACCAACTTAATCATTTGGGTAACGTTAAAAGTCTGCTTCACCCTTAGTTAAGCTCTGTGATGGACAGTACCCATCTTTCTTATTGCTGTATTCCCAGGATGTAGCATGGCGCTTGACACATGAGATTTATTCATTGGGTTGAATTGAATGGAATTACATACTGCTAGCTGCATTAAAGGAGGTTTTAACTGTAGAGGGAGGCAGAACACTAAAGAGGAGACCACAGTGTAGATGAGTGTTCCATAGAACAAAGGATGGTAGAGGAGGTGCTACTCCAGGGTGTTTAGAGATAAGAAACACAAAGTGTGCATCTGTCAGGAGGAGTAGAATAACAAATTGCAGTATACCAATTCACAGAGTATCAGGAATAACAAGAGACGGCATAAATGTGATCTTGTACACTGACTATACATTATGTGCCAGGCATGTTTCTAGTCATCATACAACAACTAATTGCTGAACACGTACCATGTATGTGACACATGGCTCGGTCCAACATGTGGCGGTGGGGAAAGAGAGGAAGCATGCTCCTCCCTAGGAATTCAAGAACCCAGCAGCAGAGTCACAGCCCAGAGCATTTCTCAATGTAGAAAACCAAGGAAGAAAATAACAATGATATCGTTAGAATGGTGTACAGAGAACAACCTTCCTAGCTGCAGGGTTTATAAGAATAATATTTTCTTAAAACAGATTGAAAACTAGCTCAGCAGAAAGATGAAAAGTTGCGGCATTTCAACATCTGTTGAAAGCTAATTCCATTAAGAACCTGAAAAACTCTTTACTTGGATCAGCACTACACTCCAACTCTGAAAGGCACCATCCTAACCTGGGGAGCTGCTATTCTTAGCTTAATGCTCTCCACATGGGGGGAGGTGGCATGATGTATTAGTGGTTCTGAAAAGTCGAGTGTAACAAGCATGTTGAAAACAAGGGAACACGCTCATACAAAGTAAAGCTGAGGAGTTTCGACAGGGTCCAGGCTGTGAAGGGATTTGTTGACCACATTGAGAATTTAGTTTTTATCCTAGAACAATGGGAAACCATTAAAAGTTCTAGTAAGTGGAATGCCATGAGTAGAGTTGCAGTTTGATAAGACCACTCTGAGTGCAGAGTGGAGAGGTACTTGGACGAGGACAAGAGTAGCTTCTGAGAGACTCGTGTATTGTTAGGAGTTGTGTTTGGCTGTGAATAGCAGAGGCTAAGTATGGCAGCTTGAACCACGTAACTTTTGTTTTTCTTGCTGAGTGAGGTGTCTGGAGGTAGGCAGTAGTTGCGTTGGCTAACCAGTTCAGATATTTACAGTTCTCTTGACCTTTACATCATGGTTGGTCAGTGATCATGCATTGTCTGCTCACCCCCAGCGTCAGTAGATGCAACAACAGAGCAGGAAAAATAGGCAGGGTGAGGAGTGGCTCCTCTAGAGATTTTCTTAGAAGTCCCACAAAACCACTTCGACATATTACTCATTACTCAGAATTGTCACATACCGCTGCATCTACTATCTACTACAGAGGCTAGGAAATGTAGTTTTTAGCACACTGACAGCCCCAACAAAATTGGGATCTGATGTGAAAGAAACAAATAGATAATATTGGGTGGGCTCCTAGATCCAGGAAAGAGGTGATGTTAGTCCTAGTATTGTAACTCAGGTTAGTAACGGAGTTGAGAGGGAAAGTGAATTTAGAAATGATTGCAGGCAGAAGTAGTAGGATTTACTTGAGGATTCGGACATAGGAGAGTGATGAAGAAGAAGATATCAAGGATGACTCCTGGTTTCTGGCTTCTGTGACTGAATGATTGATAGATCCATCACATAAATGCATTAAATGCTGGAAAAGGACCAGGTTTTGAGGAATAAGATAACAGATTCATTCTGAATACATGTTGAAATTGAAGTAGTGTCCAAACATTTCACCAGAGGCCTTTATCTGATCATTAGATTTATGGGTCTCAAGCTCAAAATCGAGATCTAAGCTAAAAGCATAAGTTCTGGAGTCATCAAAATATGTATACCTCCTATTTTGTCCAAAGTATAAGACATATGAACAAGTTCCAGAATAAAATTGTTCACAATCACTTAACATCTGTAAGATCTGATGACTGGGGTTTGAATCAAGTGGGAGCATAGTGTTTCCATTATGCTGTTGTTGTTTTAAATCTAGTGACTAAACGCTTTTCAGGCTAAAGGCTATGCCTGATTCATCTTTGTATCCACAGTGACAGGCACGTGGTAAATAACCAATAAGTGAAAGGAATAAAGAATTAACTGTAGTCAAATGGAAAATCAGATAAGTGCTTTTGGATACAAACAATATGCTTTGGAAGTTAAAAGGGATACAAATGTTATTGTTGGTGTTGAGAGAATCAAGAAAGGATGTACGGTTCTTACAAATAAATCTAATGACCTTAATGTGACCTTGATAGTACTTGAACATGCTCAGTTAGGGGATGGGGTTATTGGAGGATGTTTCAGTAGAAAGAATAACATTAGTAAAGTCACAGAGCAAGAAAAGACAGGACTTGCTGAGGGAAATAAGAGTCTAATTTGAAGCCCAGGTTACCTGTAAATATATTAAAAGTACATGATGTTCTAAAGATAAATAAAGGCCTTATTGCTGAAGCTTTGGAAGCCATGAGAAGGAGTTATTAATTCAGTAAGCAACATGGAGACACTGAAATATTTTAAGCAAGAAATCTTGGATCATTCTAAAATGCACTTAAGAAAATGGATTTTGACAGCAATACATAAGATGGAGGAAAGCAAAAAAAGAGTGAGTCAGTGGTTAAGAAACTGACTTCTTAATTACAATCTGAAAAGGAGTATAGGTTCAATATATTATCTTTCTACAGAAAGGAAAATGAGGACCATAGGTGGATTTTTTTTTCTTTTTTTAGTAAGCAGGTTTTAATAATAATACTGGGGTGGTGGGTAATGAGGAGGGCATTTGTACTGAGCACTGGATATTGCATGTCAGTGATGAATCACTGGATTCTACTCCTGAAAACAATATTACCCTATATGTTAACTAACTAGAATTTAGCAAAAGTTTGGAGAAAAAAATACCAAGAGCTGTAGTAGACATTGTAGTAGTAATAACCTTTTAAAAACCTTTAATTACAAAATAAAACCTATTCAGAAACACAAGAGAACTGTGTAGTTTATAGATTATCTCATCTAATGCTCACCATGATCCTATTAGTTAAATAATAGTGCTGTCCCTATTTTAGAGGTTTGCCCAAATGTACTAACCTAATAATTGTTGGAGCCAGGATTCCAAACTGAGGCTCTTTGATTCCAGATGTTCTGCTGTGAGCCTCTGTTCTAAACTCTGTGCCTGATTAAAAAAAAAAAAAAAAAAAAAAAGACTAATCT